>NC_083573.1:101147558-101452558 GCF_027579695.1 Neoarius graeffei
TCCAGTGTGTGTGTGAGTGTGTCTGTCTCCAGTGTGTGTGTGTGTGTGTCTGTCTCCAGTGTGTGTGTGTGTGTGTCTGTCTCCAGTGTGTGTGTGTGTGTCTGTCTCCAGTGTGTGTGTGTGTGTCTGTCTCCAGTGTGTGTGTGTGTGTGTCTGTCTCCAGTGTGTGTGTGTGTGTGTCTGTCTCCAGTGTGTGTGTGAGTGTGTCTGTCTCCAGTGTGTGTGTGTGTGTGTCTGTCTCCAGTGTGTGTGTGTGTGTCTGTCTCCAGTGTGTGTGTGTGTGTGTCTGTCTCCAGTGTGTGTGTGTGTGTCTGTCTCCAGTGTGTGTGTGTGTGTCTGTCTCCAGTGTGTGTGTGTGTGTCTGTCTCCAGTGTGTGTGTGTGTGTCTGTCTCCAGTGTGTGTGTGTGTGTCTGTCTCCAGTGTGTGTGTGTGTGTGTCCGCATCTGTCTGTCTGTCTCCAGTCTGTCTGTCTGTCTCCAGTGTGTCTGTCTGTCTGTCTCCAGTGTGTGTGTGTGTGTGTGTGTGTGTGTGTCTGTCTGTCTCCAGTGTGTGTGTGTGTGTGTGTGTGTGTGTGTGTGTGTCTGTCTGTCTCCAGTGTGTGTGTGTGTCTGTCTGTCTCCAGTGTGTGTGTGTGTGTGTGTGTGTCCGCATCTGTCTGTCTGTCTCCAGTGTGTGTGTCTGTCTCCAGTGTGTGTGTGTTTGTGTGTGTCTGTCTCCAGTATGTCTGTCTGTCTGTCTCCAGTGTGTGTGTGTGTGTCTGTCTGTCTCCAGTGTGTGTGTGTGTGTGTGTGTGTGTCTGTCTGTCTCCAGTGTGTGTGTGTGTGTGTGTGTGTGTCTGTCTGTCTGTCTGTCTCCAGTGTGTGTGTGTGTGTGTGTGTGTGTCTGTCTGTCTCCAGTGTGTGTGTGTGTGTGTGTGTGTCTGTCTGTCTCCAGTGTGTGTGTGTGTGTGTGTGTGTGTGTGTGTGTCTGTCTGTCTCCAGTGTGTGTGTGTGTGTGTGTGTGTGTGTCTGTCTGTCTCCAGTGTGTGTGTGTGTGTGTGTCTGTCTGTCTCCAGTGTGTGTGTGTGTGTGTGTGTCTGTCTGTCTCCAGTGTGTGTGTGTGTGTGTGTCTGTCTGTCTCCAGTGTGTGTGTGTGTGTCTCTGTCTGTCTCCAGTGTGTGTGTGTGTGTCTCTGTCTGTCTCCAGTGTGTGTGTGTGTGTCTGTCTGTCTCCAGTGTGTCTGTCTGTCTGTCTCCAGTGTGTGTGTGTGTGTGTCTGTCTCCAGTGTGTGACTGTCTCCAGTGTGTGTGTCCGCGTCTGTCTGTCTGTCTCCAGTGTGTGCGTGTGTGTCTCCAGTGTGTGTGTCTGTCTGTCTCCTGTGTGTGTGTGTGTGTGTCTGTCTGTCTCCTGTGTGTGTGTGTGTGTGTGTGTCCCCCCGCATCTGTCTGTCTGTCTCCAGTGTGTGTGTCTGTGTGTGTGTGTGTGTGTGTGTGTCCCCGCATCTGTCTGTCTGTCTCCAGTGTGTGTGTGTGTGTCTGTCTGTCTCCAGTGTGTGTCTGTCTGTCTCCAGTGTGTGTCTGTCTGTCTCCAGTGTGTGTGTGTGTGTGTCTGTCTGTCTCCAGTGTGTGTCTGTCTGTCTCCAGTGTGTGTGTGTGTGTGTGTCTGTCTGTCTCCAGTGTGTGTCTGTCTGTCTCCAGTGTGTGTGTGTGTGTCTGTCTGTCTGTCTGTCTCCAGTGTGTGTCTGTCTGTCTTCAGTGTGTGTCTGTCTGTCTCCAGTGTGTGTGTGTGTCTGTCTGTCTCCAGTGTGTGTGTGTGTCTGTCTGTCTCCAGTGTGTGTGTCTGTCTGTCTCCAGTGTGTCTGTCTGTCTGTCTCCAGTGTGTCTGTCTGTCTGTCTCCAGTGTGTCTGTCTGTCTGTCTGTCTGTCTCCAGTGTGTCTGTCTGTCTGTCTGTCTGTCTCCAGTGTGTGTGTGAGTGTCTGTCTCCAGTGTGTGTGTGTGTCTCTGTCTGTCTCCAGTGTGTGTGTGTGTGTGTCTGTCTGTCTCCAGTGTGTCTGTCTGTCTGTCTGTCTGTCTCCAGTGTGTCTGTCTGTCTGTCTGTCTCCAGTGTGTGTGTGTGTGTGTCTGTCTCCAGTGTGTGACTGTCTCCAGTGTGTGTGTCCGCGTCTGTCTGTCTGTCTCCAGTGTGTGTGTGTGTGTGTCTCCAGTGTGTGTGTCTGTCTGTCTCCTGTGTGTGTGTGTGTGTGTGTGTGTCTGTCTGTCTCCTGTGTGTGTGTGTGTCCCCCCGCATCTGTCTGTCTGTCTCCAGTGTGTGTGTGTGTGTGTGTGTGTGTCCCCGCATCTATCTGTCTGTCTCCAGTGTGTGTGTGTGTGTCTGTCTGTCTCCAGTGTGTGTCTGTCTGTCTCCAGTGTGTGTGTGTGTCTGTCTGTCTCCAGTGTGAGTCTGTCTGTCTCCAGTGTGAGTCTGTCTGTCTCCAGTGTGTGTGTGTGTGTGTGTCTGTCTGTCTCCAGTGTGTGTGTCTGTCTGTCTCCAGTGTGTGTGTCTGTCTGTCTGTCTCCAGTGTGTGTGTGTGTGTGTGTGTCTGTCTCCAGTGTGTGTGTGTGTGTGTGTCTGTCTCCAGTGTGTGTGTGTGTGTGTGTCTGTCTCCAGTGTGTGTGTGTCTGTCTCCAGTGTGTGTGTGTCTGTCTCCAGTGTGTGTGTGTCTGTCTCCAGTGTGTGTGTGTCTGTCTCCAGTGTGTGTGTGTCTGTCTCCAGTGTGTGTGTGTCTGTCTCCAGTGTGTGTGTGTCTGTCTCCAGTGTGTGTGTGTGTGTGTCTGTCTCCAGTGTGTGTGTGTGTGTGTCTGTCTCCAGTGTGTGTGTGTGTGTGTCTGTCTCCAGTGTGTGTGTGTGTGTGTCTGTCTCCAGTGTGTGTGTGTGTGTGTGTGTGTCTGTCTCCAGTGTGTGTGTGTGTGTGTCTGTCTCCAGTGTGTGTGTGTGTGTGTGTGTGTGTGTCTCCAGTGTGTGTGTGTGTGTCTCCAGTGTGTGTGTGTGTGTGTGTGTGTGTCTCCAGTGTGTGTGTGTGTGTGTGTCTGTCTGTCTCCAGTGTGTGTGTGTGTGTGTGTGTGTGTGTCTGTCTCCAGTGTGTGTGTGTATGTCTGTCTGTCTCCAGTGTGTGTGTGTGTGTGTGTCTCGGCCCTCTCCAGTGTGTGTGTGTGTGTGTCTGTCTGTCTCCAGTGTGTGTGTGTGTGTCTGTCTGTCTGTCTCCAGTGTGTGACTGTCTCCAGTGTGTGTGTCCGCGTCTGTCTGTCTGTCTGTCTCCAGTGTGTGTGTGTCTCCAGTGTGTGTGTCTGTCTGTCTGTCTCCTGTGTGTGTGTGTGTCCCCCCGCATCTGTCTGTCTGTCTCCAGTGTGTGTCTGTCTGTCTCCAGTGTGTGTCTGTCTGTCTCCAGTGTGTGTCTGTCTGTCTCCAGTGTGTGTGTGTGTCTGTCTGTCTGTCTCCAGTGTGTGTGTCTGTCTGTCTCCAGTGTGTGTGTCTGTCTGTCTCCAGTGTGTCTGTCTGTCTGTCTCCAGTGTGTCTGTCTGTCTGTCTCCAGTGTGTCTGTCTGTCTGTCTGTCTGTCTGTCTCCAGTGTGTCTGTCTGTCTGTCTCCAGTGTGTCTGTCTGTCTGTCTGTCTGTCTCCAGTGTGTCTGTCTGTCTGTCTCCAGTGTGTCTGTCTGTCTGTCTGTCTGTCTCCAGTGTGTGTGTGTGTGTGTGTCTGTCTGTCTCCAGTGTGTGTGTGTGTGTGTCTGTCTCCAGTGTGTGTGTGTGTGTGTGTGTGTCTGTCTCCAGTGTGTGTGTGTGTCTGTCTGTCTCCAGTGTGTGTGTGTGTGTCTGTCTCCAGTGTGTGTGTCTGTCTGTCTCCAGTGTGTGTGTGTGTCTGTCTGTCTCCAGTGTGTCTGTCTGTCTGTCTCCAGTGTGTCTGTCTGTCTGTCTGTCTCCAGTATGTCTGTCTGTCTGTCTGTCTCCAGTATGTCTGTCTGTCTGTCTGTCTCCAGTGTGTGTGTGTGTCTGTCTCCAGTGTGTGTGTGTGTCTGTCTCCAGTGTGTGTGTGTGTGTGTCTGTCTCCAGTGTGTGTGTGTGTGTGTGTGTCTGTCTCCAGTGTGTGTGTGTGTGTCTGTCTCCAGTGTGTGTGTGTGTGTCTGTCTCCAGTGTGTGTGTCTGTCTCCAGTGTGTGTGTGTGTGTGTGTGTCCGCATCTGTCTGTCTGTCTCCAGTCTGTCTGTCTGTCTGTCTCCAGTGTGTCTGTCTGTCTGTCTCCAGTGTGTGTGTGTGTGTGTGTGTCTGTCTGTCTGTCTCCAGTGTGTGTGTGTGTCTGTCTGTCTCCAGTGTGTGTGTGTGTCTGTCTGTCTCCAGTGTGTGTGTGTGTGTGTCCGCATCTGTCTGTCTGTCTCCAGTGTGTGTGTCTGTCTGTCTCCAGTGTCTGTCTGTCTCCAGTGTGTGTGTGTGTGTGTGTGTGTGTGTGTGTGTGTCTGTCTCCAGTATGTCTGTCTGTCTGTCTCCAGTGTGTGTGTGTCTGTCTGTCTGTCTGCAGTGTGTGTGTGTGTGTGTCTGTCTGTCTCCAGTGTGTGTGTGTGTCTGTCTGTCTCCAGTGTGTGTGTGTGTGTGTGTGTGTGTGTGTGTGTCTGTCTGTCTCCAGTGTGTGTGTGTGTGTGTGTGTGTGTGTGTGTGTCTGTCTGTCTCCAGTGTGTGTGTGTGTGTGTGTGTGTGTGTCTGTCTGTCTGTCTCCAGTGTGTGTGTGTGTGTGTGTGTCTGTGTGTCTGTCTCCAGTGTGTGTGTGTGTGTCTGTCTGTCTCCAGTGTGTGTGTGTGTGTCTGTCTGTCTCCAGTGTGTGTGTGTGTGTCTCTGTCTGTCTCCAGTGTGTGTGTGTGTCTCTGTCTGTCTCCAGTGTGTGTGTGTGTGTCTGTCTGTCTCCAGTGTGTCTGTCTGTCTGTCTGTCTCCAGTGTGTGTGTGTGTGTGTCTGTCTCCAGTGTGTGACTGTCTCCAGTGTGTGTGTCCGCGTCTGTCTGTCTGTCTCCAGTGTGTGTGTGTGTGTGTCTCCAGTGTGTGTGTCTGTCTGTCTCCTGTGTGTGTGTGTGTGTGTCTGTCTGTCTGTCTCCTGTGTGTGTGTGTGTCCCCCCGCATCTGTCTGTCTGTCTCCAGTGTGTGTGTGTGTGTCCCCGCATCTATCTGTCTGTCTCCAGTGTGTGTGTGTGTGTCTGTCTGTCTCCAGTGTGTGTCTGTCTGTCTCCAGTGTGTGTGTGTGTCTGTCTCCAGTGTGTGTGTGTGTGTCTGTCTCCAGTGTGTGTGTGTGTGTCTGTCTCCAGTGTGTGTGTGTGTGTGTGTGTGTCTCCAGTGTGTGTGTGTGTGTGTGTCTCCAGTGTGTGTGTGTGTGTGTGTGTGTCTCCAGTGTGTGTGTGTGTGTGTGTGTCTCCAGTGTGTGTGTGTGTGTGTGTGTCTCCAGTGTGTGTGTGTGTGTGTGTGTGTGTCTCCAGTGTGTGTGTGTGTGTGTGTGTGTGTCTCCAGTGTGTGTGTGTGTGTGTGTGTGTGTCTCCAGTGTGTGTGTGTGTGTGTGTGTGTCTCCAGTGTGTGTGTGTGTGTGTGTGTGTCTCCAGTGTGTGTGTGTGTGTGTGTGTCTCCAGTGTGTGTGTGTGTGTGTGTGTGTCTCCAGTGTGTGTGTGTGTGTGTGTGTGTCTCCAGTGTGTGTGTGTGTGTGTGTGTCTCCAGTGTGTGTGTGTGTGTGTGTGTGTCTCCAGTGTGTGTGTGTGTGTCTCCAGTGTGTGTGTGTGTGTGTGTGTCTCCAGTGTGTGTGTGTGTGTGTGTGTGTCTCCAGTGTGTGTGTGTGTGTGTGTGTGTGTCTCCAGTGTGTGTGTGTGTGTGTGTGTCTCCAGTGTGTGTGTGTGTGTGTGTGTGTCTCCAGTGTGTGTGTGTGTGTGTGTGTGTCTCCAGTGTGTGTGTGTGTGTGTGTGTGTCTCCAGTGTGTGTGTGTGTGTGTGTGTGTCTCCAGTGTGTGTGTGTGTGTGTGTGTGTCTCCAGTGTGTGTGTGTGTGTGTGTGTGTGTCTCCAGTGTGTGTGTGTGTGTGTCTCCAGTGTGTGTGTGTGTGTGTCTCCAGTGTGTGTGTGTGTGTGTCTCCAGTGTGTGTGTGTGTCTCCAGTGTGTGTGTGTGTGTGTCTCCAGTGTGTGTGTGTGTGTGTGTGTGTCTCCAGTGTGTGTGTGTGTGTGTGTGTCTCCAGTGTGTGTGTGTGTGTGTGTGTGTGTGTCTCCAGTGTGTGTGTGTGTGTGTGTGTGTGTGTCTCCAGTGTGTGTGTGTGTGTGTGTGTGTGTGTGTCTCCAGTGTGTGTGTGTGTCTGTCTGTCTCCAGTGTGTGTGTGTGTCTGTCTCCAGTGTGTGTGTCTGTCTCCAGTGTGTGTGTGTGTGTGTGTGTGTGTGTGTGTGTGTGTCCGCATCTGTCTGTCTGTCTCCAGTCTGTCTGTCTGTCTGTCTCCAGTGTGTCTGTCTGTCTGTCTCCAGTGTGTGTGTGTGTGTGTGTGTGTGTCTGTCTGTCTGTCTCCAGTGTGTGTGTGTGTGTGTGTGTCTGTCTCCAGTGTGTGTGTGTGTGTGTGTGTGTGTCTGTCTGTCTGTCTCCAGTGTGTGTGTGTGTCTGTCTGTCTCCAGTGTGTATGTGTGTGTGTGTGTGTCCGCATCTGTCTGTCTGTCTCCAGTGTGTGTGTCTGTCTGTCTCCAGTGTCTGTCTGTCTCCAGTGTGTGTGTGTGTGTCTGTCTGTCTCCAGTATGTCTGTCTGTCTGTCTCCAGTGTGTGTGTGTGTGTCTGTCTGTCTCCAGTGTGTGTGTGTGTGTGTGTCTGTCTGTCTCCAGTGTGTGTGTGTGTGTGTGTGTGTGTCTGTCTCCAGTGTGTGTGTGTGTGTGTCTGTCTGTCTCCAGTGTGTGTGTGTGTGTGTGTGTGTCTGTCTGTCTCCAGTGTGTGTGTGTGTGTCTGTCTGTCTCCAGTGTGTGTGTGTGTGTGTCTCTGTCTGTCTCCAGTGTGTGTGTGTGTGTCTCTGTCTGTCTCCAGTGTGTGTGTGTGTGTCTCTGTCTGTCTCCAGTGTGTGTGTGTGTGTCTGTTTGTCTCCAGTCTGTCTGTCTGTCTGTCTCCAGTGTGTGTGTGTGTGTGTGTGTGTCTGTCTCCAGTGTGTGACTGTCTGCAGTGTGTGTGTCCGCGTCTGTCTGTCTGTCTCCAGTGTGTGTGTGTGTCTCCAGTGTGTGTGTCTGTCTGTCTCCTGTGTGTGTGTGTGTCTGTCTGTCTGTCTGTCTCCTGTGTGTGTGTGTGTGTCCCCCCGCATCTGTCTGTCTGTCTCCAGTGTGTGTGTGTGTGTGTGTCTGTCTGTCTCCAGTGTGTGTGTGTCTGTCTCCAGTGTGTGTGTGTCTGTCTCCAGTGTGTGTCTGTCTGTCTCCAGTGTGTGTGTGTGTGTGTCTGTCTGTCTCCAGTGTGTGTGTGCGTGTCTGTCTGTCTCCAGTGTGTGTGTGTCTGTCTGTCTCCAGTGTGTGTGTGTGTCTGTCTGTCTCCAGTGTGTCTGTCTGTCTGTCTGTCTCCAGTGTGTGTGTCTGTCTGTCTCCAGTGTGTGTGTGTGTCTGTCTGTCTCCAGTGTGTGTGTCTGTCTGTCTCCAGTGTGTGTGTGTGTCTGTCTGTCTCCAGTGTGTGTGTGTGTCTGTCTGTCTCCAGTGTGTGTGTGTGTCTGTCTGTCTCCAGTGTGTGTGTGTGTCTGTCTGTCTCCAGTGTGTGTGTGTGTCTGTCTGTCTCCAGTGTGTGTGTGTGTCTGTCTGTCTCCAGTGTGTGTGTGTGTCTGTCTGTCTCCAGTGTGTGTGTGTGTCTGTCTGTCTCCAGTGTGTGTGTGTGTCTGTCTCCAGTGTGTGTGTGTGTCTGTCTCCAGTGTGTGTGTGTGTGTCTGTCTCCAGTGTGTGTGTGTGTGTCTGTCTCCAGTGTGTGTGTGTGTGTCTGTCTCCAGTGTGTGTGTGTGTGTGTCTGTCTCCAGTGTGTGTGTGTGTGTCTGTCTCCAGTGTGTGTGTGTGTGTCTGTCTCCAGTGTGTGTGTGTGTGTGTCTGTCTCCAGTGTGTGTGTGTGTGTGTCTGTCTCCAGTGTGTGTGTGTGTGTGTCTGTCTCCAGTGTGTGTGTGTGTGTGTCTGTCTCCAGTGTGTGTGTGTGTGTGTCCGCATCTGTCTGTCTGTCTCCAGTCTGTCTGTCTGTCTGTCTCCAGTGTGTCTGTCTGTCTCCAGTCTGTCTGTCTGTCTGTCTCCAGTGCGTGTGTGTGTGTGTCTGTCTGTCTGTCTCCAGTGTGTGTGTGTGTGTGTGTGTGTGTGTGTCTGTCTGTCTCCAGTATGTGTGTGTGTGTGTGTGTGTGTGTGTCCGCATCTGTCTGTCTGTCTCCAGTGTGTGTGTCTGTCTGTCTCCAGTGTCTGTCTGTCTCCAGTGTGTGTGTGTGTGTGTCTGTCTGTCTCCAGTGTGTGTGTGTGTGTGTGTCTGTCTCCAGTGTGTGTGTGTGTGTGTGTGTCTGTCTCCAGTGTGTGTGTGTGTGTGTGTCTGTCTCCAGTGTGTGTGTGTGTGTGTGTCTGTCTCCAGTGTGTGTGTGTGTGTGTGTCTGTCTCCAGTGTGTGTGTGTCTGTCTCCAGTGTGTGTGTGTGTGTCTGTCTGTCTCCAGTGTGTGTGTGTGTGTCTGTCTGTCTCCAGTGTGTGTGTGTGTCTGTCTGTCTCCAGTGTGTGTGTGTGTGTCTCTGTCTGTCTCCAGTGTGTGTGTGTGTGTCTGTCTGTCTCCAGTGTGTCTGTCTGTCTGTCTGTCTGTCTGTCTCCAGTGTGTGTGTGTGTGTGTGTCCCTGCATCTGTCTGTCTGTCTCCAGTGTGTGCGTGTGTGTCTGTCTGTCTCCAGTGTGTGTGTGTGTGTGTGTGTGTGTGTCTGTCTGTCTCCAGTGTGTGTGTGTGTGTGTGTGTCTGTCTCCAGTGTGTGTGTGTGTCTGTTTGTCTCCAGTGTGTGTGTGTCTGTCTGTCTCCAGTGTGTGTGTGTGTGTCTGTCTGTCTCCAGTGTGTGTGTGTGTGTCTGTCTGTCTCCAGTGTGTGTGTGTGTGTGTCTGTCTCCAGTGTGTGACTGTCTCCAGTGTGTGTGTCCGCGTCTGTCTGTCTGTCTCCAGTGTGTGTGTGTGTGTGTCTCCAGTGTGTGTGTCTGTCTGTCTCCAATGTGTGTGTGTGTGTGTGTGTCTGTCTGTCTCCAGTGTGTGTGTGTGTGTGTGTGTGTCTGTCTGTCTCCAGTGTGTGTGTGTGTGTCTGTCTGTCTCCAGTGTGTGTGTGTGTGTGTGTCTGTCTCCAGTGTGTGTGTGTGTCTGTCTGTCTCCAGTGTGTGTGTATGTGTCTGTCTGTCTCCAGTGTGTGTGTGTGTGTCTGTCTGTCTCCAGTGTGTGTGTGTGTGTGTGTGTCTCTGTCTGTCTCCAGTGTGTGTGTGTGTGTGTCTCTGTCTGTCTCCAGTGTGTGTGTGTCTCTGTCTGTCTCCAGTGTGTGTGTGTGTGTGTCTCTGTCTGTCTCCAGTGTGTGTGTGTGTGTGTGTCTGTCTGTCTCCAGTGTGTCTGTCTGTCTGTGTCTGTCTGTCTCCAGTGTGTCTGTCTGTCTGTCTGTCTCCAGTGTGTGTGTCTGTCTGTCTGTCTCCAGTGTGTGTGTGTGTGTGTGTGTGTGTGTGTGTGTGTCTCCAGTGTGTGACTGTCTCCAGTGTGTGTGTCCGCGTCTGTCTGTCTGTCTCCAGTGTGTGTGTGTGTCTCCAGTGTGTGTGTCTGTCTGTCTCCTGTGTGTGTGTGTGTCTGTCTGTCTGTCTCCTGTGTGTGTCCCCCCGCATCTGTCTGTCTGTCTCCAGTGTGTGTGTGTGTGTGTGTGTGTGTGTGTGTGTCCCTGCATCTGTCTGTCTGTCTCCAGTGTGTGTGTGTGTGTGTGTGTCTGTCTGTCTCCAGTGTGTGTCTGTCTGTCTCCAGTGTGTGTCTGTCTGTCTCCAGTGTGTGTCTGTCTGCCTCCAGTGTGTGTCTGTCTGCCTCCAGTGTGTGTGTGTGTCTGTCTGTCTCCAGTGTGTGTGTGTGTGTCTCTGTCTGTCTCCAGTGTGTGTGTGTGTGTGTCTCTGTCTGTCTCCAGTGTGTGTGTGTGTGTCTGTCTGTCTCCAGTGTGTCTGTCTGTCTGTCTGTCTCCAGTGTGTCTGTCTGTCTGTCTCCAGTGTGTGTGTGTGTGTGTGTCTGTCTCCAGTGTGTGACTGTCTCCAGTGTGTGTGTCCGCGTCTGTCTGTCTGTCTCCAGTGTGTGTGTGTGTCTCCAGTGTGTGTGTGTGTCTGTCTCCAGTGTGTGTGTGTGTGTGTGTGTCTGTCTCCAGTGTGTGTGTGTGTGTGTGTGTGTGTGTGTGTCTGTCTCCAGTGTGTGTGTGTGTGTGTGTCTGTCTGTCTCCAGTGTGTGTGTGTGTGTGTCTGTCTGTCTCCAGTGTGTGTGTGTGTGTCTGTCTGTCTCCAGTGTGTGTGTGTGTGTCTGTCTGTCTCCAGTGTGTGTGTGTGTGTCTGTCTGTCTCCAGTGTGTGTGTGTGTGTCTCTGTCTGTCTCCAGTGTGTGTGTGTGTGTCTCTGTCTGTCTCCAGTGTGTGTGTGTGTGTGTGTCTGTCTGTCTCCAGTGTGTGTGTGTGTGTCTGTCTGTCTGTCTCCAGTGTGTGTGTGTGTGTGTGTGTGTGTGTGTGTGTGTGTGTGTCTGTCTCCAGTGTGTGACTGTCTCCAGTGTGTGTGTCCGCGTCTGTCTGTCTGTCTCCAGTGTGTGTGTGTGTCTCCAGTGTGTGTGTCTGTCTGTCTCCTGTGTGTGTGTGTGTCTGTCTGTCTCCTGTGTGTGTCCCCCCGCATCTGTCTGTCTGTCTCCAGTGTGTGTGTGTGTGTGTCTGTCTGTCTCCAGTGTGTGTCTGTCTGTCTCCAGTGTGTGTGTGTGTCTGTCTGTCTCCAGTGTGTGTGTGTGTCTGTCTGTCTCCAGTGTGTGTGTGTCTCCAGTGTGTGTGTCTGTCTGTCTCCTGTGTGTGTGTGTCTGTCTGTCTGTCTCCTGTGTGTGTCCCCCTGCATCTGTCTGTCTGTCTCCAGTGTGTGTGTGTGTGTGTCTGTCTGTCTCCAGTGTGTGTCTGTCTGTCTCCAGTGTGTGTCTGTCTGTCTCCAGTGTGTGTCTGTCTGTCTCCAGTGTGTGTGTGTGTCTGTGTGTCTCCAGTGTGTGTGTGTGTCTGTCTCCAGTGTGTGTGTGTGTGTCTGTCTGTCTCCAGTGTGTGTGTGTGTGTCTCCAGTGTGTGTGTGTGTGTGTGTCTCCAGTGTGTGTGTGTGTCTCCAGTGTGTGTGTGTGTGTGTCTGTCTGTCTCCAGTGTGTGTGTGTGTGTGTCTCTGTCTGTCTCCAGTGTGTGTGTGTGTGTGTCTGTCTCCAGTGTGTGTGTGTGTGTGTGTGTGTGTCTCTGTCTGTCTCCAGTGTGTGTGTGTGTGTGTCTGTCTGTCTCCAGTGTGTCTGTCTGTCTGTCTCCAGTGTGTGTGTGTGTGTGTGTGTCTGTCTCCAGTGTGTGTGTCCGCGTCTGTCTGTCTGTCTCCAGTGTGTGTGTGTGTCTCCAGTGTGTGTGTCTGTCTGTCTGTCTCCTGTGTGTGTGTGTGTCCCCCCGCATCTGTCTGTCTGTCTCCAGTGTGTGTGTGTGTGTGTGTGTGTGTGTGTCCGCATCTGTCTGTCTGTCTCCAGTGTGTGTGTGTGTGTCTGTCTGTCTCCAGTGTGTGTCTGTCTGTCTCCAGTGTGTGTCTGTCTGTCTCCAGTGTGTGTCTGTCTGTCTCCAGTGTGTGTCTGTCTGTCTCCAGTGTGTGTCTGTCTGTCTCCAGTGTGTGTGTCTGTCTGTCTGTCTCCAGTGTGTCTGTCTGTCTGTCTCCAGTGTGTCTGTCTGTCTGTCTCCAGTGTGTCTGTCTGTCTGTCTGTCTGTCTCCAGTGTGTCTGTCTGTCTGTCTGTCTCCAGTGTGTCTGTCTGTCTGTCTGTCTGTCTGTCTGTCTCCAGTGTGTGTGTGTGTGTGTCTGTCTCCAGTGTGTGTGTGTGTCTGTCTGTCTCCAGTGTGTGTGTGTCTGTCTGTCTCCAGTGTGTGTGTGTGTGTCTGTCTGTCTCCAGTGTGTCTGTCTGTCTGTCTCCAGTGTGTCTGTCTGTCTGTCTCCAGTGTGTGTGTGTGTGTGTCTGTCTCCAGTGTGTGTGTGTGTGTCTGTCTCCAGTGTGTGTGTGTGTGTCTGTCTCCAGTGTGTGTGTGTGTGTGTCTGTCTCCAGTGTGTGTGTGTGTGTCTGTCTCCAGTGTGTGTGTGTGTGTCTGTCTCCAGTGTGTGTGTGTCTGTCTCCAGTGTGTGTGTGTGTGTCTGTCTCCAGTGTGTGTGTGTGTGTGTCTGTCTCCAGTGTGTGTGTGTGTGTCTGTCTCCAGTGTGTGTGTGTGTGTCTGTCTCCAGTGTGTGTGTGTGTGTGTGTGTCCGCATCTGTCTGTCTGTCTCCAGTCTGTCTGTCTGTCTCCAGCGTGTCTGTCTGTCTCCAGTGTGTCTGTCTGTCTGTCTCCAGTGTGTGTGTGTGTGTGTGTCTGTCTGTCTGTCTCCAGTGTGTGTGTGTGTGTGTGTGTGTGTGTGTCTGTCTGTCTCCAGTGTGTGTGTGTGTCTGTCTGTCTCCAGTGTGTGTGTGTGTGTGTGTCCGCATCTGTCTGTCTGTCTCCAGTGTGTGTGTCTGTCTGTCTCCAGTGTCTGTCTGTCTCCAGTGTGTGTGTGTGTGTGTGTGTGTGTCTGTCTCCAGTGTGTGTGTCTGTCTGTCTCCAGTGTGTGTGTCTGTCTGTCTCCAGTGTGTGTGTGTGTGTCTGTCTGTCTCCAGTGTGTGTGTGTGTGTGTGTGTGTGTCTGTCTGTCTGTCTCCAGTGTGTGTGTGTGTGTGTGTGTGTGTCTGTCTGTCTCCAGTGTGTGTGTGTGTGTGTGTGTGTGTGTGTGTCTGTCTGTCTCCAGTGTGTGTGTGTGTGTGTGTGTGTCTGTCTGTCTGTCTCCAGTGTGTGTGTGTGTGTCTGTCTGTCTCCAGTGTGTGTGTGTGTGTGTGTGTCTCTGTCTGTCTCCAGTGTGTGTGTGTGTGTCTCTGTCTGTCTCCAGTGTGTGTGTGTGTGTGTCTGTCTGTCTCCAGTGTGTCTGTCTGTCTGTCTCCAGTGTGTGTGTGTGTGTGTGTGTGTGTGTGTGTGTCTGTCTCCAGTGTGTGTGTCCGCGTCTGTCTGTCTGTCTCCAGTGTGTGTGTGTGTGTCTCCAGTGTGTGTGTCTGTCTGTCTCCTGTGTGTGTGTGTGTGTGTGTGTGTGTGTGTGTGTGTGTGTCTGTCTGTCTCCTGTGTGTGTGTGTGTGTGTCCCCCCGCATCTGTCTGTCTGTCTCCAGTGTGTGTGTGTGTGTGTGTGTGTGTGTCCCCGCATCTGTCTGTCTGTCTCCAGTGTGTGTGTGTGTGTGTGTCTGTCTCCAGTGTGTGTCTGTCTGTCTCCAGTGTGTGTCTGTCTGTCTCCAGTGTGTGTCTGTCTGTCTCCAGTGTGTGTGTGTGTGTCTGTCTGTCTCCAGTGTGTCTGTCTGTCTCCAGTGTGTGTGTGTGTGTGTCTGTCTGTCTCCAGTGTGTGTCTGTCTGTCTCCAGTGTGTGTGTGTGTCTGTCTGTCTGTCTCCAGTGTGTGTCTGTCTGTCTCCAGTGTGTGTCTGTCTGTCTCCAGTGTGTGTGTCTGTCTGTCTCCAGTGTGTGTGTCTGTCTGTCTCCAGTGTGTCTGTCTGTCTGTCTCCAGTGTGTGTGTCTGTCTGTCTCCAGTGTGTGTGTCTGTCTGTCTCCAGTGTGTCTGTCTGTCTGTCTGTCTGTCTCCAGTGTGTGTGTGTGTCTGTCTGTCTCCAGTGTGTGTGTGTGTCTGTCTGTCTCCAGTGTGTGTGTGTGTCTGTCTGTCTCCAGTGTGTGTGTCTGTCTGTCTCCAGTGTGTGTGTCTGTCTGTCTCCAGTGTGTCTGTCTGTCTGTCTCCAGTGTGTGTGTCTGTCTGTCTCCAGTGTGTCTGTCTGTCTGTCTGTCTGTCTGTCTGTCTCCAGTGTGTGTGTGTGTCTGTCTGTCTCCAGTGTGTGTGTGTCTGTCTGTCTCCAGTGTGTGTGTGTGTGTGTGTCTGTCTCCAGTGTGTGTGTGTGTCTGTCTCCAGTGTGTGTGTGTGTCTGTCTCCAGTGTGTGTGTGTGTGTCTGTCTCCAGTGTGTGTGTGTGTCTGTCTCCAGTGTGTGTGTGTGTCTGTCTCCAGTGTGTGTGTGTGTGTGTCTGTCTCCAGTGTGTGTGTGTGTGTGTCTGTCTCCAGTGTGTGTGTGTGTGTGTCTGTCTCCAGTGTGTGTGTGTGTGTGTCTGTCTCCAGTGTGTGTGTGTGTGTGTCTGTCTCCAGTGTGTGTGTGTGTGTGTCTGTCTCCAGTGTGTGTGTGTGTGTGTGTCTGTCTCCAGTGTGTGTGTGTGTGTGTGTGTGTCTCCAGTGTGTGTGTCTGTCTGTCTCCAGTGTGTGTGTCTGTCTGTCTCCAGTGTGTCTGTCTGTCTGTCTCCAGTGTGTGTGTGTGTGTGTCTGTCTCCAGTGTGTGTGTGTGTGTGTGTGTCTGTCTCCAGTGTGTGTGTGTGTGTCTGTCTGTCTCCAGTGTGTGTGTGTGTGTCTGTCTGTCTCCAGTGTGTGTGTCTGTCTGTCTCCAGTGTGTCTGTCTGTCTGTCTCCAGTGTGTGTGTCTGTCTGTCTCCAGTGTGTGTGTCTGTCTGTCTCCAGTGTGTCTGTCTGTCTGTCTGTCTGTCTCCAGTGTGTGTGTGTGTCTGTCTGTCTCCAGTGTGTGTGTGTGTCTGTCTGTCTCCAGTGTGTGTGTGTGTCTGTCTGTCTCCAGTGTGTGTGTGTGTGTGTGTCTGTCTCCAGTGTGTGTGTGTGTCTGTCTCCAGTGTGTGTGTGTGTGTGTCTGTCTCCAGTGTGTGTGTGTGTGTCTGTCTCCAGTGTGTGTGTGTGTCTGTCTCCAGTGTGTGTGTGTGTGTCTGTCTCCAGTGTGTGTGTGTGTGTGTCTGTCTCCAGTGTGTGTGTGTGTCTGTCTCCAGTGTGTGTGTGTGTGTGTCTGTCTCCAGTGTGTGTGTGTGTGTGTCTGTCTCCAGTGTGTGTGTGTGTGTGTCTGTCTCCAGTGTGTGTGTGTGTGTCTCCAGTGTGTGTGTGTGTGTCTCCAGTGTGTGTGTGTGTGTGTGTGTGTCTCCAGTGTGTGTGTGTGTGTGTGTGTGTGTCTCCAGTGTGTGTGTGTGTGTGTGTGTGTGTGTGTGTGTGTGTGTCTGTCTCCAGTGTGTGTGTGTGTCTGTCTCCAGTGTGTGTGTGTGTGTGTGTGTCTGTCTCCAGTGTGTGTGTGTGTCTCCAGTGTGTGTGTGTGTGTGTCTCCAGTGTGTGTGTGTGTGTGTCTCCAGTGTGTGTGTGTGTCTGTCTCCAGTGTGTGTGTGTCTGTCTCCAGTGTGTGTGTGTGTGTCTCCAGTGTGTGTGTCTGTCTGTCTCCAGTGTGTGTGTGTGTGTGTGTGTGTGTGTGTGTCCCCGCATCTGTCTGTCTGTCTCCAGTGTGTGTGTGTGTGTCTGTCTGTCTCCAGTGTGTGTCTGTCTGTCTCCAGTGTGTGTCTGTCTGTCTCCAGTGTGTGTGTGTGTGTCTGTCTGTCTCCAGTGTGTGTCTGTCTGTCTCCAGTGTGTGTGTGTGTGTGTGTCTGTCTGTCTCCAGTGTGTGTCTGTCTGTCTCCAGTGTGTGTGTGTGTCTGTCTGTCTGTCTCCAGTGTGTGTCTGTCTGTCTCCAGTGTGTCTGTCTGTCTCCAGTGTGTGTGTCTGTCTCCAGTGTGTGTGTCTGTCTGTCTGTCTCCAGTGTGTGTGTCTGTCTGTCTCCAGTGTGTGTGTCTGTCTGTCTCCAGTGTGTCTGTCTGTCTGTCTGTCTGTCTCCAGTGTGTCTGTCTGTCTGTCTGTCTCCAGTGTGTGTGTGTGTCTGTCTGTCTCCAGTGTGTGTGTGTGTCTGTCTGTCTCCAGTGTGTGTGTGTGTGTGTGTGTCTCCAGTGTGTGTGTGTGTCTGTCTCCAGTGTGTGTGTGTGTCTGTCTCCAGTGTGTGTGTGTGTCTGTCTCCAGTGTGTGTGTGTGTGTCTGTCTCCAGTGTGTGTGTGTGTCTGTCTCCAGTGTGTGTGTGTGTCTGTCTCCAGTGTGTGTGTGTCTGTCTCCAGTGTGTGTGTGTGTGTGTGTGTGTGTCTCCAGTGTGTGTGTGTGTGTGTGTGTCTCCAGTGTGTGTGTGTGTCTGTCTCCAGTGTGTGTGTGTGTCTGTCTCCAGTGTGTGTGTGTGTGTCTGTCTCCAGTGTGTGTGTGTCTGTCTCCAGTGTGTGTGTGTGTGTGTGTCTGTCTCCAGTGTGTGTGTGTGTCTGTCTCCAGTGTGTGTGTGTGTGTGTGTGTCTGTCTCCAGTGTGTGTGTGTGTCTCCAGTGTGTGTGTGTGTGTGTCTCCAGTGTGTGTGTGTGTGTGTCTCCAGTGTGTGTGTGTGTCTGTCTCCAGTGTGTGTGTGTCTGTCTCCAGTGTGTGTGTGTGTCTGTCTCCAGTGTGTGTGTGTGTCTGTCTCCAGTGTGTGTGTGTGTGTGTGTCTGTCTCCAGTGTGTGTGTGTGTGTGTCTGTCTCCAGTGTGTGTGTGTGTCTGTCTCCAGTGTGTGTGTGTGTCTGTCTCCAGTGTGTGTGTGTGTCTGTCTCCAGTGTGTGTGTGTGTCTGTCTCCAGTGTGTGTGTGTGTGTGTGTCCGCATCTGTCTGTCTGTCTCCAGTCTGTCTGTCTGTCTCCAGTGTGTCTGTCTGTCTCCAGTGTGTCTGTCTGTCTGTCTCCAGTGTGTGTGTGTGTGTGTGTGTGTGTGTCTGTCTGTCTGTCTCCAGTGTGTGTGTCTGTCTGTCTCCAGTGTGTCTGTCTGTCTGTCTGTCTCCAGTGTGTCTGTCTGTCTGTCTGTCTCCAGTGTGTGTGTGTGTGTGTCTGTCTGTCTCCAGTGTGTCTGTGTGTCTGTCTGTCTCCAGTGTGTATGTGTGTGTGTGTGTGTGTCCGCATCTGTCTGTCTGTCTCCAGTGTGTGTGTCTGTCTGTCTCCAGTGTCTGTCTGTCTCCAGTGTGTGTGTGTGTGTGTGTCTGTCTGTCTCCAGTATGTCTGTCTGTCTGTCTCCAGTGTGTGTGTGTGTGTGTCTGTCTGTCTCCAGTGTGTGTGTGTGTGTGTGTGTCTGTCTGTCTCCAGTGTGTGTGTGTGTGTGTGTGTGTGTGTGTGTCTGTCTGTCTCCAGTGTGTGTGTGTGTGTGTGTCTGTCTGTCTCCAGTGTGTGTGTGTGTGTGTGTGTGTGTCTGTCTGTCTCCAGTGTGTGTGTGTGTGTGTGTGTGTGTGTGTCTGTCTCCAGTGTGTGTGTGTGTGTGTGTGTGTGTGTGTCTGTCTGTCTCCAGTGTGTGTGTGTGTGTGTCTGTCTGTCTCCAGTGTGTGTGTGTCTGTCTGTCTCCAGTGTGTGTGTGTGTGTCTGTCTGTCTCCAGTGTGTGTGTGTGTGTCTCTGTCTGTCTCCAGTGTGTGTGTGTGTGTCTCTGTCTGTCTCCAGTGTGTGTGTGTGTGTGTGTGTGTGTGTCTGTCTCCAGTCTGTCTGTCTGTCTGTCTGTCTGTCTGTCTCCAGTGTGTGTGTGTGTGTGTGTGTGTCTGTCTCCAGTGTGTGACTGTCTCCAGTGTGTGTGTCCGCGTCTGTCTGTCTCTCTCCAGTGTGTGTGTGTGTCTCCAGTGTGTGTGTCTGTCTGTCTCCTGTGTGTGTGTGTGTCTGTCTGTCTGTCTCCTGTGTGTGTGTGTGTGTGTGTGTGTGTCCCCCCGCATCTGTCTGTCTGTCTCCAGTGTGTGTGTGTGTGTGTGTGTGTCCCCGCATCTGTCTGTCTCCAGTGTGTGTCTGTCTGTCTCCAGTGTGTGTCTGTCTGTCTCCAGTGTGTGTCTGTCTGTCTCCAGTGTATGTGTGTGTGTGTCTGTCTGTCTCCAGTGTGTGTGTGTGTGTCTGTCTGTCTCCAGTGTGTGTGTGTGTGTCTGTCTGTCTCCAGTGTGTGTGTGTGTGTCTGTCTGTCTCCAGTGTGTGTGTGTGTGTCTGTCTGTCTCCAGTGTGTGTGTGTGTGTCTGTCTGTCTCCAGTGTGTGTGTGTGTGTCTGTCTGTCTCCAGTGTGTGTGTGTCTGTCTGTCTCCAGTGTGTGTGTGTGTGTCTGTCTGTCTCCAGTGTGTGTGTGTGTGTCTGTCTGTCTCCAGTGTGTGTGTGTGTGTCTGTCTGTCTCCAGTGTGTGTGTGTCTGTCTGTCTCCAGTGTGTCTGTCTGTCTGTCTCCAGTCTGTCTGTCTGTCTGTCTCCAGTGTGTGTGTGTGTGTGTCTGTCTCCAGTGTGTGTGTGTGTGTGTCTGTCTCCAGTGTGTGTGTGTGTGTGTCTGTCTCCAGTGTGTGTGTGTGTGTGTCTGTCTCCAGTGTGTGTGTGTGTGTGTGTCTCTCTCCAGTGTGTGTGTGTGTCTGTCTGTCTCCAGTGTGTGTGTGTCTGTCTGTCTCCAGTGTGTGTGTGTGTCTGTCTCCAGTGTGTGTGTGTGTCTGTCTCCAGTGTGTGTGTGTGTCTGTCTCCAGTGTGTGTGTGTGTCTGTCTCCAGTGTGTGTGTGTGTCTGTCTCCAGTGTGTGTGTGTGTGTCCGCATCTGTCTGTCTGTCTCCAGTCTGTCTGTCTGTCTGTCTCCAGTGTGTCTGTCTGTCTCCAGTGTGTCTGTCTGTCTGTCTCCAGTGTGTGTGTGTGTGTGTGTGTGTGTGTGTGTGTGTGTCTGTCTGTCTCCAGTGTGTGTGTGTGTGTGTGTGTGTGTGTGTGTCTGTCTGTCTCCAGTGTGTGTGTCTCTGTCTGTCTCCAGTGTGTGTGTGTCTGTCTCCAGTGTGTGTGTGTCTGTCTGTCTCCAGTGTGTGTGTGTGTGTGTGTGTGTCTGTCTGTCTCCAGTGTGTGTGTCTGTCTGTCTGTCTCCAGTGTGTGTGTCTGTCTGTCTGTCTCCAGTGTGTGTGTCTGTCTGTCTGTCTCCAGTGTGTGTGTGTGTCTGTCTGTCTCCAGTGTGTGTGTGTGTCTGTCTGTCTCCAGTGTGTGTGTGTGTCTGTCTGTCTCCAGTGTGTGTGTGTGTCTGTCTGTCTCCAGTGTGTGTGTGTGTCTGTCTGTCTCCAGTGTGTGTGTGTGTCTGTCTGTCTCCAGTGTGTGTGTGTGTCTGTCTCCAGTGTGTGTGTGTGTCTGTCTGTCTCCAGTGTGTGTGTGTGTCTGTCTGTCTCCAGTGTGTGTGTGTGTCTGTCTGTCTCCAGTGTGTGTGTGTGTGTCTGTCTGTCTCCAGTGTGTGTGTGTGTGTCTGTCTGTCTCCAGTGTGTGTGTGTGTGTCTGTCTGTCTCCAGTGTGTGTGTGTGTCTGTCTGTCTCCAGTGTGTGTGTGTGTCTGTCTGTCTCCAGTGTGTGTGTGTGTCTGTCTGTCTCCAGTGTGTGTGTGTGTCTGTCTGTCTCCAGTGTGTGTGTGTGTCTGTCTGTCTCCAGTGTGTGTGTGTGTCTGTCTGTCTCCAGTGTGTGTGTGTGTCTGTCTGTCTCCAGTGTGTGTGTGTGTCTGTCTGTCTCCAGTGTGTGTGTGTGTCTGTCTGTCTCCAGTGTGTGTGTGTGTGTCTGTCTGTCTCCAGTGTGTGTGTGTCTGTCTGTCTCCAGTGTGTGTGTGTGTGTCTGTCTGTCTCCAGTGTGTGTGTGTGTCTGTCTGTCTCCAGTGTGTGTGTGTGTCTGTCTGTCTCCAGTGTGTGTGTGTGTCTGTCTGTCTCCAGTGTGTGTGTGTGTCTGTCTGTCTCCAGTGTGTGTGTGTGTCTGTCTGTCTCCAGTGTGTGTGTGTGTGTCTGTCTGTCTCCAGTGTGTGTGTGTGTGTCTGTCTGTCTCCAGTGTGTGTGTGTGTGTCTGTCTGTCTCCAGTGTGTGTGTGTGTGTCTGTCTGTCTCCAGTGTGTGTGTGTGTCTGTCTGTCTTCAGTGTGTGTGTGTGTCTGTCTGTCTCCAGTGTGTGTGTGTGTCTGTCTGTCTCCAGTGTGTGTGTGTGTCTGTCTGTCACCAGTGTGTGTGTGTGTGTGTCTGTCTGTCACCAGTGTGTGTGTGTGTGTCTGTCTGTCTCCAGTGTGTGTGTGTGTCTGTCTGTCTGTCTCCAGTGTGTGTGTGTGTCTGTCTGTCTGTCTCCAGTGTGTGTGTGTGTCTGTCTGTCTGTCTCCAGTGTGTGTGTCTGTCTGTCTGTCTCCAGTGTGTGTGTCTGTCTGTCTGTCTCCAGTGTGTGTGTCTGTCTGTCTGTCTCCAGTGTGTGTGTGTGTCTGTCTGTCTGTCTCCAGTGTGTGTGTGTGTCTGTCTGTCTGTCTCCAGTGTGTGTGTGTGTGTGTCTGTCTGTCTGTCTCCAGTGTGTGTGTGTGTGTGTGTCTGTCTGTCTGTCTCCAGTGTGTGTGTGTGTCTGTCTGTCTGTCTGTCTCCAGTGTGTGTGTGTGTCTGTCTGTCTGTCTCCAGTGTGTGTGTGTGTCTGTCTGTCTGTCTCCAGTGTGTGTGTGTGTCTGTCTGTCTGTCTCCAGTGTGTGTGTGTGTCTGTCTGTCTGTCTCCAGTGTGTGTGTCTGTCTGTCTGTCTCCAGTGTGTGTGTCTGTCTGTCTGTCTCCAGTGTGTGTGTCTGTCTGTCTGTCTCCAGTGTGTGTGTGTGTCTGTCTGTCTGTCTCCAGTGTGTGTGTGTGTCTGTCTGTCTGTCTCCAGTGTGTGTGTGTGTGTGTCTGTCTGTCTGTCTCCAGTGTGTGTGTGTGTCTGTCTGTCTGTCTCCAGTGTGTGTGTGTGTCTGTCTGTCTGTCTGTCTCCAGTGTGTGTGTGTGTCTGTCTGTCTGTCTCCAGTGTGTGTGTGTGTCTGTCTGTCTGTCTGTCTGTCTCCAGTGTGTCTGTCTGTCTGTCTGTCTCCAGTGTGTCTGTCTGTCTGTCTGTCTCCAGTGTGTCTGTCTGTCTGTCTGTCTGTCTCCAGTGTGTGTGTGTGTCTGTCTGTCTGTCTGTCTCCAGTGTGTGTGTGTGTCTGTCTGTCTGTCTGTCTCCAGTGTGTGTGTGTGTGTCTGTCTGTCTGTCTGTCTCCAGTGTGTGTGTGTGTCTGTCTGTCTGTCTGTCTCCAGTGTGTGTGTGTGTCTGTCTGTCTGTCTCCAGTGTGTCTGTCTGTCTGTCTGTCTGTCTCCAGTGTGTCTGTCTGTCTGTCTGTCTGTCTCCAGTGTGTCTGTCTGTCTGTCTCCAGTGTGTCTGTCTGTCTGTCTCCAGTGTGTCTGTCTGTCTGTCTCCAGTGTGTCTGTCTGTCTGTCTGTCTGTCTGTCTCCAGTGTGTGTGTGTGTCTGTCTGTCTGTCTCCAGTGTGTGTGTGTGTCTGTCTGTCTGTCTGTCTCCAGTGTGTGTGTGTGTGTGTGTGTGTCTGTCTGTCTCCAGTGTGTGTGTGTGTGTGTGTGTGTCTGTCTGTCTCCAGTGTGTGTGTGTGTGTGTGTGTGTCTGTCTGTCTCCAGTGTGTGTGTGTGTGTGTGTGTGTCTGTCTGTCTCCAGTGTGTGTGTGTGTGTGTGTGTGTCTGTCTGTCTCCAGTGTGTGTGTGTGTGTGTGTGTGTCTGTCTGTCTCCAGTGTGTGTGTGTGTGTGTGTGTGTGTCTGTCTGTCTCCAGTGTGTGTGTGTGTGTGTGTGTGTCTGTCTGTCTCCAGTGTGTGTGTGTGTGTGTGTGTGTCTGTCTGTCTCCAGTGTGTGTGTGTGTGTGTCTGTCTGTCTGTCTCCAGTGTGTGTGTGTGTGTGTCTGTCTGTCTGTCTCCAGTGTGTGTGTGTGTGTGTGTCTGTCTGTCTGTCTCCAGTGTGTGTGTGTGTGTGTGTCTGTCTGTCTGTCTCCAGTGTGTGTGTCTGTCTGTCTGTCTGTCTCCAGTGTGTGTGTCTGTCTGTCTGTCTGTCTCCAGTGTGTGTGTCTGTCTGTCTGTCTGTCTCCAGTGTGTGTGTGTGTGTGTCTGTCTGTCTCCAGTGTGTGTGTGTGTGTGTCTGTCTGTCTCCAGTGTGTGTGTGTGTGTCTGTCTGTCTGTCTCCAGTGTGTGTGTGTGTGTCTGTCTGTCTGTAGTGTGTGTGTGTCTGTCTGTCTGTCTGTCTCCAGTGTGTGTCTGTCTGTCTCCAGTGTGTGTCTGTCTGTCTCCAGTGTGTGTCTGTCTGTCTCCAGTGTGTGTCTGTCTGTCTCCAGTGTCTGTCTGTCTGTCTCCAGTGTCTGTCTGTCTGTCTCCAGTGTCTGTCTGTCTGTCTCCAGTGTCTGTCTGTCTGTCTCCAGTGTCTGTCTGTCTGTCTCCAGTGTGTGTGTGTGTCTGTCTCCAGTGTGTGTGTGTGTCTGTCTCCAGTGTGTGTGTGTGTCTGTCTCCAGTGTGTGTGTGTGTCTGTCTCCAGTGTGTGTGTGTGTCTGTCTCCAGTGTGTGTGTCTGTCTCCAGTGTGTGTGTCTGTCTCCAGTGTGTGTGTCTGTCTCCAGTGTGTGTGTCTGTCTCCAGTGTGTGTGTCTGTCTCCAGTGTGTGTGTCTGTCTCCAGTGTGTGTGTCTGTCTCCAGTGTGTGTGTCTGTCTCCAGTGTGTGTGTCTGTCTCCAGTGTGTGTGTCTGTCTCCAGTGTGTGTGTCTGTCTCCAGTGTGTGTGTCTGTCTCCAGTGTGTGTGTCTGTCTCCAGTGTGTGTGTCTGTCTCCAGTGTGTGTGTCTGTCTCCAGTGTGTGTGTGTGTGTGTCTGTCTCCAGTGTGTGTGTGTGTGTGTCTGTCTCCAGTGTGTGTGTGTGTGTGTCTGTCTCCAGTGTGTGTGTGTGTGTGTCTGTCTCCAGTGTGTGTGTGTGTGTGTCTGTCTCCAGTGTGTGTGTGTGTGTGTCTGTCTCCAGTGTGTGTGTGTGTGTGTCTGTCTCCAGTGTGTGTGTGTGTGTGTCTGTCTCCAGTGTGTGTGTGTGTGTGTCTGTCTCCAGTGTGTGTGTGTGTGTGTCTGTCTCCAGTGTGTGTGTGTGTGTGTCTGTCTCCAGTGTGTGTGTGTGTGTCTGTCTCCAGTGTGTGTGTGTGTGTCTGTCTCCAGTGTGTGTGTGTGTGTCTGTCTCCAGTGTGTGTGTGTGTCTGTCTCCAGTGTGTGTGTGTGTGTCTGTCTCCAGTGTGTGTGTGTGTGTGTCTGTCTC
The DNA here is from genome assembly GCF_027579695.1 of Neoarius graeffei. Lineage (NCBI taxonomy): Eukaryota > Metazoa > Chordata > Actinopteri > Siluriformes > Ariidae > Neoarius > Neoarius graeffei. The sequence goes on from NC_083573.1 coordinate 101,170,735, forward strand.
CAGTGTGTGTGTGTGTGTCTGTCTCCAGTGTGTGTGTGTGTGTCTGTCTCCAGTGTGTGTGTGTGTGTCTGTCTCCAGTGTGTGTGTGTGTGTCTGTCTCCAGTGTGTGTGTGTGTGTCTGTCTCCAGTGTGTGTGTGTGTGTCTGTCTCCAGTGTGTGTGTGTGTGTCTGTCTCCAGTGTGTGTGTGTGTGTCTGTCTCCAGTGTGTGTGTGTGTCTGTCTCCAGTGTGTGTGTGTCTGTCTGTCTCCTGTGTGTGTGTCTGTCTGTCTATCTGTCTGTCTGTCTGTCTCCAGTGTGTGTGTGTGTCTGTCTGTCTGTCTGTCTCCAGTGTGTGTGTGTGTGTGTGTGTGTGTGTGTCTGTCTCGTGTGTGTGTGTGTGTGTGCGTGCAGGCCCGGCCCTTACCAATTTGACACCCTAGGCAAGATTTTAGGTGGCGCCCCCTCCCCAACACCAGTTAAAGCCACTGATAGTGTATCTATACTAACAAGAAATGGAATAGCTTTGTCTTAAAACATTCTTTTATTTAAACAAAAAAATTGCACGTTCAAAACACTTAATTAAAGGCATTAAATAAAGAAATTGCACATTCAAAATATTTAATACTGAATTAAAGAAACAAATACAAAATATGAACTGAATATATGAAACATAATATAAATGGCTTACATAAAGTATTACATTTACAGTACTCCCAAAATAAAAAATGTAAACAAGTGTTGTAATTCGTAAATGCAATATAAATAAGGCATTGCACAAAATAAGATATTAAAGAAACCAGTGTGCATGAAAAATACAAGGATTTAAATAAAAATAAAAAAATATAAAATTGTGATATTAAAAAGACCTCTAGTGGTGTTTTTTGGTACTGCCTTCAACTTCAACTATTGAAAAACTAAATGTAGAACGGGGGAAAAAAAAACTGTTGATATGTAACTATATGTGTATTATATATATATATATATATATATATATATATATATATATATATATATATATATATATATATGTGTATTAATTTTGGACGTTTTGACATTTTTTCAGCTTGCATTAAAGCACGACCATCCTCCCCAAGTAGTAGTCTAGCATATGTAAAGCCTGGTCGGACGAGAGGGGGCGCCTTGGGAAAGTAACAGGTCTATTAATGATAATAATAATTATTATTATTTACTGAATTCCTCACCACCCGCTCGGTGAGTTGCTTTTGTGTCTTCTTCCTTTACAGGAGAGAAAGTGTGCCATTTATGCTATTTGTAAAGAGAACACATCTGAGTGCTTGTTTCGTTTCCCTGCAGTCTTGACGCACTGAGATTGTTTCTTGTTTTCAACGCGTTTATTATATTTTCCTCCAGGAAGCTCTTCACAGCATGGTTGCTTGAATGAGCTGCTAAACTGTCATTTTAATGAGAACACAGATCAACAAAGCAACTTTGTTTTATTAAAAAAAATGTGCCAGGCACCATTGGAATATCTCGCTGCGAAACATGTTCCGTGCATAAAAGACCTTTACTTCAGCCCAGACTGCTCAACGACACCGACAGACTGCTCCAAGTGCAGCCATATTCAAAACAAGCAACAGATCTATGTCAGTTATCTACGTTATGCAAAAACACTCTTTAGCCAACAACACTTAGGCTATTACATGGCCAAAACAGAGAATAGCCGCAGATGCGCACTTGCGCACCCGAAGACACACTATAGACAGGGCGAACCACTGTGGAGCACTTATTGTTTCATGATTAACAACCACCACCACACCCCACCCCGCTTTTTTTGACAAATCGCACCCTGACTACATGCTTTGCTGTACAATTAAATTAGGCTAAGACATTATAATGCTGACTCATTTTCAGAATAGTGGAAGTCATAATTTTTCTCCCCCCATTTCTGCGCCCCTCGATGGACGCAGCACCCTTAGCATCAGTGGTGTAGTCTACTTTTTTGCAGTGGGTATACTCAGTGCTTGCCATGCAACGCCCCCCTGGGAAAAAAATTTATACTCACACACACACACACACACACACATATGTGTTGTGGCTATACTGTTATACTTGTACTCAACCATCTTGTAACTGTCCGATAACCTGAAAGCAACACCTCATGAGCACCATCACTGCCTAATGCATAGTAATATGCATCTTGAAACTGGTTTTGTGTACAGATCTACTGTATGCAAAACAAATGTGGTTTAAATGTACAAAATTTATAAAATTTTGATTCACCGTTCAACTTAAGATAAGTGGGCTTTTCCATCATTGTTTTTTTATTTTTCATGTATCAAGAAAATTTGACATATTGACATGTAAATTAAACACATCACACAATAATATATTTTTAACATATTAAATGCATTTCTTATTTCTTATCTATTCAGCACATCAGCTTAAATGAACAAGAAAACATCCTAGATGTGCTAAAACAAATGTTTGCTTCAGAGAAGAAAAAATTAATTTAATTAACAAATACGCAATGCCCTTCAGTGTGTTAGTCCACAAGCCCTGCAAAAAAGGTCTACAGGACTTTCCAGGTGTTTTTATATTCTGGCATTTGAGGTCTGCATTGCCTCCTTGGTTGTGTTGCAGAGTGATGGCTGAGGACACTTCTGAAAACACTGAAATAGTGTCGTTTGTTTTCGTTTCATGATTTCGCAAGCTTGATTGAATGCTAGATAATGCCGCGTGGTCTGTCATGACTGAATAAGCACTGTTGCTTAGCAACAAGTCAAAGGCAGACCCCTTCGCATGTTTGTAAACAAACCGACCGTTGCTAGGATGCGCGCGCAGCCTGGACTCAGAAACAATGGCGCTGCCCATAGACCGGCATTATGAGCTGTCAGATTATGCCAAACAATTGTCGTTACAAGATCGAGAATGCTACATAAATAAGTTAACTCTAACAAGTGGACATCGCCTACCGGATCCGCATTTAATTAAAGAGTGGACGGACGATGTTAGTAAGTTCCCTGGTATACAATGGCCAGATATATACTCGTACCTTATTGACAAGACTTCAGTGTACACCCACGAAAAACTTCGTGCCTACATCATCCAACATATCCACAATGATAGTGTAAAGAGTGCAGATAAGAGAAATTAGAGCTGCGTAAAAAGCGAGAGGCAGAGAGCAGAAATGAAACTGAACGGGGCGGGAGCTAGGTTAGAGCAGTCAACGTAAGTTGGCATTTAGAGTGAGGGCACACAATTTTACCTTTCCATCCTTGCTTTAAAATTGTGATTTTCGGCAGACACAAATAATGATGGCACAAAATCTGGACTGCTTGAGTGAAGCGAGACCTCTCCTACAAACAAAACTGCATGCAAAGCTAAGTTAACATGCTAACAATGTTCATTACATTGTGTAACTATGACCAGCTAATCAGACAAACGTTACCAAAGTATTTTGCTACATCAATAAACGAAGACTAGAAAGAATAAAAAAGAAAGATTTAATAAATAGCCTGATCTTACCTGTGATGAAGTGGCGCTGCAAACCCGCGCATTTTTTATGGTGCTTTCATCCCAGTCTACACGTTTGATGGCTTGTAGCCAAAGACGTCGGTGATTTTTTCGGAATGGGTGAGATCCTGCTGGAATTCTGAACATTTTAACCCCATCACTGCTACGATTCTGACACCCGACAACACAACAACTCGGCATTTCTTCCAAATCTTTCTTCTCGTCTCTACCGTCGCTGAGTCTTTTTTGGGTCCAGGCTGCGCGCGCAATTTCCTCTTACGTATGAATGACGTTTACTGCGAAGGGGGACGGCTGGCTTGACTGACATAATATTGGATCATTTTCCTCAATAAATAAATGACCAAGTATAATATTTTGTCTCATTTGTTTAACTGGGTTCTCTTTATCTACTTTTCGGACTTATGTGAAAATCTGATGTTTTAGGTCATATTTATGCAGAAATATAGAAAATTCTAAAGGGTTCACAAACTTTCAAGCACCGCCGTAAGTATGAAAAACGAGAATGTTCTGCGAGCAATAGGCTGAAGCACACTATCGCTGTGTTGGAGCTGTGTTGGGCTGGAACGGTGGGTTAAATAGCCGCTCATATTTGAGCTTTCACACTGTAGACCAAGGGTGCCCAATTTGGGGCCCGCGGGCCAAGTTTGGCCCATGTTCCGTTTTTTTTTTTTTGGCCCGCCTCATTTTTCCCATCTGTGCCCGCCCGTCAGTGCCAGGTCTGTGCCAGCCGCTGGGAATTTCTGTCCCAACGGCTCCGAAGAGTTGCCTGCAGTTCACTTTCTGACCACAGTTTTATAAAGGGGGACAAGGGGGGCGCTGTTGAGTTGCTGGCTCTTCTGCCTGTCAGCAGGCTCATGACACAAGCGAGGAGCAGAGGTTACAGTGGAGCGCTGTGTTGGGCAGTGCCACACGGATAAAAGAAAATTCAAAAATAGTTGGCAAGATTATTTTATTTCACGGAAATCGATTCCTCAGCAGTGTGCCTTATCTGTAGACAGAGAGAGGCAGTTTTGAAAGAATACAACATCCGTAGACATTATGAAATAAAACATTTACCTCAGTTTGCGAAATACAGTGGTGAAATAAGAAAGCAGAAGGCTAGCGAACTGTTAGCCAGGCTCAGTGCCCAACAACGCACATTACTGCAGCCGTCATCTGCTCAAGAAAATGCAACTAAGGCCAGCTGTAAGATCAGTGCAATGATAGCGAAATCTGGGAGATCTTTGTCATGTGGAGAGTTTGTTAAAAGTTGCCTGACTGTGGCTGCAGAGACTGTGTCCCCGAGCCAGACACGGGCCTTTTCGCAAATTAGTTTATCATGGAACACAGTTACCCGCCGCATCGAGGACATGGCTGAGGATCTCAGAGAACAGATCGTTGGTAAAGCATCCAGATTTACGGCCTTTTCTATTGCTTGCGATGAGAGCACCGATATATGTGACTATGCACAATTGATGGCGTTTTTGCGCGGAGTCAGTGAGGATTTTGAAGTGACACAGGAGCTGGCTGGCCTTGAGACACTTTCAGGTACAACACGAGGGAAATGTTGTGTTCTATATTGCTCAGTTCACATTGTCCAATTCCATACCTAATACTCAATCTAATTTCACATTCAGTCTAAAGTAAATTCTCTCTGGTTTCATAAGTTGGGCAATCCAGCTGGTTTCAAATGGCTTAAAAGGAACAGTGTTATAAGGGCATGTGTTATTGCTCAATTCACATTTTAGTAAATTTTTAAATAGAATTGTATATTTGGTTGTCCTGTACCTTATTCAACTGTTTTCAACTTGTTCAAGCTACCAAAGCACTTTTTGTAATATAGTCTGAAATGTTGCTTTCCGGAGGCACAGTGGTGTTGTGGTTAGCGCTGTCGCCTCACAGCAAGAAGGTCCTGGGTTCGAGCCCCGGGGCCGGCGAGGGCCTTTCTGTGTGGAGTTTGCATGTTCTCCCCGTGTCCGCGTGGGTTTCCTCCGGGTGCTCCGGTTTCCCCCACAGTCCAAAGACATGCAGGTTAGGTTAGGTTAACTGGTGACTCTAAATTGACCGTAGGTGTGAATGGTTGTCTGTGTCTATGTGTCAGCCCTGTGATGACCTGGCGACTTGTCCAGGGTGTACCCCGCCTTTCGCCCGTAGTCAGCTGGGATAGGCTCCAGCTTGCCTGCGACCCTGTAGAAGGATAAAGCGGCTAGAGATAATGAGATGAGATGTTGCTTTCCTTTCAAATATGTTTCTACCTCTTAAAATAAGCCATGTGGATGTTCTGTCATCTTCTGAAATTAATAAAAGTAGACCTACTATAAATATACAAAATATGTGTTTAATTGCTTTAAACATTTACATTTGAGTTTAATGATCTGAGCCTATATAAAAATGACACGTTTCAATAAAATGTAAGGTAACATAATGTGGACGTCCATTTTTTTGGCCCGCGGCCCACCCACAGAATTAATTTTTGGCCCATTGTAGAGAAGAATTTGGGCACCCTTGCTGTAGACAATCTTAGCGTGCACATTACATGTCGTCAATGTTACCATGACAACATGGAGCGCATGAGTCCAGTCAGCATATTCAGCTTTCTAACAGTGCTCTTTTTTTTAATATATTATTCTCTCCCCAATGGTGTGTCTTTCCTGGCTTTATTATTTAGTATTTATTAATTTTGCATTCATATTTTGCAATGATTGTACACCTCTGTCTCAAATGGCCCCTGTTTGCTCCGCTACTGCTTAAAAACCTGCTGTCTCCCTTGTATACCTCTCGCAAGGTATGACTTGATTTCATTGGAAAATCGCTGCCACCTTGCGTGAGTTTGCTGTTTAACTGGAAGCAAGTGTGCTACGGGGCTACTACGTATGTTTTAACTATTAGTTTTAAAAGATGTGTATGCATTTTTACTGTTAATATGGTTGAAATGGTTGCTACAGCAAGTGGAGGTCTGCGATGCTGTGGTTTGCAGCATGGGGTTCACATGATCAATCAAGAAAGTCATCATCTGACAACAGTGCATTATATAATAACGCTGTTTTATTACCAGAACACCACTAACCAAAAGTTTAAATGAGTTCTGTTGCAGTTAGGGAAAAAAACAAACCCCTACAGACTGCATTTACTGCACAAATGCCCTTTATCACTCGATTGTCTTGTACTTTTGTTGCTATGTGACATAATGTACTAATGTTGCCATATGACATAAATAAGCACACAATCAGTTTGTATCCCTGATAGTCAGTTTACCAATACAAATGACTTTGTTTTGAGACTTGAACTCGATTGTCTTTTTTTGGGAAGGGCGGGGGTAGGGCAGGTTGTAATGCTTCGTGTTGGTCTAAAAAATTTTTCATAATGGTCTTAAAAAGTCTAAAAAAAGGTCTAAAATTTAACTTACTGAATCCTGCAAGAACCCTGAGTAAGAGTGATTTGGTGGTTTGATGTCTCTTTCTCCACTCCAGAGGAGATTCTGTATCTGAATGTGTTGGTACAGTAATAAATAAAAACACTGTTGTGTGGTTGGTGTTCTCTCTCTGAAAAGAGTGGAAGAGAGCCTGCCCCTGGTGGCTGTATCAGGCAACAGTGTTTCACTGAGAAAGAATGGATCCCCTCCCCTTTCATTTACACACATTTTGAGATAATTTATGGTTTTGTATTTTGTAAATTTGAATCTGTGCTTTGTGTGTTCTGCGACACATTTTTCTTGTCATGAACCTGATGACTGATTCTGATAAAAAAAATGTTCAAATCTGATCGTTCTGCCCTTTTCTCCTTCTTTACAGATTGTAGTTTTCATCCTGATCTGATCTGAGTCTCACACACAGAGGATGATGAGGATAAACCCTTACAGTACAAAGTGATTTGAAAATCATCATCATTTAGTGATAATCAGATGTGTACAACATGTCAGCACTTCCACTTCTCTAGTTGTTTGTAAAAATACACCAGCTGAGATAAATAAACTTTAATGAGCTCAACACTCATCAATATTTTCTTATTAATATCTTTTACAGCAAAACAGAAACTGTTAATGCACATCGAACATCATTTAATAGTTTTGTATGTACAGTATGCTTCTGTTTTTCCATTTACATGCAGCAGAAGGTCACATTTATGTTTAAAACACATCATAAATATCTTATAGTATCAGTTCACTGCAGTCATTTGATCATTGCACAGTTACACACTGTTTATAACTGCATAAAGTAAATTATTTTCCTCCTGAAATTATAAAATTCAGATGAGAAAGATTTCATTTGGTTGACTCTGTACATATCGAATGTTTTATTCAATTTTTAAATGCTGTGTTTATAAAAATGAAGATGATTATCAATTCTGTATTGAGTGTTAGAAATATTTGTGTGAAGACACTTCATTGTGTATTTGTACTGTGTGTCAATACACATCGATATCCTGATTATTGATCAGCATGTTATTTTCTCAAAGCATCTTTGAGACACTGATGGTTTAAAATTACATTGAAATGAATAATTTGCTGTAAATTGCTGTTTCATATTATAGACTATTATACTACCATTTAATATTGCGTTATGAGCATAATAGCTTGGGTGACCACAGGAGGGGAACAGAACAGATCCTGGGGATGGAACTGATCTCCTTCAACCCTGTAACACATAATACAGCTCCATCTAGTGGCTCTTCCTAATATGACACTGTGTTGTGGTGTTTTCCAGTTTCTCTCATTCGGATACACCCTGTAACGGAATGAACTCTCCAAATAACTGATTCATTCTGCTCAAATCTCTGAACCACACAATATTCCTTCACAACAATAAACACATTCTTGTTGTTCAACACAGTTTGCAGTTATAGTGCATTCATTTTGCAAACTTCTATGCACACTTCTCAACACTATGTACTTCTCATTGTTTCGTTTTTCCTAAACACTGGAGTCACCAATCAGAACTCAGTGTGTTGATGGATGAAACCACATCTCACCTGTGAAAACCATTCACTCAGTTTTCTTCATCACCTGGGGAGAGATGGTTCTGCAAAATAATGTCCTATAGCAGTTCTATAGGACTCAGTGGAACTCTACAGGACTTTTTTTTTTTTTTAGAACTCTGGTGTTCTATAGGAGAGTGTGAATTGTGCCCTATAGAACAAGATGTTTCTATTGGCTTTTCTCAGTGTTTTATAGAACTTGCCAAGTGTGTTCTTTAGGACAGAAAATTTCTATTAAAACTCAAGTTCTATAAGAAATCTATATTTGAACATTATTTATTGGCTTGGCGTTTTTGTGTCTACTCGAGAATATTTCCTTTATATGACGGTGGTGGCACTACTGTTGGGTAAACCATACTAAAGGAACTGGAGAGAGCCCAGAGGACCCCAGACCATATACAGCTCGCTGGCATGCAATACGAGTTGTCTTTTTGAACTTTAGGTTGTAAGTATGGCTAAAATGTCATGACCATGTCATGAAATTTCAGTGCCTCAGCCAATTGGTTTCAACTTAACTCACCTGATCACCAGAATTATTTGGAGGAGGAAGTAGGAATTATTTTTAAATACAATATGGATTTATTAACAAACAGGAGCTTACATGTAAGAGATGCACAAATCATGAAATATTATTAAATCAAAATAAGCAAAACAACAAAAACAACTAAAAATTACAGATGTAGGTTTATTTTTCTGTGGGAAAAAATGGTCATTTATTAAATTTATACATTTCGTACTAGTTGAAACTTCACACCACCTGCAGTAACTGCATTTTGGGGGAAATAAACCACTGCATCTACTATATCAGCAAATAGCCTGAATATGACGAAGTCTGAATTTTACATAGGATTACAGCTAAGGATCTATTCTATCCATAAGATGTCACTTTTGTTGATAAATGTTTAAGGAAACCCCTGAAAAAGTGTAACCAAAAAATTTCACCAAGATCGGGGACACACACACACAGACTGAGTGAAAGTAGTATGTCTCTAGGACTATCGTCCCAGGGCATAATAATAACTTTTATATCTAGTCAATGAGTTCATATTAAAAAGTCACTGAGTGTAGAAACAGTGTAACTAACAGAATTGAGAAGTTAATCATTTATCCATCTCCTGTGTTGTTGGTATAGGTATTACAAACTGACTGTTGTTCTTTTGATATTGAAAACATTTCCGCATTAAGTCTGATGGTTTAATACAAAACAGTTGCAGGATTTTGAATTGTGTGAATCAAAAATGTATTGCAGGACATATGAATGGATCTGATACTATCGGTCTCTCAGCTGATTTCTCCAAAGTATTAACCACTGGCTTGAGAGATCCATAATCTCCGGAGTGGATGTCTGGGGCGGAGCATGACAATCATCATGTCAATGTCATCACAGTCGGTAGATTTTTTTGATCATACATTTCCCAACAATATCAATAATTTATTTTTCTTCCACTACTATGAGGAACATTGAAAAATGATTATTATCTATCAAATTGCCCAGATTTTCAACAGATGTTCCTGGATCCGGGATTTGTTCTGCTAACACCGGTGCTACATTTACAAAGTAATGGTTGAAGCTATTAACGACCACATCCATATTATATTCATCTTTGTCATTATTAAGAAAGTATTTTGGATAATTTATATGTCTTGACCCATTTTTTTATAATACTGTTTAAAGTGGGCGGCACAGTGGTGTAGTGGTTAGCGCTGTCGCCTCACAGCAAGAAGGTCTGGGTTCGAGCCTCGTGGCTGACAAGGGTCTTTCTGTGTGGAGTTTGCACGTTGTCCGCATGGGTTTGCTTCGATTTCCCCCACAGTCCAAAGACATGCAGGTTAGGTTAACTGGTGACTCTAAAATTGACCATAGGTGTGAATGGTTGTCTGTCTCTATGTGTCAGCCCTGTGATGACCTGGCGACTTGTCCAGGGTGTACCCTGCCTTTCGCCTTATAATATTAGTTAATTTATTTTTATATTTTTTAATATCTATCCTCTGCCTCTTTAGTTTTCTGCTTTATGAACTCTCTGTATAATTTATTTTTCTTTTTACAGGCATTTTGTAAACCCCTTGTAATCCATGGACATACTGTATGTTTGACTTTTTTACTGTATTGAACAACTGGACAATTTTTGTTATATAATGATGTAAATATCCTCAAGAATTCCTCATATGCTTTATTTATGTCTTTTAGTCGGTATATTTCATCCCAGTTTTGTGCCAGCAAGTCATTTCTAAAAGTGTTCATTGATACCTCTGATCTAAGTCGTCTGAAAAGTTTTGTGTTTTCCGGTTTATTATTCCCAAATTTTGTTTCATAAACTGTGAAAACTGTGAAAGTGTAGCAGCCTTTAACTAGTCAGCTACATTAATAATAAAACTAACAGTCTTTGTGGAGGGTAGAGATAAAGCAGAGGAGTTGGGGTCTTAATCCGTGGTATTTATTTCTGGAACACAGATGACAGGGCGGGCATTCACACACTTGGATGGAACAAAATGGTGGTATTCCCCTTCCAAGACTTCCCAGACTGTGTGACAAAATACCTTAACTAAACTAGCCAGTATAGTAGGCCTATACTGTGTTAAATAAAAGTATCAAGGCATTCGTATTACAGTAAATGAAACAAGTGAAAAAGAAATATACATCTCATTAACTTTGCACAGGCAAACATAACGTTACCTGCAACACAGATGACAGGGCGGGCATTCACACACTTGGATGGGACAAAATGGTGGTATTCCTACAACATAATGCACCAGTTAGCGCCCACTTATCACCCACTTAGTGGCTAGAAAAACAATCATCTTTTACATGGGTTTAATTATGCTAATTTGTATATTCAACATCAGAACGTAACGTAAGTATCACAGAATATTATCAAATCAAGTTTATTTGTATAGCGCTTTTAACAATAAACATTGTTGCAAAGCAGCTTTACAGAATTTGAACGACTTAAAACATGAGCTAATTTTATCCCTAATCTATCCCCAATGAGCAAGCCTGTGGCGACGGTGGCAAGGAAAAACTCCCTCAGATGACATGAGGAAGAAACCTCGAGAGGAACCAGACTCAAAAGGGAACCCATCCTCATTTGGGCAACAACAGACAGCCTGACTATAATATTAACAGTTTTCACAGGTATAACCCTCAACTGTCCTCATGGGGCCATCCTTCACAGGAGCGGTGCGATAAAACTCCGACCAGACACAGGGCACCAGGATGGATCAAGCAGGTCCGAGGGGCAGAAGAGGCCAGCATCTCAATCCCAGTATCAACATGTAACTCAGAGGGACAGATTGGGGGGGGAAGAGAGAGAGAAAGAAAACACAGGTTGTTAGGTATGCCCTAAAAATGACAAGTATTAAATCTGTGTGGTAGGCTCGCAGAGACGAGAGTCTTTACATCAGGCATAACACACAACAATGGCATGTTAATATGGTAAAAAATATCATGACCTGCTCTGGCTGGATGCTTGATTGGGTGATGGGAGCACACTCCTCAGCAATGATGAGATGCAGATGGGACCCTTAGGGCTGGCCAAGACAATTCAGTTACATTTCACTGGGTCTGGGACATGCGACAGAATGTCTGACGGCCGATTCCCTGCAGGCTACGATAGCCAGTCGAGGTCTCCACCCTCTCCACCAAAAGATTTCCTGTTGACTCCATGTAACTCAGAGGGACAGATTTGGGGTGGGGGGGAAGGAAAGAAAACACAGGTTGTTAGGTATGCCCAATGTCACCTGAATAAGTAGGAGCAGTATACATATTGCACCGAGTACAAGCAGGGACTCCGGCAACTAACTATGACAGCATAACTAAAAGGAGAGAGCCAGAAGGTAACACAGGCATGAGAGAGCCCCGGGACATAAAGCAGCCAGCCACTACACCGTCAACAAACTCGAGTGAGCAAGCGAGTGGGGACTGACAGCATCCATACATCCCAGTTTACCAAAACACTTTATTTTATTTTATTTTATTATCACATAAGAAAATAAACAAAACTCTCAGATAATATAGAAAATAAACAATATTAACACGTTTTATTCATGGAGGAATCATAAAACCACCTTACCCCTTCCAAGACTTCCCAGACTGTGGGGAAGTTCTCAGGTGTTACACTAATTACCGCCCCATCAGAAACAATAACCACAGCATCTTAAACTATATACAATACAGTACAGATTTGGGGAAGTTCACTAGAGATATTTTATTCAAGACTACTACATACTCCCCCCTGAACTTCACCAAAATATCAACACAAGTCAAACACTAAAGGACAAGAGCAAACACTACTGGACAAAGTATACTCCACAGTATACTGCAACATATATGTCACCCAACTCAAAGGGAAAGCAACCATAGAGGGCTGTGCAGACCCCCCACAGTGTACTTGCTACAGGAGTGCCATATACACTGCTTATACTGTACCAGACTGAATTCTGCCATTTGACTTGACATGTAATGAGAGAAAACAATGATGTAAAACAAAATAAACGTTGTCACTCACTAACCATTGTAGTGTCTATGTGTGTGTGTGTGTGTGTGTGCATGTGTGTGTGACCACATGACATCAATGCTCTAGCTAAACTATACACTGAGCTGTTTGTGTGTTGAGCATATTGCTGTGCCATGTTCTGAATCAGTCAATTCACTGGTTTAACTTGTTTTGCAGACTGGTCGCGGCAGGTGTAGGCATGGGCCATTTTAGTAAAATGGTCAGTGACCACTAACATATTCACGCTTTTCCCATTCAAGTCCTCCGCAGACCAAAAATCAATACACACCAGTTCCAGTGGAATTGTGGTCCTAATGCTTTCAAGAGGAGCTCTAGCTTCTGGTTCAGGAGTCTTGCTGACCACACATCGCTTGCAGGTTTTCACATATTCTCGGACATCCCATTCCATATCAGCCCAGAAGAACCTCTGCCTCGCCAGATATAATGTTCTGTGCTGCCCATGATGGCCTGCATCATCATGGATGCCCTGCAGCGCTTGCCTAGCCAAAGAAGCAGCAACCACATACTGGTACCTTTTCTTGCCAGTCAATGAGTCTTTGCTCACTCTGTAAAGTAACCCATCGAGGATCTTGAGCTTGTCCCACTGCTTTAACATTTTCAAGACACTGCCCGATTCATGAGCCCTTTCCCTCCTCAATGGCCACCTACCATGCATGACATAAAAGAGGACTCTGGAAAGAGAACTGTCTTGCTGCTGTTTGCCTTGCAGCTCCTGGATAGAAAACACAGGTAAGGGGCCCTGGCCAGTAGGAGCCAGTTGCTGCACATCATGGACAAGCCAAGAGATGGCTCGCCCATCCAGCCCCATCTCCCACTCAACATGACCCTCGAACACAGCTTTCACTTCGTCGCAGTCGTGTGAAAGATGTTCCAGCCGAGTGGTGTTTGTGCGACAACTGACCTCTTGTTCATTGGCACTCAGCCTAAAGACCTCCTGTATAACGTTGACTTTAATCTGTTGTGCCTCCTCGAGTAATGCTCCGTACGACTCAGACACTTACACTTGCCTCTTACTGACACAACTCTGGACAAAGGGCTGTCTGCTGAGGGCATCCGCCACAATGTTTTTACTGCCAGGAATGTACTTGATACTGAAGTTGTACAGGGCTAATTTTGTGACCCATCTCTGTTCGCATGCCTCCAACTTTGGCTTGGTAAGTATGTATGTTAATGGATTATTATCCGTCCAGACAACAAACTGGTGACCCTTTAGCCAATGGCTAAATTTATCACAGACTGCCCACTTAAGGGCTAAAAACTCCTGCCGGTGCACTGGGTACTTTGTCTGGGCATGCGTCAGAGACTTGCTTGCGAAAGCAATCGGACGAGCCTTGCTCTCACCTTCTGGAACTTGGGAGATGACTGCACCCAGCCCATCTAATGACGCATCTGTTGACAGGATAAAGGGACGGCTGAAATCTGGATGAGCTAAGTCCACTGACTCGAGTAAGGCTGACTTAAGTTGTTCAAAAGATTTCCGTTGGTCACTTGTCCAGTCACTAGGCTTGAGCTTCTTAAAGGCAGTCTGACCTCTGTTCTTTTTTGGTGTTGCTGTTAGGGCAAAAAGAGGCTTAGCAATGCTCGAACAGTTTTGAATGAAGCGCTGATAATACATCACCATGCTTAGAAACAACTTTATTTTCCTCGGAGAAGGAGTGACACCATCATCCAGCATTAGCGTTTCTTCAGTCATGGCAACAATTGCTTCTACCTTTTCCGGATCGGTTGACACGCCACTTTCATCAACAATATGACCAAGAAACTTCACACTTCGCCAAAGAAAATGGCACTTTTTAGGTGCGAGCTTCAATCCGTGTGCACTCAGTCTGCTAAACACTGCATCAAGCCGCTTCAGAGCCTCACCTTCATCAGGTGCAAAGACCAGGAGGTCATCTAAATAGCCAGTCCCCCCAGGATTTTGCGGGCCTTTTTTGTGATTGTTGCGGGCTAAAATGTCTGATGTTGCGGGAGGGTTTCCAAAAAATTGCGATGAAAGTTGCGGTGTTTTTTAGGTTTTTGTTGCGATTACATTGCAGGAGGAAGTGAAAGTTGCAAGAAATTGTTGCGATTTTCTCTTTTTGTGATTAAAATTGAGTCATATGTTAAATATTAAGTTATTACTGAAAAACTATTGATTAAAAAAACAAAGACACTGATAAATGGTCCTATAAACATCTTTACCAATATAAAAGATTGCCAGGACTACAAAAATGCAGAAAAAATAGGCTTTACTTATCCAAATGCACCTGTTGGTTCAAAAGTTAAATTGCATAGAACCTCACAGCACAACATGAAGTTACCTTAAAATATAATATAAATGCCTCAACTTTCATGTAAGAAAAAAAAACTATTAATACTAGTACTATGTGCAGGCAGTCTCTCCTGAAGACTATATTAAACAATAATTATAAACTAATAAAATAAATGGCTCAGTCTTCATAGAAGAAAAAAAAACAATTGGAACAGAATCTCACAGTATGATGCTGAAGCTGCCTAAACAATGGAAAATAAAATACCATTTTGCAAAATTTTGGCATCCATTAATTTCTTGTATTAAGTAAAAAAACTGTAATGTGCACACAGTGCTTCACTGCAAACACAACACACTTTCAGTAACACTATAGAGAATCGAAGCCTATATAAACACAGACTTCAAATTCAAAAGGAAATGATTCAGCCTTCATAAAAGAAAAAAAACCTATTAATACTAGTGCTGTGTGCAGGCAGTCTCTCCTGAGACTTGCACATGCTGCTGCTCTTGAACAGAAACACGGAAGTAAGGCGGAAGGTAGTTTGTCGACGTCACCTCAAGACGATGCCAACGATTGGTCAAATTTGCGGGAAAGTTGCGGTGATTGGATGTAATTGCAGCACCGCCCTGAATTTGTGGGGATTGGTTGAATTTGTGTTGAAGTTGCAAATCGCAACATCGCGAAATCCTGGAGGGTCTGAATAGCACAGCAGTGTCAAAAAATTCTGGTCACCAAATATGTTGGTCATGAGGTGCATGAAACTAGCTGGACCATTACATAGGCCCTGGGGCATGCGATTGAACTCATGCAGCCCCATGGGCGTAGTAAAGGCAGTCAGCTTCTTGTCTTCTTCACACATGGGGATGTTACAATATCCTGATGTTAAGTCCATGGTGCTGAAGAACGCACTTCCTCCAAGAGCAGCCAGGCAGTCTGCCTGGTGTGGCAATGGATGGGCATCTTTGACAGTCCTAGAATTCAGCCATCGATAATCCACACAGACTCTCAAATCACCGTTCTTCTTCCATACGAGTACCAGGGGTGACACCCACTCACTGGAAGACTTTCGGATAATTTATTTTTCCTCCATCTCAGACAGCACCTACATATACAGTACAGTACAGATTTGGGGAAGTTCACTAAAGAGATATTTTATTCATGACTACTACAAAAGCAATGATAAATATTTGGATTCTTATAATCATATATAATGTGTAAGTGTCATATTCCAGCTTCTGAACTTCTTAGTATATTCATATTGTTAATTTCATGGTTTATTATTATTATTATTATTATTATTATTATTTTTTTTTTTTTTGCTTAACTGCGGTATATTCATGTATGTTTACATGTAATTGCAAAAATGCATATGATTATAAAGTAGGCTGAAATTAACCTAATGTGGGACATTTTAGGCCAATTTATTCTAAAGAAATATATAATTAACAATTATTCCCTGAAATCGAGTCGTACATGAGCCGCTAGCTGACGAGGCGTGCAGCACCAGCCATGTACATGTATAACCCATGTACGATGAGATTGAGTGGAATAAGTGTTTTATCCTATCCACATTCACTGGGTTTTGAGAAACAAAGCATTTTTATTTTTTTCAAATTCGATAAATAAAACTTTATATAAAACATCAGACAGAATCATTTCTGCTTAGCCAGACTTCTTAAAATCCTATCGATGGTGGCATGAATTGACTTTAGTGTTGTTGTGGGGGGGGGGGGGGGGGGGGTTTATAGAAAGTGCTGTCTCGCTGTCGTGCCGAGGTATAGAATAACTTAAAACATGTATTTAATTTTTCCTTGGACATTTCAGTTCTGTAATTTTCAAACTTCTTTGAGCTTTTGAACCAGTCTAAAAAAATTCAACAAATTGTAATGCTTAAAGATGAAGAATGTAAACAAACCGGCAAAATAACGGGAACAATTTGTAAAAAAAAAAAAAATGCTACAATACTAATTCTTGAAAAAAAAAGTTCTTACCATCAAAAACTTTTATTCCATATTTGTTTTTGGGGTTTTTTGTATTTTGGGGGGTTTTGTTTTTGAGTAGAGTTTTTATTTCGTTCTTGGTTGGTTCACGCTCTGCCATTTTGTTTTTCTCTACTTACGGTGTATGAGCTGATACCCTAGTGTAGCCAATTGGAGCGTGCAATTGCTCATATCCAGTGAATGTGGATAGACTAAATATTAATAGGTGTCCCACATTATGGCAATTCACTACATATTAATTGTTCATGGAAAACATTTTAAGAAAATTACTTAATTTTCCTTAATTTCTGGGTATTTACCTGAAGGAGCAAAACTAATCTTCCTGAATACAGTCAGTTTTATTTTTAAAACCCTAGCATTAGATTAGCATGTAAACCTGGTGTCTTAATATTTAAATGGCCCACGTGTTTTCTATGTTCAATTAGATGTTTATCATTAGCGTAACACTAATTATTATAATCACCATACTGTTTTCCTCCAGTGCAAGTCATTCTTGTTGAAACACAAACACACATGGGATAAATTTTGCCAACTCAAAATATAAGTCCAATTTGTTTTTAATGAGCTAATGTAAACATTTGACACACTTTTCAAAACTTGCAAAACAAATCATTACCTTAACAAACATTTTAACCAGCTACACATGGTGCTCCCCTGTTTAAATGCACATCACCATGTAGGTGTATCGACTCGGCTTTAAATTTGACGTGATATACTTCTAGTTATTGAGTAGTTAAGATGATATGATTTTAGTCCTAAAGCACTGGCGGCTCGTTAATAAGGGCGATTTGGGTGACGCACTCCCAAACAGGGAGATTTTTTTTTTATCTACTCCTACTACCACGGCAACAGTAATGTCATCGTCCAATCAGGCTAAAGGGCTCTTCATGCTCTTGTGACAAGGCTTTCGCAGATAGCTTTTCGCAGACAGTTGTAATTTATCGTTGAGCGGGCGTGCGCGATGTTATTCACCGCCACAACGCAAGGGGGCGTGAAGTCGCGAAATCGCTAGGAGTAGTTGGTGGGTGTGGTTAGTGGAGTGTTTATCTTCCGGTTATTGATAATGACCAGAACTGGAGTTGTATAGATATACGTACTTCCTCACTTCCTCGATCAACCGCTCTTAGTGCTGCTCCATCTTCGCTCATGTTTTTAAAAATGGCGGTTGTGAAAACAAACCAAACTGGGAAAGTAGGGAAGTGGAAGTGTGTGTACAGCGGATGTAGAGTGGACCAATCAGAGCCCTCTTGTCTGCGACGCTGTCTGCGAGGCTGTCTGCGGTGGTCACAATTTTTGGGAGGTGCGTGCAGAGCATCTGCTAAGGGGGGGGGGCTTCACAGATGCCTTCTGCGACGCCATCTGCGAGGACTGGGTTGTCAGCTAAAATTGGCCTTAAAGGAACAGTCCACCGTATTTCCATAATGAAATATGCTCTTACCTGAATTGAGACGAGCTGCTCCATACCTATCGGAGCTTTGCGTGACCTCTCAGTTAGTCAGACGCAGTCCGATGCGCTGTCACTCCTGTTAGCAATGTAGCTAGGCTCAGTATGGCCAACGGTATTTTTTGGGGCTGTAGTTAGATGTGACCAAACTCTTCCGCGTTTTTCCTGTTTACATAGGTTTATATGACCAGTGATATGAAACATGTTCAGTTACACAAATTGAAACGTAGCAATTTTCTATGCTATGGAAAGTCTGCACTATAATGACAGGCGTACTAACACCTTCTGCGCGCTTCGGCAGTGCATTGATACGGAGCTCAGATATCAATGCGCTGCCGAAGCGCGCAGAAGGTGTTAGTACGCCTGTCATTATAGTGCGGACTTTCCATAGCATAGAAAATTGCTACGTTTCAATTTTTTTAACTGAACTTGTTTCATATCACTGGTCATATAAACCTATGTAAACAGGAAAAACGCGGAAGAGTTTGGTCACATCCTGGCGACTTGTCCAGGGTGTACCCCGCCTTTCACCTGTAGTCAGCTGGGATAAGCTCCAGCTCACCTGCAACTCTGTAGAACAGGATAAAGCAGCTACAGATAATGAGATGAGTTTGGTCACATCTAACTACAGCCCCAAAAAATACCGTTGGCCATACTGAGCCTAGCTACATTGCTAACAGGAGTGACAGCGCGTCGGACTGCGTCTGACTAACTGGGAGGTCGCGCAAAGCTTGGATAGGTACGGAGCAGCTCGTCTCAATTCAGGTAAGAGCATATTTCATTATGGAAATACGGTGGACTGTTCCTTTAAGGTCGCGCCTGGTGTAGCCACGCCCTTTTGGTGCAATTTCTGTCAGGTTCAGATTTGCCCCAAAATCTCCCATTGACAGTAATGGTACATATGTTTTTTTTTTTTTTCGAAAAATCATGCTCCCAATGCATTTTCTATTAGGTTTTATGTGCTAGCACAAGCAGCGTGCTTTCGTCATACGCCTGTTGTGTGGGAAATGTGTGAACATTCTATGAAGAAGATGGCGAGTGTTGAGTGCAACAATACAATAGCGTCTCTGAAAGAAGTTCCCTTTAGTTGTCGTACCAATGAGGAGAAAACAGCAATCAAACAGCTAGGACCTCCTAGATGGAATTTAAACATCAAGGAAGTGTCTACGAAGGGGGAGAAGACCTACTCAAGAGGTTTTAACAAGAACTGGTACCACCGGAAAACTTGGCTAGCTGGCTGTGATGTAGTCAATGCTCTTTTTTGCTACCCTTGCGTTCTCTTCCACCCTGGAAGTAGCACAGCAGACGGTACAGCGTGGACCATAAACAGAGTTACAGATATGCATCATCTCTCCAAGAAAGTGAAGAAGCACGAGAATTCAAAGATTCACATGGACAGCTGTCTGAAATTTTCAGCCTTTGGGAGAGTAAACATTGCCACACAGCTGGATGAGGGGTATCGGCTAGCAGTTCGCCGTCACAATGATGAGGTGAGCAAGAACCGACACATACTCAATCGGCTCATTCAGTGTGTGAAGTTTTGCGGGGTTTTCGAGTTAGCCTTGCGAGGCACAGACGAAACAGAGGGCTCCACCAATCCTGGTATTTTTCGCGGTCTTATCGATTTTGTGGCACAATTGGACGAAGTGTTTGATGAACACCTGAAAACTGCAAACGTCTTCAAGGGCACATCAAAGACTATCCAAAATGAGCTGCTGGAATGTATGTTAAGTGTGGTGAGGGAACACATTGTCGAGGAGGTGAAAGCTGCGAAGTATGTAGCCATCCAAGCTGACGAGACCACCGATGTCAGCACTCAGACTCAGCTGGTGCTTCTACTGAGATACATAGATTGCAAACATGCAGTGCAAGAACGCTTTTTTGAGTTTCTTCCCCTCACTGAGTTGACATCGGCATCGATTGCAAATGGGGTGTTGCAGTGACTGAACAATCTTTTCTCCGACGACGAGAAAGACAAACTCATCGCGCAAGCCTATGATGGTGCCAGTGTGATGAGGGGAGAGAAGGCTGGTGTGCAGCAAAAGGTGCGTGAGCATTTCAAAAATGCTCATTATGTCCATTGTTACGCACATCAGCTGAATCTGATCATGCAACAAGCCACATCACACATAAGCAAGGTGAAAGTTTTCTTCTCCGAGCTAGGTGGGATCTCGAGTTTTTTTCCCCATTCACCTAAGCGGAGCAGCATCCTTGAACAGGTTGTCGCGCAAAGGCTGCTGAGGGCTTCAGCCACATGGTGGAATTTTAACAGCAGGATCGTCAGCACTGTCTATGAGAATCGAGGTGACCTCATTGAGTGTTTCGAAATGATCAAGACATCCGGTTCATTTGACCACACAACAGTAAGAGAGGCGTCTGGATTCATCAGGATGCTGCAGGATGAGGACTTCATTTTTTTATTGAGTACTTTCCACAACATCATGCCCCATGTGGACATCCTGTATCAACAACTACAGAAGAAGGACATCGATGCTGTACTGATTCACCGGGCCCTCCAGACATTCACAAGCAGCGTGCAGTAGGGGTCGACCGATAATCAGCCTGGCCGATATATCGGGCCGATATTCTGCATTTTTAGGGTTATCGGTATCGGCCATAATTTCCACCGATATGCCAATAACATGCCTTTTTGCAGCCATTTCGTTCCTAATGCGACTGTCACTGCACGTCCTTTCCTGCACTCGCCTCTCTGAGTTCAAGAACACGGTCCTGCCCACCACAACATCTGATTTGTTGTGAACTGTTTCAAGGCGGCCGTACGGGCACTCGGGCAGAAGTGGCACAAGGGATACAGCCAAACAACACGTGTAGCTAACCGCTGTGAACTGTTTCAAGGCGGCCGTATGGGCAGTGTTGCCAGATTGAGCGGTTTCCCATCCAGTTCGGCGGTTTCAAGTGCATTTTGGCGGGTTTTGAACATATTTTGGGCTGGAAAACGTCAGCAGTATCTGGCAACACTGCGTATGGGCACTCGGGCAGAAGCAGATCCCACTTCAAGGTAAGGACACGCTGCTTTTGCCGCAATAAGTCACAAACACACAAGTTGCAAAAGCACAACATCATTATATGTTTACATTCTTCATCTACTACTCGTTAAAATTGTCCATTTGCATCTGTGTAGCCAGGCAAACTTAGCTTACGGAAGGAAGCACTT
The DNA here is from genome assembly GCF_027579695.1 of Neoarius graeffei. Taxonomy (NCBI): domain Eukaryota; kingdom Metazoa; phylum Chordata; class Actinopteri; order Siluriformes; family Ariidae; genus Neoarius; species Neoarius graeffei. The sequence goes on from NC_083573.1 coordinate 101,192,548, forward strand.
GAATTAGCCTACAACCAACTAGTCTCGCTGAAACTACATGTAATGTTGTCCATAGTAAGCAGTCCCCAGCATAACATAGGCTGCAGTCATTTTTAAATCCCCGTCTGGAAACGTTGTGAATGTGTCAGTAGTTCTACTCGAACAGTAGAATGACAGCCATACAGAGAGGTGGTCAAGGGAAGACGAAATAAAACGTAGTGTTTGTGTTCTGTAGGCTAGCGCAAGCCTACTGGCTATTTGTTATGGTGATGAGTAAACTTCATGACGTGACTCGTGCTCAAAAAGCGCATTGCACTTGTATATGTTGGGTAACTTTATAAAGCGCTATTTGAACATTTAAACAAGCCAGATGTGATATGGTGCTAGTCGGCTATGTAATACTGTAGGGCAGGGGTGTCCAAACTGATCCATAAAGGGCCGTGTGGCTGCAGGTTTTCATTCCAGCCATGCAGCAGCACACCTGATTTGGCTTATTCAATCAACTGACACACCCACCCTTTAATCAAGGGTGGGTGTGGCTGCAAGTATTTGACTGTGTGAAGACAGTTCAGTTGATTGAATGAAAACCTGCAGCCACACGGCCCTTTATGGATCAGTTTGGACACCCCTGCTGTAGGGAGTTTGTCAGGACGCTTGTTGTGGGCTCAGTAATTAATTGTGTCGTGGCGATATACTCTTAAAGGAGCAGAGCCGTAGATGGTTACTTGTTAAGTTGTTACATAATAGGGAGTGATAGCCTACTTTATGTTTGATTTTACTTTTTAAAAAATGCTGCAGGCAGCTCCCTACACTTGATTTGTTATTTAAAAACTACTTGAAGTTGGTAAGTCTTACTTGGTTCTTAGTGCAAAAGAATCCAGAGTGTATTTTCATTTTTTTTCCACTGAAAATGGTGAGCTGTAATATAGTAGGGAGTGATTTATTTTTTTATTGGTGAATATTTATTTTATTATTTTATTTCTCATTTTATTCTAACTAATGTTTGACTTTATTGTACAAATGCCTCTGGCATCTCCCTGCACAAAATTTCATGTTCAATTTTACAATTAAACATACATTTCATGGATATGAAGGTCTGTGTCAGTGTGTGCTATGTTTAATTTCATGTGAATTATAATGTTTACATTTATCGGTTACACATATCGGTTATCCGCATCCCAATTCCATAATAATCGGTATCGGCCCTGAAAAAAACATATCGGTCGATCCCTAGTGTGCAGGCCATAAGGTAAGATTATGACAACATATTAATAACGGTCTACTAATCATTCTTTATTAATTGCAATGTATTGACACATATAACAATATATTAATTAATTTAAATGTAGCCAGTGTGGTGTAGTCTAGTTTGCTGCAATGGCTATACTATGCTTAATATTCCTGCTGGGCACAAAACTAAAGATAAGTTGTGAATTAAAGAGTTCTGTGTGTATTTTTGCTGTTGAATTGATACAGTCAATTCTTGGTGTTTCAAGTGGACAAGCAGCATACTACCTGTAACATGTAGGCTACACACAACAGCAAATGGCCTAACTACCAAAACATATTGTGTATCTTCTTGCATTCAGGGACTCATCACACCAGCAGGTCCAGGGAGAAGCAGGTGCCAGAAGAAGAACAGCCTTAGGAGAAGAGGAGAAGCAGAGGATGGTGAAGGAGATCTGTGACACCATCTTAGCTCATGCTCAAGAGCGGTTTTCCTTCACCAACCATCTACTGAGTGCCACCTTGCTACAAGGCGATCTGTTTGAAAGGCACTGCCAATCATTTCCTACCGATGCTCTGCATGCCACTGTCAAGGCATACCCCATGTTGAATCAAGCAAAGCTCCACACTGAACTCTCTCTCATCTACGAAAACTCCGAATTCAAGGGATGCTGCGGTGCACTGGCACTGTACCAGCTTCTCATGCACTACAACCTCCAGGACACGTTCTCAGAGACTGTGGCTCTGTTGAACAATGTCATAACAACTCCCATGACAACGGCGGAAGCAGAGAGATGCTTCTCAACTTTGAAGAGGATTAAGACCTTCCTGCGCAATTCAATGGGGCAGGAACACCTTAATGCCCTGGCCATGCTTTCAATGGAAAGAGAGCTGGTCCTTAGCATGCCTGATTTCAATGAGAGAGTTTTTGACTGCTTTGCTGCATTGAAAGAGAGACATGCCAAATTCCAGTACAAGTGATGCTCTGTCTCTCTCTCTCTCTCTCTCTCTCTCTCTCTCTCTCTCACACACACACACACACACAATAGCTCTTTCATTTGATACATATTTCAGTTTTTTATATTAAGAACTGCAGTGTACTTGTTTGTTTTTACCGATGACAGTTTAACATTAAGATGCTTGAATGTTTCAATACCCTCAACAATAAGTTACTTCTCACTTGATGTGATGCATATTTCCAGCTTTCCAGTCTTTATCTTAAAAAATGCAATGTATATACATGATTGTTTTGTAACTATTAATGTCAATTTAAATGGTTTGCTTTGAAGGCTTCTTAATGTAATTTCCCTAGTTTCCACCTAGTGGACAGAAGGCATATTGTCTGATATCTGATATTTGAATTTACTAGGCAAAAGTTTTGTGTGTGTGTGTGTGTGTTACCAATGGCAGTTGTTTTACCAATGGCAGTTTAACATTGCCATGCTTGGAATATTTCAGTAGCCTCAAGTTCTCTCTGACTTGGTGTAAATTAAGCATATTTTCAGTTTTTATATATTGTACAGTATATCTGTGTTAATTGGAGCCAGCAGCACCTTACCTTTTTTTCCAACTTGTTAAGCCAAGTTGCACTGACTACAAAACCTTGTGTAACCTTTTGTGTATATAGCTAAATAACTAAAGCCTTTTGTGTTCATTGACATGCTTGTAATACTTTAAATTTCCTTTTAAGGAATGGCTTTCTGTAGGAATTCTTGGGGAAAAAACTGCAGAATTTATTTAGAATTATTTATTATTTGTTGTTAAAATGGTGCAATTCCATATAAAAACACATAATTAAGCTGCACATGTTTGTTTGATGGTTATGCTTTTCTTCATCTTTTTCAAAACTTAAACACTTGTTTTGGATTTATATCCTGCCACTTTAATTGCATTCTTTAGAATGAAGAAATTAGAATATGTTTATAATTAAGAATGTATGTGTCTACTTATTATAGAATACTGGAATAATATGAGAAAATAAATGAGTAATGTAATATTAATTGATTGTGATGCCAAATGTTTTGCTTTGAAGGCTTCACAATGAATCTTCCTTAGTTTGCCACCTTTAACTTGCTCAGTGTTGCCACCTAGTGGAGAGAAGAGATATTGTCTATTTGATATCTGAATTTACCAGGCAAAAACAAGTTCGGCCAATTGACTTGCTACCGAGGTCAATTTACTTCAGTCCTGTGGACATTTATGGTCCGTGTAGATATAACGGGGGAAAATTGCCCCCCGTGAAAAAAAATTCAGGAGCCGCCACTCTCCTAAAGTAATAAGAGACTTCTATTGCATTTTCCTGTTGTTGTAGTGTACATCTGTGGCTCACTGCTCATGATATGATGCCCCCGGTTCCCTGGAAATCTTCTCCCTGGAGAAAGATTCCTGAAGTCGTGCAATAGTCCTTCCTGCAAGCCACATCACACAGAGTGGTGTTTCCAATGTTTGTTTAATTATGATGTTCAATAAAAAAATTAGACATTACGTTTAAAACAGAATCAGTTTGCCAGTATAGCGTCTGCCTGGTGAATGAAGCGGAAGCCATGCTATGTTTAAAGGCAACTTTTATTGTAGATTGATATCAAATAACAATAATTAATCAACAATTTGATAGTTTCAATAGACATACAAAAATGATGAAGACTTTTTAAATTGAATTCGTCTTTATATAACAAAAGTAAATCGATGGAACTTGCACTTCCTGTTTTGAAAGCATAGTCTGGCTAAGTAGACTCTGATTGGTCAGTTTGAATCACCTGACCTGTTCTCTCAGGCTTTATGACAATCATCTGATGCCAGTGTGTGATTCACTTCCTCTAGAGGGCACTGTGCTCACACACACTTTGTAGGGGGCACATACTTTCTGCACACATTTGTTAATGAAATGAAATTTGGGAACTTTGGAGATTTTCATACTAGCATACATTTTTACCCTCCTGGATAGTATTAGAGCGCTAAAACAATTGGAAATCTAAGAGTTGGTCCTCATTTGCCAAGAAGTCCCCAGTTGGCTGGTGTAGTCTGAGATTTGTCCCTAATATGCACCTACACACACACACACACACACACACACACGGTGTATAACAGTGTGTAACTTTGTGTGTTACAGATGAGGACATGCAGGCAGGAATCGCAAAAGGAGACTTTATTGAGAGCGCAGAATTCTCAGGGAACATGTACGGAACAAGGTACACACACTGCTGCCTACACACAATGTGTGTGTGGTTTAAATAATGGGTCATGTGGTAGGTCACTGTGTTAGCAGTTTGATGCTAAGTGTAATTACAGTGTAATTCAGGAATTTTCTTATTAATTTTTCAACATACCTGAGGTAAATGTTGATGTTGTAGATAATTCTGTGTCATTTCCTCTGTCGCTGTGTTAGCAGTTTGATGATAAATGTTATTACAGTCTAATTTAGGTATTTTCTTATTAATTTTTCAACATATCTGAGGTAAATGTTGACATTGTAGATAATTCTGTGCCATTTCCATGTTTGCTGTGCTAGCAGTTTGATGTTAAGTGTAATTACAGTGTAATTTAAGTATTTTCATAATAATTTTTCAACACATCTGAGGTAAATGTTGATGTTCGGGATGACTCTCTGTCATTTCCACTGTCACTGTGTTAGCAGTTTGATGCTAAATGTTATTACAGTGTAATGTATTCAAAAACCTTTTTCCAAAAGCCATAACCGCCCTGAACTCGGATATGCTCTGACTTTATTGTCTATTTATTTTACTATGTGACTCTCTTCGTGCAATAATTTATAATGTGCAGTACTTTATGAGGTGACTCTCTCTGTGCAATACTTTTATAATGTGCAATACCTCACTCCATAATGTGAAACACAACACATTCACCTCACTCACCTCACCTCAGGACTGTGCACCTGACACACAGCACATGCACCTCAGGACTGTGCACCTTACACACAGCACATACACCTCAAGTCTGTGCACCTACCTTACCTTGCCTTGCAATCCTTCATAAATGTGGAATATTTTATTTTATAATGTGACTCTCTCATGCAATAATTTATAATGTGACTCTCTGTGCAATACTTTATATGTGCAATGAGCAATACCTCACTCCATAATGTGTAACATAACACATACACCTCATGACTGTGCACCTTACCCCCCTTACACACTCCCCCCCCCCCCCCCCCCCCCCCCGTTTTTCCTCCCCTTCCTCTATCTCTCTACATGGTGTTTGCACTGTTATTGGAGATGCTTTAATCTGATTGTACATGTGTATAGTGACAATAAAGGCATTCTATTCTATTCTATGTAGGTATTTTCTTATTAATTTTTCAACATATCTGAGGTAAATGTTAACATTGTAGGTAATTCTGTCATTTCCGCTGTCACTGTGTTAGCAGTTTGATGTTAAGTGTAATTACAGTGTAATATAAGTATTTTCATAATTTTTCAACACATCTGAGGTAAATGTTATTACAGTGTAATGTAGGTATTTTCTTATTAATTTTTTCAAGAAAACAAAATCAAGTACTGTCTTGATCTGCACGTAAAACTCCACATCCTCATGCACCTAACCCAGGAGAATTTGCGGCAGGCACAAGAACGTCAAACCCGGCTGTATGACAGGGGCACGCACTTAGAGAGTTCACGCCAGGAGACAAAGTGGCACATACACCTCAAATCTGTGCACCTACCTTACCTTGCAATACTTCATAAATGTGGAATATTTTATTTTATAATGTGACTCTCTCGTGCAATAATTTATAATGTGACTCTCTCTGTGCAATACTTTATATGTGCAATGAGCAATACCTCACTCCATACTGTGTAACACAACACGTACACCTCACGACTGTGCACCTTACCCCCCTTAACCCTTTGATGCAAAACATGGGTCAAAAGTGACCCGGCTGAGTTTTTATCTTCTATATCTTTGCATTAAATTAATTCCATCATTCAGTATTCAAGGTATTCCTCAATTAACTTGTTTTTGATCATCATACATCCTTATTTTATTTTTTCCTTTCTTACTTTTTGAATAAAAACCCTTTTTGTATCACTACCCTTCTAATGCACAACATGGGTCAAAAACGACCTGCATTCATTTTCCAGGTTATTTCATGTACGGCTGAGTGTTTCTATGATATACTTTTGAAATAAATTCATTTTGTCATTTACTTTTCCAAATATGCAATAAATATCTTGTTTTTGTTTAGCACAAATCATCATTTTTATTTTTCCTTTCTTAAGTTATGAACAAGCACAGCTTTTGGAATTCTACATCAAGTTTACACACATGGGTCAGAAATGACCCGCATGCATTTACTCCAGCGTTTGGTGGGAACTGTGAATTGTGCTTGTGTCAGACATTTCACAGCTCAGCACAGCGCCCTTTGTCCATCTAATAGAGTAGAGTAGAATAGAGTAACTTTATTGATCCCCAGAGGGAAATTAAAGTGTCAAGTAGCTTACACAAATGTACAAAAAACACATATTAAGATACAGAGAGGGAAGAAATTACACTAGATCAACATTACACTAAATTACACTAAATCAACACTAAATTACACTAATTCAACAAAGAGCAAAAACAAAAACTTCTGGTATGGTGCAAAGAAAGTTATTAAAGGGAAACATTAAGTGAACAAATAGCAAGTGTCAGCCATGATAGGGGGGATGCTTCTCAATTGTCACAATAAAAAGTCCAGTGAAGAAAGTATTGCACAGTCAAAAAAAAAAAAAAAGGGCACACACACACTCACGCCCACATACATACACACCACACATGCACACACACACATGCACACGCACACACACACACACACACACACACACACACACACACACACACACACACACACACACACACACACTCACCCACACACAGGGATTACAGTGAACAAGAACATACTTATCAATTTTCACAGTGAGAAATCCAGTGAAAAGTGTATTGCACAGTACACACACACACACACACACACACACACACACACACACACACACACACACACACACACACACACACACACACACAAGCATAGAAGCCTGGAATAAATGGAGGACATGGGTGATAGGCAGTCCAGTCCCCAATGATGATGTCCTTGTTATCCTTCTGTGTGCTATTGAACAGTTGAATGGCCCGTGGGACAAAGGACCTCCATAGCCTGTCTGTCCTGCATGAGGGGGCACGGAATCTGTGGCTAAAAAGACTCATTTGGTTGGTGAAAATGGTGTGAAGGGGGTGGTTTGGATTGTCCATTACAGAATCCAGTCTGTTCAGAGTTCTGTTCTCTGCTGTTGAGGTGAGGGTCTCTAGCTCCATGCCCACCACCGAACCTGCCTTCCTCACCAATCTGTCCAGGCGTCCAGCGTCCCTCCTCCTAATGCTACCACCCCAGCATGCCACAGCGTAGAAGAGCACGCTGGCCATGACAGACTGGTAAAACATCAGCAGAAGTCGGTTGCAGACATTGAATGACCTCAGCCTCCTGAGGAAGTAGAGTCTGCTTTGGCCCTTCGTGTAGAGTGCCTCGGAGTTTGTAGACCAGTCCAGCTTATTGTCTAGGTGCACCCCCAAGTACTTGTAAGTGGAGACAATCTCCACATTCTCTCCCTCAATAGAGACCGGCACCACAGGCGGGGTGGATCTCCTGAAATCCACCACCATTTCCTTGGTTTTGGTGGTGTTCAGGTGCAGCTGATTGGTCCGGCACCATCCCACAAAGTCCTCCACCAGACCCCTGTACTCCTCTTCCTGACCCTCCTTGATACAACCAACAATTGCAGTGTCATCTGAAAACTTCTGCATGTGGCATATCGCAGAGTTGTAGCTGAAATCAGTTGTGTACAGAGTGAAGAGCACCGGGGAGAGCACCGTTCCTTGTGGCGCTCCTATGCTGCTGACCACCATCATGCAAGTAATGTTTTTCAATTGTTCTAACATTACCTTAGAAAAAAATTGATTATGTTTAGGTCACCTTGAGAGTGAGTAGATTATTTGTCAGAAAGTTACAAGTAATTACTATTAGCTACCGAGCTGTTGACATATTCTACTTTAGTTAGCTAATTTTATTGTAGTTGGCTTAGCTAACTACATAGTTAATAAATAAATAACTGGTCCCATTCACTGCTAAAGTAATTATTCATTCATTCATTCATTATCTCTAGCCGCTTTATCCTTCTACAGGGTCGCAGGCAAGCTGGAGCCTATCCCAGCTGACTACGGGCGAAAGGCGGGGTACACCCTGGACAAGTCGCCAGGTCATCACAGGGCTGACACATAGACACAGACAACCATTCACACTCACATTCACACCTACGGTCAATTTAGAGTCACCAGTTAACCTAACCTGCATGTCTTTGGACTGTGGGGGAAACCGGAGCACCCGGAGGAAACCCACGCGGACACGGGGAGAACATGCAAACTCCGCACAGAAAGGCCCTCGCCGGCCCCGGGGCTCGAACCCAGGACCTTCTTGCTGTGAGGCGACAGCGCTAACCACTACACCACCGTGCCGCCCCTAAAGTAATTACTTGAAACAAATTATTATTATAGTATTAAGACATTTAATTTTAAATCACACTTGGATGACCCATGTGTAGTAATATAAAAAGTATTTTTGTTCATAAAGTAGGAAAGAAAAAATTAAATTAATGATTTGTGGTAATTAAAAACAAGATATTTAAAGAATATTTGGAATATTCAATCATAAAATAAATTAATTTCAAAAGATAGCGCAAAGAAAATCTCAGTCAGCATGAAATAACCTGGAAAATGAATGCGGGTCATTTTTGACCCATGTGCATTAGAAGGCGTGTGCATATGTTTTGCATCAAGGGTTAAACAGTCCCCCCGTCCCCCCCTTCCTCTCTCTCTCTCTCTCTCTCTCTCTCTCCATGCTGTTTGCACTGTTATTGGAGATGCTTCCCAGATAGCAAGCTGACATTGAAACGATGTAGAATCAACATTGCATTGTCGACGTTAAACCATTGAACCAACGTCAGATTTCGATGTTGATTTAACATCAGTTTGCACCCTCCACTAACATTGAAACGATGTTGATTTATTAACTATGGACACACGTAACTTCAATTGTATTTCAATTCGCGTCGATATTGAAACAACATTGAAATTTCGACATAACTAAAAATCAATGCGCTTTCAATGTTATTTCAATTGATAGCCTACCAGAAATATCTGGCTCATATATCCTGCTTTATCTACAGCCAGGATCTCCATTTTAATTGCCTAAAATAGTAAATATGAAACACATGCCCTTTTTTTAAGAAAACAAGATTTTTATTTTAAGTTCATTTAATTATGTCTTTCGGCGTGAGCGACACCTCCAGTTCTGTCTGGCGCATATCGTAGCCATTTCTGCACAGCCTGGGTGAAGACCAGATCATTCATGCCAGGCTGCTGAGTGAGGGCATCTGAAACACACACAAAATATAGTTTTCAGTTACACATTGTACTACTGCTGCTAATAATAGACTGCTACCAAAAAAAAAAAAAGGGCTATATATTTTGTGGAATACTATTATTTAAATGTCATTGTGGCAGCGGGGGGCGGCACGGAGGTGTAGTGGTTAGCACTGTCGCCTCACAGCAAGAAGGTCCTGGGTTCGAGCCCCGGGGCCGGCGAGGGCCTTTCTGTGTGGAGTTTGCATGTTCTCCCCATGTCCGCGTGGGTTTCCTCCGGGTGCTCCGGTTTCCCCCACAGTCCAAAGACATGCAGGTTAGGTTAACTGGTGACTCTAAATTGACCGTAGGTGTGAATGTGAGTGTGAATGGTTGTCTGTGTCTATGTGTCAGCCCTGTGATGACCTGGCGACTTGTCCAGGGTGTACCCCGCCTTTCGCCCGTAGTCAGCTGGGATAGGCTCCAGCTTGCCTGCGACCCTGTAGAAGGATAAAGCGGCTAGAGATAATGAGATGAGATGAGATGTGGCAGCGGGGGCGTGGTCAAGCGCCGGTCTGTGACAGGAGGGCGGAGTCGGGGAAGGTAAGTGGCAGAATCGCTACACCTGAGTGTAATTAACCTGTGTTTTGTGTGTGTTTTCCCCAGTAAACCGCGCCCTATTTAAGGAGGGAGAGTGAGAGCGGAGGGGAGCTTCCGGAGAGGAGACTACAGTGTGTGTGTGCGCGAGAGAGAGTCTCTGAGTGTTGGTTGAATTGTCTTTCTGAAAAGTCCGGCAATAAAGCCTTGTATTCACCCTGATCTCTGTCCTGCCGTCCTCTGTGCTCCACCCACACGTTACTCTCGCTACAGTCATCTATCCTCATAAAGGTCAAACACGCTCGGGGAGGGGGAAAAGATAACAAAAAGTAGGCAAGTAAAACTCGAGGAGAAAAATGAATAACTAGCAAGCAAGCCTGATTGGTGGAGAATATGTGAACGTTTGCGCTGATTGAATGATCAGTTAATTCTGCCCAGAGATTTAGGTCAGACACACTCTGGGGTCGCAAGGTGAAGGCTCAGCAGTCACCATCGATGCCACATATGCGTTTCAAAATTTCTTTGAAGAGAATTTACATCTGGGAACGTCAAATGGTAAGCACACCTTTATTATATAGGCTATATGATACTGTCTTGTACCAGTTTAACGTCGCTTTTTTAGCCTCACGCCTATGTTAAGACCAAGGTAAGCAGAACACTAGGCCCAGCTGCAGCAGAGGGGTCATTAGGTGACATTTTCTGGTTATGTGAACTTTCGGGGAACCTAAATTATTTTCGGTGTGGGAACTGTCCAAGTTACCTAACAAAACCTTACTTTTAACGTTAGTTTCGATGTTCGCTTGCATAAGAAAAATATAGAGGGAATCGACCGGGTCGTCTACGTTGTATTCAGGCACTACTGCCACACCACAGTTAGCTTAGCCTACCTATACGAAAGTCTAACAAATCAACTGGCCTGTTATATGCGTATAGACCTAATTGGATAGACTATCTCTGGTTATTCTGCGGACAAATTTTGTTTATTTAGAGACTTTTTTGTAGACCAAGTTAGTGCCACGTTCCGGGTGTTTCATGTTGGATGGTGAACATGTCAACTTGTGTCATTTGCCTAATTTCACAGAATGTTTATAAGGCTCTGGAGGTCTAAGTGTAGGCTATTTATCTTATGTTAACCTGATGATTATGTGCGGTTAGCTGCTACCATTTGTAGGCTTTCGGCAATAGGTGGCGTGACGCGATGCGTGCCAGTCTTTTATGTAAGTTAATTGATTTCTTAGCTGTGGTCGTGGTTCGAACACCAGTTAAATTTTTAATCTCGATTGCCATTGCTTTTTAACATTGCATGTTTTAAGTTAATGTGGATAATGCCACATCGAGGGCCATGTAGGTATCAGACAAGAACTTTTGTTGGTTTTGGAATTATCTTTAGGGTCATTCCATGTCAATTCAACCAGGGCCCACGCACTTAGGTCTCAAAAATTTGAAAAAAATGTGTACCTATGGTACCCCGGAGACACTCTGTACATTTGTTTTGTTAAGATCAATCCTTTTCAAGTTACAGACAGTTTTACGGAGGGAGGAGGGTGTCGATTTTGTTCATCCTCTTTTTTTTTTTTTGGCCAAGTTCACAAGCCCATAGCTCAAGAACTAAACCATGTAGGAGGTTAAAATATTGTATGCTGGTACATAAATAGGAATAGTATGTAGCTGAATTGTCACATTTGGTCTGGATGATCCTGCATGGTCACATCTGTCCTTCAAAGTTGATCAAAATTTTATTGGCATTTTTGTCTGGGCTCTGTTGAAACCTTCAGAAGGCATATTTTCACTCAACATAAGCTCTTGATTTTTTTCCCCTTATCGGCACTCTCCTCCCTCCATAAAACTGTCTGTAACTTGGAAAGGATTGATCTTAACATAACAAATTTACAAAGTGTCTCCTGGGTACCATAGGTACACTTGGGTTTTTTTTTTTTCAGATTTTTTTGAGACCTAAGTGCGTGGGCACTGGTTGAATTGACGTGGAATGACCCTTTAATTATGTTTCATTACGTGCGTCGTGACGATGACAAATTCACTACAACCCGCCCATTTAGACCTCCAGAGGAATTAGCATGCCACTGCAGTTAACATGCTCAGCATCCAACATGGGACAACTGTAACGTTACGGTCTGGTGAAACGTTATCTGAAGGGTAACGTGAGTGTGTCTAACAACCTGCAGATGCTCCGTAGCCTTCATCCACCAAGTCCAATTAAACCCCTTTTATGCTTGTCGTACGCTTGCTCGTCATCTGTCAAAAGTTGATTCGGCAACACTTGACGCGTCACATGTAAAGTGAAGCGGCAGACGCGTAAGTGAAGCGGCACTCCATTCACTTTACATGGGACGCGTCAAGTGTTGCCAAATTGTATTTTGGGATTGCTCCGGTAAAACTAATCAACTTTTGTTGCATAACGAGCAAACGGCAACAATTAAACGGAAAGTATCACAAAGCGTCAAATATACTACAGATGCTTTCCAAAAAATTAGAGTATCATGGAAAAGCTTATTTCTATAATTTAGTTTAAAAAATTAAACTTGTATAGATTAAGCGTTAGTGATGTAAGTAGGCTAGGCTACGATGCAGAGTGGACATAATATAGACCCATACACCAAGCGGGATTAGTGTGTGTGAGATTGGTGTGTTACCATATGACAACCTAACAAAGGCAGAATGGTAGCAGTAATGACTCACCATAAATGCATTTACAGAGTCTTGTATCTCTGAAGGCCCTCTTCTGTCTCCCATCCTCCTTAGGCCTTTTCCCAGCCCAGTTCAGTCCAGAGGCGACTTCATTGGTCAGCAACAATGAAAGGATCTGGTGCACCCTGGACTCCAAATTGTTCCCACCAACAACTGCCAAGCGAGTCACCTGTTATAAAAATAGTGATTGTGAGTTTCAGATGGCAAGTTATTTTAAAGCTAGTAATGCACAAAAGTGCCTTTTCTTTCCACCTCAAGTCCTGCTGGTAATGCAGATTGTAGCTTCAGATTGTGAGATTGGTTACACAATGTCAGAGTAATTAATGTGGTATTGTTTGAGTGCTGATGGTATGTATGAGGGAGAATGTAGTGCCACAGACCACATGGCAAAAATACAGGGGACAAAAGTTATCTTATAATATCAGTCATTTTGCTATCTGATCTATTTTGTAGAAAAGACATGCTGTTCTCACACCTACCAACAGCGCTTGGCCAAGGCCTTTCACAAAAAGTACGTTTCATTGGTAGAACCCCCCCCACCCTAGCCCATGGCAATTTCAAATATTTCAGTTGATAATTGCTCATCTACATATATGCACAAAGTATTCCAGTAAGCTTGCAAAACAAAAAAAGGTATTGTTTTAATGTAAACAATCTACTGGGGAAGTTTTGTGGGGATACTTATTGAAAATTTTACCCTATTCACCCTCAAGGACTATAAGGTTCGTTCATTCAGAATGATTCCTTATATGTCTGAAAAGCTTGTCATGTTCTTGCATGTTCAACCGCAACAATGACGTAGTTACCAATGCCTTGCAGGCCTCAGAAGTTTGAAGAACATCCTCTGCGCGCTCAAATGCATCGATGCTTCGGAGGGGCAACTCCAGCACGTCTGCCTGGGCCACCTGTTGTCCCACCCCCCTTACAGGTTGGCAGCACCTGCAAGACTGGCGGAACTCCTGGACTTCCTTCCGAAGTTCCCTCACTTCAGAGGAGAGCTCAGTGACCATCTCCAGCAGCTTCTGCAAGGCCACATCTGTTGATGGTATTCATCACACTTGAGTTCAAGGATTTGTACGTGTTTCATGTTGAAATAATAAAATTAAGGCTATGCAAGCAACTACAGTGCCCCTCGAAAGTATTCACATCCTTTTCAATGCTTCACCTTCTGTTACATTGCAGCCATCTCCTTGAGTCATTTGTGTTCATTTTTTTTTCTCCTCAATCCACATGAGCAGAATTAGATTATGGCACCCCTCACCTCTTCAAATATATCTTTGACACAAGTCTACATCCTACCACCTTTGTTTAATTAAATTGTTTGGACATGATGACAGATTGGGGAGAAAAGCTGAACATATTCTCGGAGACAGCTGCAATGTAACAAAAAGTGACTCATTGGAAGGGGTATGTATACTTTCCAGAGGCATTGTATATGGCCATTTACATCAAGTGGCAATCTACTGATAATATAAAGGCACAAAAGTTGCACTTGCCTTTTAAAGCCTGCCTGGCAGTGTCTCTGGTATCTGTAACAACCATGAAGAGAAAATGAATAATGCACAGTACTGAATATGGGAATTAAATATTACATGAAATATCCTCTGTTACAACAGACCTTCAGGTGAAAACTCTTGGAAGGGATGGACTGCTGGCATCTCTGCATGATGCGTTATGGCTGGGAAGTCCTCTGCGAAAGAAAGCATCGCAGAGGATTGCAGGACCAGGAGATTTGTGAACTGAGGAGAGGAGCTGGAGAGGGGCTCAAGATTGTGGTATATAGGGCTTTTATTTGGTGGGGACTGCAGGGTGGTGGATGCTGTTGCTGTATCAACAAAGAGTTAGGGGAAATGAAGGTAGCCTAATTACAAGCCATTGTACTTAAAGAAGTTTGGTGTGAATCAATCCATAGCCCTGTTAGAGATCACTGAATGCTGTCTGTAGCAAAAAGAACGGAAAAAAAATGATGCAACATAGGCAGAGTTATAAACCAATAACTATTGTTAACTGAATGGGGCATAGCGGAATGAAACTGAAAGATGCTATGCTCCATTTACTTAGTGTTAGTTGCCTTGTTCATTATTCGGTCTATATTGTATCAATTTTTTCATTCTTTTTCCTATAAACAGCATTCAGTGACCTTCAACAACAGGGCTATGGATTGATTCACACCAAACTTCTCCTTTAAGTTTTTACACACACACACACACACACACACACACACACACACACACACACACACACACACACACACACACAAATCCAGCTCGCCATACCTGGCAGTAAAACTTTTGGTGCAGCTGGATATTGATGTTTGGATGCTTTACTTCCCCGGTCAAATTCATCATTCACGTAGTTTGGATTTGGTCTAGAAGTGAAAAAAACAAGCAAAACAAAACTCAATATTCCGTTTAAAACAGTGGGAACTCTGCCAAGTACCGAAAACATGCATGGTTTTGAATTTGTAAATTTAAAGGAAACCTCTTCAATCTTCCAGAATCCTCCCCATCTGACTCCATGTCTGTTGTATCACAATGCTGCCTCAAGTACCGGTCTATGCTCCTCTGTGCTTCCTCAAATGTCCCTATAACGCAGAATTGTTATCAGATACGAGCAAGTGTTGATAACATTGACATGTTTATCAAATGTAAAATTATTTGACAATACCCACCACGGCTACAGAGGACTTTTATGGGCTGATACATGTGCCACCCACTACTTGGCTCATCCCTCCTATTGACGGCAGCCCGGAGCTCGGCAGTGTCCTTGGGAGGGTAGGGTGGCCAGAAGACTTTGTCACCCTGCACCCATGTATTGGGTACCAGTTCTGTACCCCCATTGGTGAACTGGATAATTGACCACTGGCTCATTGCTGTGATTTAGAAAGGCGGTTTGTAAGGACTAAAAAGGACACAAATAACTGAATTATGAATTTATTGATTGTTATGAATTTTATTTATTTATTTAATATACTATTTATTGATTCTTTTGATGAACTGATTGTTGAACTGATTGAGTTTTTTATGACTTATGAATTTATGAATGAACTGTATAATATACTATTTGATTCTTTTGATGAACTGATTGACAGTTAGGATATTTACTTCGTATGAAGTAGGGGAATGGCAATGAAATCGGTTTTATCAGGGTAAAGTTTTTTTTTTTTTAAATCAAGTCCAACTTTACCACACTGACACTCTTGCTCAGCCCTGACACTTTATACAGCCCTATTGTCGAGGAAGGAAAGGGATACTGGAAGTAGGAGTCCTTCTTTCTAAAGGTTCGGAAAATTACGAAAGTCTCACAAGCTACCCTGACAATGTTTTCAACAATCCCAATGTCCTCAAGAATTTGTATGCCATTGTCTCCACAGTTGATTGTTAAGGTGAACTTTTCAGTGACAACCTTACGGTACTGATCCCCATGCTCTAAGTGAGGCACCACTGGACCATCATAGTGATGATGCATGTACTTGTGGCTGTTCTGGTTTGAGTCTGTCTCTGTGGGCATCTCTGAAAGCCTCTTAACGACTTGCTGCAAAGGCAGGTGAGGCTTGTGTAACAGGCTCTTCAAGTGGCCTAAATAGTTTTCATAAGGAAAACATGCAATGTTGTCTAGGGGACCAAAGACCTTGTATTCTGCTGCCAGGTGTGTCAACCCATGGACATTATAAGTGATTTCAGTTTTCCCGTACAGTTGCCCAAAGTGATTGACGAATGAAATAAGCAATTCATTAGCACAGTCTATCATGCTCTCAGCTGTTCCTGGTGACAGAAGGAGGTGCATCACCACAGAAAACAACAAAAAGTTGTTGTACATCTCTATGGGTATGCTATTGTTAAGAACTACGGGGCCAGCATATAGCATCTAGTACCGCAGTTCAGTTGCCTTCCACCTATCGATCTCTGAGAGGGCCCTGGGCTTGCGACTGAACTCAGTTGGGGTGTAGGGACTCAGTTGGCAGAGTTTATCAGAGATTTCTGTAATCGTGCGGCTACCCAACCTATTTTTCAGTGACTTCCCTTTTATCCAGATATTCAGCAGTTTTCTGGTTACTCCGAGACAACATGAATGCATGTAGTCTGAGGGAAACATTGTTACCATTTTCACCACAGAAGCTAGGGGAGACAGTGTTTGATTTAAGTGGTGGTCCTCATCAACCATTGAGTTGAAGTCTTCATCAGTTCTCAGTTTCGCATTAACTTCCGGGAAGACCATTTTGCCTTGCCATTCACCCACTTGAACACACTTATCACAGCCAGAGTAACCATTGTGGCTCTTTATGTTTTTGAGAAAGGCTCGGGCAGGGGCATCACACACAAACGAACCAACTTTAATCAGTATCTGCCGTCCATTGTGCCAAATACCTTTCTCTAGGATCTCTTTCAGCTCTGCTATGAATGGCCCCAAATACTCAAACACACTTTTTGGCTTACCAGCACCACAAAAGAGGCCCACAAGAAATGGCGACCTGGTAGGATCCACATTCACTGTGGCAAGAATTGGCCAGAATTGCAGTTTACTACTCTTAAACAGTGGCAGTCCATCCACATTGAACTGCAGCCACAAAGTGTTACCAGAGAAGGTCAAAGCTTTTAGTCTTGACATCAGCCCTGTGGCTAGCCCACAATGGTGATATTCCCCACCTTCCATCTCCTGAGTTGGTACTTCAGCTCGCGTCCTAAGAACTGTCCGAGCATCTTTGGGCAATTTTGGGTGAAACACGCGCAAAATGCTCAAAAGTGCAGTCAGAGCCACTAGAGAGACTGAAAATTTTGAAGCCCAATACCTCAAACTAATCAACAAAAACTCAAGGCTGGGTTCCTCCTCATGTTCTGAATCTGAGTCATTATCATTTACAGTGTCCATTGGCTCATGGGTCTCGTTATCGAGTGAATTTGGCTCATTTTCCCAATCCTCACATGGGTACATCCTCTGTACCTGGGCCAGAGGCTGACAAACCTGACTGTATTTCTACACTCTGGCAATCAGTATGTTTTATTATGATTGTGCTGCCTTGCATATTTGAACCTCTAAATTTCTCCTCAAAGGTCTGTAATATCTCAGCTTCTGTGGCCTTAAGCTGTGACCTAATTTTGCGCCTCTTTGACCAGCGTGAAGCCATTGTGGAAGTGGTGTACCAATTCAGAAAAGGCACTTGCTTACTTGACAAACAATGAATTTTCTGGGGAAAGAGGGGGGAAAAAAGGGAGAGTACAGTGTTAGCAAACAGCATTTCACTCCTTGTTCAGCAAAGCATATGATAACAGTATGTTAAATTATCTGTATGAGAAACAGTTGGGCACCTAATATTTTTAGACTATTACTTTAATTTCATTTTCTATTACTTTCTGCTGTTTTTAGAACATAATGTTATGTGAATTGTTTGCACAGACAGTAGCATAACATTACTGTGATAATGTCCATAATACTTGTAATAGGCTACGAGTTCATTTCTGGCTAGCTGCTGAGCTATCGGCCCGGACCTTTAGCTCAGCGGCTTTGCACCGATGCTCTCAAGCCGGACAGAGGGACGTTGATTAGAAGGTCGCGAGTTCGAGCGAACTGTCGCAGGAGGACCTCGGTCACACATGCAGTGTTTCATTCAAAATCGACATTCCGCCTTGATCGCTGATCCTAGGTAAAGGGACTAAGATCTACATTGCAGTGCAACACAATTGTATTAAGTGGGCAATGTGTTAAGTGTTAAGTGTTACAGCCAGGGCCGTAACTACCATTGAGGACACCGAGGTCATGTCCTTGGCATTTTTTTCCCACGGTATTTTTTTTTTTCACTCAGAAATGTGAAATTAATACATGATGAAAATCGTTCTGACTTTGATTGGTGGAAAATTCTAAATTCAGCTTGCATCCCCCTGTTCTCATTTGTTTGTCTAAAAATAGTCCACATCAGTGGCGGCTGGCCCATAGGGGGCGCTCGGGCGCCGCCCTCCCAGATGTGGAGGAAAAAATATATATATATATTTTACAAATTTTATATTTTATATATCAGTGTCAGTTTGACTTAACAGTGTGTGCCTACATGCAATTTTAATTATTTAAACAACATTTTCACCAACTGACTCTTATTCAACAGTGAATTTCAACCGAAAGACTCGGATCATTTCTCTTCTTGGGCGCTCGTCAAAGCGCCTCAGAAGTGCAGTGAAATAGCTAATCGTGTATGGTTGCTAGGGAAAAATAATAAATATTTGGCCAATCGGCATCGCCGAATTTAATGGTTTTGGGGCGCTGGAAATTTCGCCCCTGCTACAAAAAATGTATCTCTCTCTCTGGTTAGAGGTGATGTTCAAAACTAGATTTTTGGTTCATACTGGACAATAATCACATCTTTCTTGTCATAGTTTGTATTCACAACAAGAGTGTCAACACTGTTTCACTCCCCCCCTCTCGTTTCACAGACACCTAGCTCAGAACACACACACCATTTCATAGTCACACTCACAAGAAATACACTCACCTTAGAATCAGACACACACACAACCTCTCTCTCTATTTTCATACAGTCACTCAGTCCCCCTCTCTCTCACACATTCTCACACACACACACACACACACACACACACACACACACACACACACACACACTCTGTTGATTTGCATAGATTCAGCTGAAATCATACCCTTGCTGTAAACTTCTCTCAAGAACTTGAGTATTGTATTTGATACCGTTCCTTTCCTATATTAGGTTCCATAAATGGAGCCTAATATAGCTGTAAATTATTAATTTACTTTATCTGTGAAACTGCTGATTTTGAGAAGGAAATTAAATGATTGTGGAATTGTCATTTTCTGACTGTTGATTTGAATGCTTATACTGGACTAGGCAGGGAAATCTATTGGCACACCAGCCCCAACAAGAATTTTTTTCACCAGCCGCCACTGGTCCACATAATCATTTTTAAACGAAGCTGAAATATCCGACATTGGAAACATTTCATATTCGGCAGCCTCGCGATAGTCAGCTAAGCACCACGGGATATACAAGAGCTGAGAAGTGTTCTCATCAAGGTCCGACTCCGCAGCCAGTCAGTTTGTCAATTAGTCGTGGAATCTGAAAATTGACATAAGATGAAGAAGTCTACTACACTAAAACAAACCAAACTCAGCTCTGGAAAGTCAACAAGTGAGAGAAAAAGAAAGAGGGAAGAAGGGGAGTTAATTTTGCCAGTCACTGACAGTTATGTGCCGGAATGCTTATGATCATTAACAGTGCAATTTTAATTAGCATTTCAAGCAACAACAGTCGAAGCCACTTAGCGAGATAGGATTTTCGTTTTCCAGGCGGCACAAACTCTTTTATTCTCTCTCGTCTCGATTTGATTTGGTGCGTTTCAGATCAGAAAAGGCTGGACAGTCGTGACCTGTTGTTTATGAAGTTATTGGGTGCTGACGAGACTTGAGCTATTTTGCTAACTTACCAGACTATAGGCTAACGTGAACACAAGACACTATTGTTTTGATCATTGGTTGTATTTTCGAACAGAAATGAAAACGGGTAGCAAACTTATGTTCACATTTTATTTACAACATGATGTACCACCTCTGACTGCTTTCTGTCAATCATGAGCCCAGCCGCGTTCACAGCTCCTCCTCCGATCACCAATAATAATAGTAGTAATAATGATGATGGTAATAATAATAATAATAATCTTTTAAAATCAAATAGAGGACACTGGAGAGGGTGAGGATCAGCGAGTTGAAGAGAGAGAGAGCCAGGAGAGGAAGAGAAGGGAAGAGCAGACACTCACACTCTCTCACTCACACTCACTCTCACACACACACAAAATACTTTTGTGATCGTGCAGTTTTGAAATTGTTAAAATAAACATGTTCACCTACCGGTACATGTTCATCTCCTTGTTGGGCTTGTGATTTTGACTCGTTTCCAAAATGTATGAAAAGTCACCATATTAGGACGTTTTTTTTTTTTTGGCAAATAAGATGTATCGCAATGTTTGACCTCAGTATTTGAAAAATCCTGGTTACTGCCCTGGTTACAGCAACTATGACACCAGTGAAGTCATTGAGCTAACTAGAACCTGCAGTTTATCAAGCTTGCTAGCAGGCTAGCCTACTTGACAGCTTGCGTTGCTGATCGGAGTTGATCGGAGGAAATCGGCCGTGACAGCACGCTGTGGCAGTCTATGTATCGCGTGAACTATACATTGAAACATCCCCCTCATTGCTGACCAGCCAATCCGCAGTCTGGGAAGACAATATACATCCAGTCTCTCAGACAAGTCGATGGGGAGGACCATTCTGCAGCAGCTATCAGCAGGCCTGGAGAAGATCGACACCAGCCAGTTGCCCGGAAAGTACAAGGTGTGGTGTTACCACTTTACCTTGTACCCAAGAGTAATGTGGCCGCTGAAGCTCTGCGAGGTCACCACCTCAGCTGTAACTCGGATGGAGACAAAAGCCAATGCCTTCATCCGTAAATGGCTGGGGCTCCCAAAGTGCTTTTCAGCAACAGGTCTGTATGGATGGAATGCACTCCAACTGCCCCTGAAGTCCATCACCCTTGGGTATAGGCAGGAGAAGGCAAGGCTTGTAATGGAGTTGAGGGAGTCTTCCGATGCAGCGGTGAAGGACCAGTGGGCACGGGTTAAGACGGGGAGGAAGTGGAAGGTGGAGGAGGAGGTGCAGAGGGTAGTAAGCAGGATACAACACCAGGAAGTGGTTGGCATGGTCCAGCTAGGGAGGGCAGGCCTTGGATGGAGGGAGCCACCCCGTGTGTGGTCCAGAGCAAGTAAGAAGGAGAGGAAGGACCTGGTGGCTGCTGAGATGGCCAGGATGGAGCAGGAGGAGCTCAAAGTCAAGGCCATCGCTCAGGGCCATCAGGGCCGTTGGACAACATGGGAGGGGATGACGAGAAAAACTGTCAGCTGGGCGGATCTCTGGAAGACTCCACAGGCCCGCCTTAGTTTCTTAATCCGAGCAACGTATGACACCTTACCCTGCCCTCGTAACTTGCATCAGTGGCTGGGGACAGAACAAGCCTGTGACCTATGTGGTACCAACAACGCTTCGTTACAACATGTCCTGTCAGGATGCAGGACAGCTCTGACACAGGGGAGGTTGAGATGGCGTCACGATCAGATCCTCCGAAAGCTGGCCGAGATCGTGGAAACAGCAAGGCGTGAGACGAGCAGAGAAGAGACAGCGGGAGCCCAACATCGCATCCACTTCCTCAGGCAGGGAGAACTGCCAGCCGGATTAGGAAGGATACTACCATCAAAGCTCCTCAATCAAGGTGCAGGGTGGAGGCTGGCAGTGGACGTGGGCAGGCAACTTCAATTTCCCCAAGAGATCTGCAGCACCTCCCTACGACCTGACATGGTATTGTGGACCACAGTGGAGAGAAAAGCACTGTTGGTAGAGTTGACTGTGCCATGGGAAGAGGGCAAAGTACTCTGACCTACTGGTAGAGTGCAGGGAAGCCGGATGGAGTACGAGGCTATACCCTGTGGAGGTAGGGGTAAGAGGCTTTGTGGCAGACTCGACAACCCGGCTGCTGAGAGACTTAGGCCTGCGTGGCACCAGTTTGCAGAGGGCCATCAGGGGGCTATCTGAGGAGGCAGAGAAGGCAAGTTTTTGGCTCTGGCTGAGACGGAGGGATGTAGTGTGGGGAGCAGGTACGATTTAAGAATGCTAGCTGCAAGGGGTGGCAGGGAGACGTCCCTGTTCACTGCCCCGCCACCAGGAGATGTTCTGGGGTAAGGGGCGATACATGTATGAGCGGTGGTCCCCAGCTGACGACCCTGCAGCTAGCAAACAAGGCACCGGTGGAGGTGCTGCATGCCAAAAGGCAGTGCAGGAGAACACCTACCTGTATAAAGACAAGAACTATGTGTAAGGATTAAATGCTGAAAGTGCTGCTTACCTGTAATTGATCCCGGATCCGAGAACGGGTGCCTGTGCGCCGCTGCCGGTCTTTGTCTCACGCTGTCCCCTGTCCCGTTCAACAATGATCGATGACTTTTTTCAATCATCTTTCCCGGTCAACTATATATCGATGGCTTTTCGACCATATGTGATTTCCCGGTCAACACAAAATCAATGACTTTTCAACATGACTGTTATCACCCGGTAAACCAAATATCAATTGTACATCAATCATAATAAGGACGACTATGAATCAATGTTGTTTCAATATCACTGCTGTCAACTTTATTTTAGGTCAGGTTACATCGGTTTAACAATGGTGATTCAACATCTATTTTGCATCAAGATTTCAATGTCGACCATTCTGATGATTCAGATGGAAAATCAATATCTATTCAATGTCAGCTTGCTATCTGGGAATGTACCATGGCTCAGAGGAGTTCTTAGAATCCATCCACAATGTTGCCAATTGTCTACACACACCTAGTAGCACACAGTGCATGTAGTCAGGAACCATCCCACTGATGACATCAAACTTTGGTAAATCTGCAAGAGCAGATGGGCCCTTAATGCCCAATATTGTCTTACCATCTCTTTTTCAGCAATCTTCCCTTTTTCCCTTGTGGTTTGATGGTTTCTGTCACACGGCTTTTCTTGTAAACATGTATAAACCTTTGAGTTTCCTTGTCCTCTCCTCATTTGGACACCAGGGTGAAGGCAAGCTCCACAGCCATATTTACCATTAAACTGTTTTAAGTTTTGTATCAATGGCCTTGCCACAGCATCACACACACAACACAAAGGATGTACCCTCACACACCTCAATGACTGGTCATTGGGGTGCTTCCACTGAAATCCATCTCTGGAGAGATTTGTGCATTCTTTAACAAAAGGTTGAAAAAAGCAGCTCATCTCTGGCTTCTTTGAGCCAAACCATAGAGCACACAATAGTATGTGCTTATCCCTACTCTTGGGTGGTATTTCATTCACACAGCACAGTATTGGCCAAACATTAAATTTGGATGAACGAAACACTGGCACACAATCACTGTTGAATGTTAGGGTTAGAAAATCCTCCTCACTTTCAGACCTCAAGATCTGATAGAGGGTGCCATCATACATATCCTTTATTCCAATCCTGTTGCTATTATTGGCCTGAAAACAGATGTCATGCATTCCCTGGTTCTCAAGGATATCTTGGATTTGGTATGTCAGTGGAATACTTAGAAAGTAATTCAAATCATGTAGGCTTTGTTTGACAGTTATGGATGAATAACACTTCACACATGTGAGTGTTTCATCCTGTGCCTGTGGCATGCCAAGATAATTGGTGCAAACACTGCAATAATGATGACACTCAAATTGATCTATGATGCCAGACAGAGGTTTGTCTAAAAAATACTTGCTTAAGGGAATTGCACTTTTTCCAGCAGAAACCAGTTTCAAAAGTTTGAGCAGGTCAGCCATTAGAACACTGGTTGTGTTGTGTTTGAGGGCAAAGGACAGAATGGAGATGAAGCTCTGCTCTTCTGTCAATCCATGGGAAAAGATATCCTAGAATAACAGGAAATAATTAAATGTTAACTTACTACAATTATATAATCTTATTAAGAGTTATGGAGTGATTACTTGCACTATTTGTCTTACCTGTGTTAGTGTGAAAGGCTATCCTCTCTGCTCTGAGTTGTCTTTCACAGGCATCTTCCCCGTTTCCCTGGGAAGGACAAACCGACAAAAACTTCAGGACAATAAAACAAACAGATACACAGAGAGCAAATGGCAGGTGGAAGAATACTGTTCAGCTTAGGTATGCCTCACCTGTGCCAGTGTGAAGAGCTCCATCCTCAGATCCTCTGTTTGGCTGGTATGCTCACCAGTTTCCTAAGAAAGACAAACAATTAAAATAGGTAGCGAACGTTGTGTGAGAATGTGTGTGGGGGGTGGGCATACATTGCAGTTAACCTGTTATGGGGTGATTTATTTGAGCTATTTGTCTCACTTGTACCAGTGTGGAAGGATCCTCTCTCTGATTATCTCTTTCCCAGTTATCCTCACTATTATCCTAGGAGGAAAAAAAATGACAAAACTTCACAATTGGGGGGGGGGGGGGGGGTTTCGTAATATTGTCTTCTCTTACTTGTGATAGGCCAAAAGGCTGTGCTCTGAGTTCTTGTCTTTCACAGGCATCTTCACCGTTTCCCTGGGAAGGACAAACCAACAAAAACCTCAGGACAATAAAACAATCAGATATACAGAGAGCAAATGGTAGGTGGAAGAATACTGTTCAGCTTAGGTATGCCTCACCTGTGCCAATGTGAAGGGCTCCATCCTCAAATCCTTTTGGCTGGTATGCTCACCGGTTTCCTAAAACAATCAAAATAGGTAGCAAAAGTGTGACTGTGTGTGGCGGGGGGGATGGGGTGTTATGGGGTGATTATTTGAGCTATTTGTCTTACCTGTGCCAGTGTGGAATGTTTGTCTCTCTATCTCTTTCCCAGTTATCCTCAGTATTATCCTAAAGGAGGAAAAAAAAACAATAAAATGTCATAATTAAGGAGAGAGAGAGAGAGAGATTGTAGCCTTGTCTTACCAGTGACAAAGTGAAAGGCTCTGCTCTTAACTCCTGCCTTTTGGTGGCATACTTGCTGTTCTTCCGAAGAACAAACCATATTTTTCGTTTCATGGATCACAAAGTGTGACAAAACAGGTTGGAGATCATGCAAAATTAGTGTTGGCTGCTGTTGGCTGAAACACCAGATTAAGGGTTGATTCACTTTGGATCCCTTTAAGTGTGCATGTAGTTACAGGGGAAAGTTAAAACAGTGATAGTAAGTGTAAGCTACATAAATTAGAAGTTATAAAAACTGAATGCTCATAATGGTATACATTAATAAATAATGCTGCAGATCATGGTTTAAGTACAACTAAGGTAGGCCTACACAGTGGGGTTACAGCGTAGGCTTAACATTCAAGTCCATACGGGTGGTTTACATGTTTGTTAAGGAGTGTAATTGCTGTGGGGAAATGTTTCTCTTTAAGCCAGGAAACTATTACACCACTTGTCATATCTCAAAATGGTTAATGGGTGCACAGTGTCTTTTTATAGATTTAATGACCCTGGCCCTCCATTGGTTAATGTGGGAAGAGCAGAGCAGTCCCAGATATGGTTTATTTAAGTGAGCTAGCAGTAATGTATTATGCTACAAATTGTAGACAGTAGGCCTAACCCATGATCTGACAACCAAAAACGCCAGGTGGGTACTTACATATTGCTGGGCATGGTGTTTGCACATGTTGGACAGAGTGTCTTGGATTTTCCTGATAAAGTGAGAAGTAGAAAAAATAAATAGAATTATCCTATAGCCTGCATTACAGGAATAAAAGTTAGGCATTTTGGTGTTATTTCTAACCATTTTCTGAAACTATTCAAGAAAAAGGAGTTGTAATAATAGTGGTAATTTTTAATAAGAAATTGCATTAAAAAATGGAAGCCTATAATAAATTATCCCAGTATACGCCAGTATATCAACAGTTACACAAACCTTTTTTTCCATCGTAATAAGGTGCGGCGAGGAATATTTTCTTTTAGCCATTCATTTTCTTCGCAGTGCTTTCTTTTCAACATAATGAAAAACAGTGAATCATGCGATTGCCAGCCTCGCGCTCAAACCTGCTCCCCGCCTCTCTGGAAACATCGTGAGATCTCCATCTTCCAGTGATACACCTGTTACGTTTGAATTACAACGCAAGCTGTGGAGTCAGGGGAAGCAAAGCGTGAGCTAGCGCGAGCGAGCCTGCTAGAAGAAGACCTCGCTATCATGGAAGAAACAAGAGGTAAGGAGTTTAATAAATATTTTGTCATGTCGTATTTTGCATTCATTCACATGTGGTCGGTTTTTAAGCAAGACCACGATGGCTGCTTGACCAATATGCCAGTACCGCTAGCAAAGAAAGTTTATGAAGGGCTTCATCATTTCTGCCACTGACTTGATCATTAGCTTATGATATTGTAGTCAAGTAGAACTCTGAGACTGGAACCTTTTATTCACCTACTAGTGCTTGATAAAAGGGAAAGTTGTTGATTTTCGGGGTACACAGACTGACAGTGCCAAAAAGAACACACAGTTCACAAGCTGCACGCCAAGAGCAGAGAAGCAAACTTGCTTGTAGCGAGACTTCTCTATCACATCGACGATAGCTAATTACCTCTGTTGCTAACTAACAATAACCACATTTGCGCTTACTTATAGAATATGAGTTGATAATTATGTCTTGTATAATTTAAAGCAGCAAGTGAGCAAAAGCACCAACTTCTGCTACTGACTGAAGGACCTTGACTGCACCTAGGGGACTCCCTAAAGTGAACTTGCTGGACCTTTCAGTTGCCATTTCTAAAAAATAGCAAAGAAATAATAGGTAGTAGTACTGCACTAGGCTAACTCTGGCGGTTCACACATTAATTAGGTTAGAAATCACTTAAAAGTTCACTTAACTTCTGAGTCAATTTTTCGACTCAGTATGTTGAAATAATGCATTTCCACATCTAAAAATTTGCACTGGCAATCTAGTAATACAGGTGTGTTTGCTATAAGTCAGACCATCACACAAAGCAACCATGAAAATAAGGTCTCTTGGCAGTAATAAGTATTTTAGTCTGCTGGTTAGATAGGGTCAGAGTGCCACCCCCCCACCTCCCAATGAAAACTTTTTTTTTTTCATGTTCTGCCCATGCTGAATGTAGATGTAACGGTGAACATTTTACGCACAGTTACCGTTTTCAGCCATGCCCATTCAAAACAACTGTTTTTAAAGCCATTTCATCAATTTGAAAGGTATGGGTGTGAATGTGGCGTTACGGGATAATGTAAGTATGTATCAGTCTCCTTATCCTTTCATCCTTTCTTAATTCTTTTAGTGTCAGAAAAGCCGACTCGGAAGTTTGCTGTGGTACAGTGGTCGGAAGGAGACGACGATGGCAAGTTAAGTGATGTAAAAACTGATGCCATCATAGGCTACGATGACACAAAAATGGGCCCTGATGGGCTTCCTTTAAGCCCGTATCAGGCTTCAATTGAGTGGCAGCGTGGGAAGAGGCCACCAGGAGGTTATCCCCATTATGCAGCTAATGTGAAATTTGTGAATGGTAAGATACAGCCTAGTATTTAATCAGTCGGTTTAAATACACATTATTCTCGTTAATATACCATAATAGACATTTGTCATTGCACCCATGAGAAAATTCAGTCATGGAAGCAAGGTTTGCGCTACAGTTTGTCATAGTGTCATCATAAAGTGATGTTGTATCTTCATTTGGTGTGTGACAATGTCTTCTGTAGGTTCTCGTTATGAGGCTACACGAAAATTGAATGAGTTAATGAAAACCAATAAACCAGCCCCTCTAACAAAGAGGATCTCTGTGCCCCCCCCCCCCCCCCCCCCCAAAGTATGGGGAAGAATCAGACGACACAGACATTGAAGACATTGAAGTTCCTCAACAACCAGAGAAGGTAGTGTGAATTTGCCATCATCTTATATTGATCATATCATTACAGTGTTATGGGACAGGGCCACCTCCAGCAGGGGTATGAGTCAATTTACACATTTGCACTTTAAAGCTATGCACATATACATGTTGTGTGTTAGTGGCACACTTCACACTCCCCATCACTCCATTGAAGTTTTTCAAAGCTGATGTGGATGTGCATCCTTGATTCACAAGAAAGTTATTGATTCTGTTGTGCATGTTGCAATTATAACAGCAGCCTCTATTTAACTAATTCTAGCTTCCTTTTTTGACCACCAGAGGTTAAAAGTCTCTCAGGTTGATCCTGCAAAGGAGTTTCTGAAGATGTGTGGTGGGGGACCAGAAACTTCATCAAACGAGCTCAATGAACTGAAAAAAAACTGTCTCTGCATTGAACCAGAAAAACAAGGACTTGGAGAAAGAATGCCAAAAGTGGAAAGACTTGGTTCTTCAAGGTATAAATTATTTATTGAGTACCAGTTGTAGAACCTTTTTACTTAAGGACCAGTGATGATGGCTAATTCTGCTTACCTGTATTTTTTTCTGTCATTGTGTGAAGATGTGCCAGGACTAATTTTTGGCATGAAGAAGGATTATATGTCAGCCTGCCTCTCCCAGGATGCCCGGGTCAGAGAGCTACCCTTCATCACCATCTCTCCCCTATTTCACTCAGTCCACCTCCAGCCCCTCACCTGCTGTTTCAATGCAGTCTAGTTCACCTTCAGCCAGCTCCCAGTCATCAAAGATTTTAGAAATTAATACATCATACAGAATTGTCTAACAGGCATGCTTATGAGTTTAGCAGATATACTTTATTTATCCAACTATAGCAGTAAGTTTCTGTTGTGCGGTACAGAAGAACTACAGAAAATGAAATTGAATAATTAACACATTGGCACACAGTCTAAGATTGGAAATTTTTCTATGGCTCCAAAGTATGTCTTAATATGTGCACTTACCTTGTGTCCTTCTCAGATGGCGATTGATGCTGGGAGTGGAGACAGGGATACAACTAGCTCTTTGCCATCAAAGATGATGTGTCTTAATGAATATCATTTTATATAGATGGTCAGACATGTTGTAATGTGTAGGGCGATTGTGTATGCACACGCACCTGTATGTGTTTTCGTACTGTGCCCAGTATCAACACATTAATATAACACAACCAGGCTGTGGTAGTGGGAGCCCTGTTTAAAGGCCAATATAATTGTGATTTCATATACAAAATAAGTGTTATAATCCTTTAACACCTTTTTTCCATGTGTCCTTTTAAGGTTGAGATCTTTCGTAGCAGTGGAGTAATGGTGGACAAACTCGCCTGGGCATATGCAGTCAATGCAAATTCAGCTACCACATTCGTGAGACACCTGCTAACAGCGGTATTCCCCACTGAAGTGCTTCTAGTCAGTAATCTTCGGGGGACCAACAAGGGGAAGGGAGAGGCTCGTCTCCCCCTTGAGAAGACCAAAGTTGATGCCATCTACAGTACGTTCAGTATTATCAATAGTTATGACAATCATCTCTGCTACTGTGAATGTCAAGTGTAGTCTACTAACTTTTCCATTCTTTGGGTTTGTTTGTTGCAGATGCAACTCTGGAGAGATGGCCAGGTACCCCTCTGTCCCTGATAGGGAGCAGCATCAATGCGAAGATCACAGAGATGCGTAATAAAGTTAAGCAACAGCAATGAGAACATTGAAATTCATGTTTTGTTCTTAATATCACATTTCAGTTCATAAATATAGTATATGGTTATGTACAGTATGGATGTGTTCATTATGCCACTGTTGGCACTTTGTGGCACTTTATCTCCTAAATTGTGGGAATGGCAGAAGGCTGCAATGTCTGTATATTATGTACAGTTATGTACAGTAAGGATGTGTTCATCATTCCACTGTTTTTCAAAATGGCACTTTATCTCTAAATTGTGGGGAATGGCAGAAGGCTGCAATGTGTGCCATTAATGTTGAAAATAAATTCTTTTTCATGAACTATGTGCCTACCCATCACTTTTTTGATAGGATCAGTAGTACTAGTGCAAGTGAACTACTCTTTGTCAGTAGAGGTTTCAAATAAGTGTGGTTGAAATCCCTGTGTATTACTCTTATGAAATCTCACAATAATACTTATACAAAGCATACACTGTACATATAAAAAGCATATATGCTATGTGACACAAACATGTATGAAAATGAGTGTGTACATATATATTGCATATATATAATGTTCTGTACATATATCAAAATCTTATCAAAACCATATAAAGACTGCACAGTTTTTGTATCCATTGTATGTGTGTTAGGTACACAAATCTGCCTGTAATGGTGGTTTATCATATAGGAATAACACTAACACTCATGAAAAACATACACTTCACATATAAGAAACATGTATGCTATGTGAGACCAACATGTATGGAAATGAGTGTGTACATATATATTACATATACATACTTTTTATTTCACATATAAAAATCGTATCAATACCATACAAAGACTGCATTGTTTTTATATACATTGCATGTGTTTTACATGCATAAATCCGTCTGTAATGGTGTGTTATCATATATGAATAAGACAAAAGCTTTATCTGACATATTCTAAACTTTACATGTCTCATATACTGGAAGTATATGTCACCATATAACTTAGTCAATTCATGTATGTGTGCTTTATTCATACATGAGGGAAATGAGAAATGGGCCACTTTTGTGATGTGTCATATAAGATATGTATAGCCATATATGTTTCTGGCAGTAGAGGTTTTGTGTAAGACTTTTGTATTCATCCTTTTAGAAGTTTTATGTATTTCTTTTTCGTATGGGGTGTGGGAGAGAGAGTACTCGTGTGTGTGTGTGTGTGTGTGTGTGTGTGTGTGTGTGTGTGTGTGTGTGTGTGTGTGTGTGTGTGTGAGAGAGAGAGAGTTGTGTGTATGAGAGAGAGAGTTGTGTGTGTGTGTGTGAGAGAGAGAGTAGTGTGTGTGTCAGAGTAATGTGTGTGTGTGTGTGTGTGTGTGTGTGTGTGTGAGAGAGAGGGAGAGAGAGTACTGTGTGTTTAGTTTGTCGAAACTTGAACACAGGTCAGAGTGGAGTGTTTGTCGGCCGCTTGCTCTCACACGTGTGTGTTCTGTCCATGAGCTAATGGTGTGATAATAAATTGTAGCTGAGAGATTGTGGAGTGCAGAAAGACGTCGCTGCTCCTGTAAATGTGCTGATGTGGCGTCCTGTCCTCTGATTTCTGTGTGTGAGAGAAACACACTCTCATTTCTGTTCCATGCTAAAGTTTAGCTGGATTATGGCTGTATTTGTGTGTTTGAGATCAGTGTTCTGATATTTCATCATTTCTCTTCCAGTCTGTGTGAGTGTAATCTGAGAGAGGAAAGCTGTAGAGTTCTGTCCTCAGTTCTCAGCTCAAACTCCTCCAGACTGAGAGAACTGAACCTGAGTTACAATAACCTGCAGGATTCAGGAGTGAAGCTGCTCTCTGCTGGACTGGAGAATCCACACTGTACACTGGAGACACTGAGGTACACACACACACACACACACACACAGTAAGTGTACTGTATATAAAGACTGTGTGTGTTGTGTAGTAAAGCTGAGTGATTTATGCTGTAACTGTGAGATGTTTCTCTCTACAGGTTGTGTAACTGCAGTATTACAGGTGAAGGTTGTGCTGCTCTGGTTTCAGCTCTGAGGTCAAATCCCTCATCACACCTGAGAGAACTGAATCTGAACTGGAATAATCCAGGAGAATCAGGAGTGAAGCTGCTCTCTGATCTACTGAAGGATCCACACTGTACACTGGAGATACTACAGTGAGTTACTGACTGTCTCTTCTCACACACACACACACACACACACACACACACACACACACACACACACACACACACACGCGTTTCATGTTCCATCTTCTCCACAGTAAACTCAATCACTGTTTCTCAAAATGTGCTCCATGAGCGACCCCCCCCCCCCCCCGCTGCTCTGCGAGTTCATGTGGTAAAATATCACGTTTTATCAGTGTTTCTCAAATCGCTGATGTGATTCCAATCACAACCATTACATATCCTTCATGGAGGATATTATCAGCAAAGGTGATGCAGAGCCAGCACCTAAGACTTCAGAGGGAGAAACTGTGTGGTACATCCCACATCATGGGGTGTACCACCCAAGGAAGCCGGACAAATTGAGAGTTGTTTTTGATTGCTCTGCAAAATTCCATGGCGTCTCTCTCAACGATACACTGCTAACAGGTCCTGACCTCATCAATCCTCTAGTCGGCGTTCTTTGTCGATTTAGAAAGGAAGCAGTTGCTGTGACCTGCGACATCGAGAGAATGTTTCACCAGTTTTATGTCTCACCAGAAATCCGCAACTACTTCAGATTCCTTTGGTGGGAGGGTGGAGACTTGAAAGCTGAGCCAAAAGAATATAGGATGACGGTTCATCTATTTGGCGCTGCTTCCTCCCCAGGATGCGCCAACTTTAGTCTGAAGTATCTAGCCCAGCAACACAAGGTAGAGCAACCTGCTGCATCAGCATTCATAGAGAAGAATTTTTACGTGGATGATGGCTTAACCAGCATGGCAACAGTTGAGGAGGCTAAAGAACTGATTGTTAAAACTCAAGAACTGTGCAAAGGTGCAGGTTTACGCCTGCATAAGTTCAGCTCAAACCAAATGGAGGCTCTCTCCTGGGTTGCCCCCTCTGAAAGAGCAATAATCACTGATCCTCTACCTCTCCATCCAGATGCAGTACCAGATGGGCATGTGCTTGGCATACAGTGGTCGATGAAAAACGATACATTCAGTTTTAACATGAATGCAAAGGACCACCCTCCAACTCGCCGAAGTCTCTTATCAGTTGTCGCCTCACTTTATGATCCACTTGGGTTTGTAGCTCCCTTCACCCTTAGTGGAAAGTCCATCCTACAAGAGTTATGCCGCAGAGGCATCAACTGGGATGATCCAATCCCAGAGAGCCTACGTCCACGGTGGGAGAAGTGGAAGAAAGGCCTGAGTCAGTTGAAAGAAGTCACCATACATCGACGTTACCGCCCTCAGAACTTTGAAGTTGTTAAAGTGGAATTACACAACTTCTCAGACGCCAGTAACACTGGATATGGCTCCTGTTCTTACCTTAGATACAAAAACAGCAAAAATGAGGTTCATTGCAGTCTGGTAATGGCAAAAGCAAGAGTCGCACCTACAAAAATCACCAGCATCCCAAGATTGGAGCTGGTGGCTGCAGTTACTTCATCCAAGATGAGTGTCATGCTGAAATCAGAGCTAGAGATGACAATCGATGAAGAATTCTTCTGGACTGACTCTCAGGTGGTGCTAGCCTACATTAACAACGAGGCAAGGAGGTTCCATGTGTTCGTAGCAAACCGAGTTCAGCTGATCAGAGAAATTACCAAATCAGATCAATGGCACTATGTAGATACTGCACAAAACCCAGCTGATCACGCTTCCAGAGGCCTTGATGCTACAGACATCTCCCTAACCAACTGATTGTCAGGACCCAAGTTCTTATGGGAACAAGAGGTGTGTCCATCACCTAATCCCTCCTCATGTCTTCTTGTTGGTGACCCAGAAGTTAAGTCGATTCATGTGTTTACAACACAGGTCAGAGAGTCAAAGGATGTCCTTAGTCGCCTCAACCGATTTTCCACCTGGACAACACTTGTGAAGGTCGTCTCAAGAATAAAGAGACTTGGGTCCAGTGCGAAAATCCATGGTGATCTGGTGACTGTTGAAGAGCGTAGGAGAGCCATCGAATCAGTCCTTAAGCTTGTCCAGCAGCAAGCATTTGTTCCAGAATTAAAGGTATTGCAGAGTCCACATAAAGACTGTCTTCCAAGCTCAAGCCCGCTGCGCTGCCTTGATCCCATCATTGAAGCAGGACTCATTTGTGTCGGGGGGAGACTAAAAAACTCAACCCTGAGTCAAGAACTGAAGCATCCTGTTATTCTTCCAAAAGACTGTCACATCACAAGTTTGATCCTAGCTCACTACCATGCCCAAATCTGCCATCAAGGCCGAAGCCAAACGCTAACAGAGCTCAGAGCTAATGGGTTTTGGGTTGTTAGTGGGAGCAAGGCTGTGTCCAAAATGATACAACAATGCGTGCAGTGCCGAAGGCTCAGACGGCCAGTTGAAGAGCAAAAAATGTCAGAACTTCCCAAGGAAAGGTGTGAAGCTTCAGCTCCCTTTACATTCTGTGGAATGGATTGTTTCAGCCCATTTTTGATAAAAAGGAGCCGCAAAGAGCACAAAAGATATGGACTTATCCTCACCTGTTTGTCATCTCGAGCAGTCCACATCAAGATGCTAGAAGATTTGTCCACAGACACTTTCATCAACGCTCGAAGGTGCTTTATCAGCCTTAGAGGAGCAGTTTCTCAGCTCCATTGTGATCAGGGAACAAACTTTGTGGGGGCTAAGAACGAGCTCAAGGAAGCTCTCAAACAGTGCGACACCAAGGCACTGGAAGCTTTCCTTGCCGATAGACAGTGCGAGTTCATTTTCAACGCTCCCTCCGCAAGCCATGCAGGAGGAGTCTGGGAGCAGCAAATTCAAACCATCCGCAACGTGCTCAAGGTCACAATCGCTCAGTGTCCAGGTAGACTAGACGATACCTCACTGAGAACGTTGTTTTATGAAGCTATGGCCATTGTGAACAACCGTCCATTAAGCGTTGACTCAGTCAATGATCCCAAATTACTAGAACCCTTGACACCTAACCACCTGAATTTGATGAAATCAAAGAGGGCCTTGCATCCTCCTGGAATGTTTGTGAGAGAAGATATGTATGCTGCAAAGAGATGGCGTCGAGTACAGTACTTGCTGGAGCAGTTTTGGAGCCGGTGGAGACGAGAATATCTGCTGAACGCATCCTTAAGGCAAAAGTGGCATGTACTTCGACGCAACCTGAAAGTGAATGACATAGTCATCATCAAGAAAGACCTACTCCCAAGGAACGAATGGCGCCTGGGAAGAGTGGTTGAAACCCTAAAAGGGACTGATGGCTTAGTTCGCCAAGTCAAGGTGCAAGTAGGTGATCGGAGATGGACAAAGACAAAGGATCGTCTCTCTAAACCCTCAATCATAGTGAGACCAATCCAAAAACTAGTTCTTCTCATTGAAAGTGAATAATTAGACTTGCTGTCACTCAAAGCACACACCCCTGATACGACGTGCTAGTTTATTTACTATGCCCATTCAGAGTCTGTATGTGATTCACCAGTACGTTCATCTGTGTCATGTTATAGTCTAGAAATCATGTGTTTCATTGTTCATTCACCTAGTTGAATTCATTCATATGATTTGGTGGGAGTGTAAGCGGCCGTTACAGCAGTTTGGAGGTGCATTCATGTTACGGTGGTCGGAACTGTTTGTTATTCATGTTCCGGGGCGGTCACTAGAGCGGGGACA
Organism: Neoarius graeffei; assembly: GCF_027579695.1. NCBI lineage: Eukaryota > Metazoa > Chordata > Actinopteri > Siluriformes > Ariidae > Neoarius > Neoarius graeffei. The sequence continues at coordinate 101,228,311 of NC_083573.1, forward strand.
CAGAGAGGGAAAGAAACCACACCGCTGACGTAGTAAATGGCTCGTCTTCACTTTGTTTGTGCCTTTTTTGGAGAATTAGCACGGTATGTTAGTTATAAATTTATTGTCAGATGTATGTTTGTAGTGCTTTTGAATGTGAACGGTGTGTGCGGTTGTTTAAATATGTTTTATTGTGTTTGTTTCAGCTCACACGAGTGAGAGCTGTAGAGATTGATACTGATTTGCTATCGGTCAGAGTTTGCATCCCTTGGTTAAGCGGAGCAAGGTATAAAAATGTTATACAAGTTGTAAAATGTTCAATATTCCAGATATACTTAAATGATATTCATTTTCTTAAATCCTTAGACGGGTGAATTTGTATGAAATGGAAATTGTGATTTTTGTGTGAAAATGTTTATGAAATATTTCATTGTAATTTATGTTTATTTTCTTTAGTTTTCACGGTGCCTAAAGACCCAGTTAGAGAGGAATAAACAAGTGCACCCGTCAGAAAATCTCCACTGTCGTTATTCAAATGCCAAGGGATGCTACAATATCAGAATGTTGGCGTACCGGCTTCCATCTACCCCCATTCATTCCTCTTTCCGCGTCTTTCGTTTTACACTACTGATTAATAATCAAAACCTTATGTGGTTAATGCTACAGAAGAAGGAGTTTATGCACATGCGTCTACTTCTTCTATTGTTCTGGTGTCTCCGATGGGACCATCTTACAGTGCACGTAGTGGTGTGGCATGTGTATTGCATCGTTTTCAGCAAGCGTTGCGTTGCCATATGAACCTGATATTTTACTGATCCGTTGCCCATGTGGACGTGATATTTAAAAAAAAAATCTCGTTGCTGTTGTCGTGTGGATGTAGCCTATGAATCTGAGTGAATTGACTGAATTCAGGTATTGTTCATCTCCAAAAGGCCACCCCAAAATCCACCAGAATGCAGGAAATCACATCAACCAAATCCAAAATTTTCTGGGGGAGTACCCCCATACCCCCTGGCAATGTATTTGCCCCTACCCCCCAAATCCAGGGGACCTCCCTGAAATGAATTTTGTCAGGTTGGGATGTCTGGATTCGAGCAGCCCAAAACAACACAAGCGTAGGGGATTTTAACGACGAGCCAGGCACTCCAGCGGTAATACTGCTTTGTGAACAGTGAGCTTCACTGACCATTTCAGGTCTTGCAACTCTCATGAGGCAGATATGACGTCGGATGCAACCCACCTGTACATTCAGGATGGAGGCAGAGGGGCATTTCCTCATCTCCTCATTTTCCACCAGCCACACATTAGATTTGTTTTGTATTTTCCATTTGTTAGCTTCTGTTGGGGTAGAAGGGGTGGACTGCCACTTCTGTTATTCTGTTTTCTCCTATTTAGGGAGGTAAGTGTTTGTCATTTGGTTTCTTTTAGGTTAATTTTTTATTAGTTAGAACTGTTTTGTTTGTTATTTTGGCCTTGGTCCAACCTGTAGTCAAACTCAGGCTGCTATATTTCTCTTTATGTAAATAAAAACCCACTTTTATCACCTTAAATTTGTTTGTTCTTGTGGCTGCTTGGAGTTGGGGAAGATGGTGAGGAATGAAGATGTACAATATCTATCTATCTACAGTGGTGCTTGAAAGTTTGTGAACCCTTTAGAATTTTCTAGATTTCTGCATGACGGAAAACATCAGATTTTCACACAAGTCCTAAAAGTAGATAAAGAGAACCCAGTTAAACAAATGAGACAAAAATATTATACTTGGTCATTTATTTATTGAGGAAAATGATCCAATATTACATATGTGAGTGGCAAAAGTATGTGAACCTCTAGGATTAGCAGTTAATTTGAAGGTGAAACACTGAACAACAATGGTGTGCATGGCAGGGTTGCAAGGAGAAAGCCACTGCTCTCCAAAAAGAACATTGCTGCTCATCTGCAGTTTGCTAAAGATCACGTGGACAAGCCAGAAAGCTATTGGAAAAATGTTTTGTGGATGGATGAGACCAAAATAGAACTTTTTGGTTTAAATGAACAGCGTTATGTTTGGAGAAAGGAAAACACTGCATTCCAGCATAAGAACCTTATCCCACCTGTGAAACATGGTGGTGGTAGTATCAGGGTTTGGGACTGTTTTGCTGCATCTGGGCCAGGACGGCTTGCCATCACTCATGGAACAATGAATTCTGAATTATACCAGTGAATTCTAAAGGAAAATATCAGGACATCTGTCCATCAACTGAATCTCAAGAGAAGGTGGGTCATGCAGCAAGACAACGACCCTAAGCACACAAATTGTTCTACCAAAGAACGGTTAAAGAAGAATAAAGTTAATGTTTTGGAATGGCCAAGTCAAAGTCCTGACCTTAATCCAATCGAAATGTCGTGGAAGGACCTGAAGCGACCAGTTCATGTGAGGAAACCCACCAACATCCCAGAGTTGAAGCTGTTCTGTCCAGAGGAATGGGCTAAAATTCCTCCAAGCTGGTGTGCAGGACTGATCAACAGTTACCGCAAACGTTTAGTTGCAGTTATTGCTGCACAAGGGGATCACACCAGATACTGAAAGCAAAGGTTCACATACTTTTGCCACTCACAGATATGTAATATTGGATCATTTTCCTCAATAAATAAATGACCAAGTATAATATTTTTCTCTCATTTGTTTAACTGGGTTCTCTATCTACTTTTAGGACTTGTGTGAAAATCTGATGATGTTTTAGGTCATATTTATGCAGAATTATGGAAAATTCTAAAGGGTTTACAAACTTTCAAGCACCACCGTATCTATCGACACACACAAAACATTGTTTTGCACAGCCTAAATAAAATTCTTGAATGATAATCTGTGATGTATGTATTCCTGTTGCTCAAAAATACAAAACTGATCAAATTCATGTTTGTGTGTTTACGCATCTTAAATACCTGGGCCGATAGATATGTGTCTGGAACATGGTTGAAGCATCACAGTTTTCTTGATGCGATCATGTATGATATGGATAGGATTTCTCACAACCAATATGTGGGCATTTTTATATTTTATCGACTGTTTAAGTCTCCTAATGACTTGGGGAGACCTGTTGTTTTGGACAGAATGAACCTTATGCAATGATGACACCAGTGGTTCCTCATGAGAACGTTGCAGGGCAAAAGAGGAGTAAAACAGTCTACTGTAAATCGTTCACTTTGATCAGCCATGTCAATCAAGTGCACTGCCTGGGTTCTAAAGTTCTTGCCTTCCTATAGGGACTACAAGACAGCTAAAAGTCCCTGTGGAGCTGGAAGGCTGCTGCAGCAAGCCAAAGCACCATGGATGCTTGTAATCTTGACACATCCTTTTTTTTTTTTATACATCTTTACAAGGGAAATAAATTGTTATGAACAGACTGTACTCACAAACATTGTAAAAGTGCAATTTATTAATTTAGACATGAAGACATTTCAGCAAGACATTTGAGAAGATCTGAGAAAAGATGGACCGCTTCTCCGTTCTGGAATTCTTGTTGTCTTGGTGGAGCAAAAATTCGTAGCCTCGAGTCCTCACGTTGTGAAATAGTTTAAGTGCAAAGTCCCACAAATCCACCTCAGAGATGTTATCAGCAGCTAGTTGTGGAAATTGGTCGAACAACAGGCGAAAAACTTCTGCTGCAATTTTTGAGCTCTGTGCCATGCGATTCTTGGCAGAAATCCTCTGTTCAAGATGGACGGGCTGCTTCTTCTGATTCTCCGTCCTGGAGTTCACGCTGTCTGAACCTCTCTTCTGTAGAATGGCAAATAGACAACGTCATTACACATCCATAGAAGCATCAATACATGACAATACTCTAGTAATTTATAATATAATGGTAATATTTATACTATTCTAATATCATTACAACAGCATACAGCAGAATGAGCATATTTTCCAGTCAGTATATCACGATAAGACATGCTGCCACTAAAGTTTGGGAAAAAAAAAAAAAATGTTTAAGCTTTTTGTTGTACAAGTCACCTCAGTTATCTTGGCTTTCTCAAGCTAACCTACTCTAGGAAAATCTCGAACACAATGTAAACATCTTAGCAAACGTATGTATTATTTAGCATCATGGGCTCACTGCCATAGGTGGATTAAAAGTCTTTTTCTTCTGTTACCATGATGACATCAATACACATGGATATCAAAATACAAAAATAATGCATAATGCATGTAAGTGCTGAAGCTCAACTGGCCCTCCCTGTTCCAGTGCCAATAAAAGAAAAACTTGAAGTAGCTTTACTCTCTAAGTTACAGCACCTTCTAGTGGTAAGATGCAGTCTGGATATAATAATGCAGGATATAAAATATGCTGCAGGATTGATCTAAAAAATATTTTTACCTTGAAGGGATTCTTCAGTTTTGGAATCCTGAGTCTCTTTTTGATGTTCTGGCTGTACGAGGTAGCGTCAGGTGTTTCCTCAGTGTCTGAAAAAGCCTTCAGTATCAGCTGTAGCGAACGCTCTGCTTCATCTGATGGTTGCAGTCGCTCATGAAAAGTGATAACTTCGCTCATCTCATCTTGTCTCTGCTGATGGCCGAGCAAAAATTCATCGACCTGGGACTTCACACTGTTGCATGTCGCGATTGCAAATTCCCACAAATCCAGCTCGGACATGTTGTCACCAGCCATTTGTGGAAATTGTGCAAACAAGAGGCGACAAACTTCCCCCGCAAATTCTGCTGCTGTCGTGTCTTTCCTCAAGTCAGATGAAGTCCCTGTGATTGTAACACACAAAAGCAAGAAATCAATAAAAAGAAAAAAAGGTGTTAATTATTATTTTTATTTGTTTATTTTAACCAATCAAATCACCACATTTGTATTTTGTCATGGAAAAAAACCTCTCCATTTAATAGAGTTAGAATTTCCCACCTGGACTGGTGTCCATGCTCCCCTTCTCGGTTTGCTTTCTTCCACTTGTATTGCTTTCCATCTGAAAAGAAAAAAAAGAAAAAAACATTTGCTGTTTACATGGACGGTTGGGTTACTGACCGGGCCTCCTGACCGCTAGTAGGCCCTTGAGGAACACAGGTCTGAAGTCTATGATTAGGCTAATGAGCTGTCACACACTACATGATTCATAAAACATGAGCCAATAAATATAAAAAGTCAGAGTCTGAAATAAATTCACATATTTTCTTGGTAAGTGGGTCAGAGTAGAAAATGAACTGAAAAAAAGAAATCTGCTCTAAGAGTTTAACTTTTACATGTCTAGGTTATTCCTATATTAGTATTTATCCTAATTAGAAGTAAACTGTAGAGGAAAATTTCCCAAATTGTTGATTATTGCTGGATTTTACACTGAAAGTGGTTTTGGGAAATGTTTTATTCACAGTATAGCTAACTGTACAGTATAGTGGTGCTTGAAAGTTTGTGAACCCTTTAGAATTTTCTATATTTCTGCATAAATGACCTAAAACATCAGATTTTCACACAAGTCCTAAAAGTAGATAAAGAGAACCCAGTTAAACAAATGAGACAAAAATATTATACTTGGTCATTTATTTATTGAGGAAAATTATCCAATATTACATATGTGAGTGGCAAAAGTATGTGAACCTCTTGGATTAGCAGTTAATTTGAAGGTGGAATTAGAGTCAGGTGTTTTCAATCAATGGGATGACAATCAGGTGTGAGTGGGCACCCTGTTTTATTTAAAGAACAGGGATCTATCAAAGTCTGATCTTCACAACACATGTTTGTGGAAGTGTATCATGGCACAAACAAAGGAGATTTCTGAGGACCTCAGAAAAAGTGTTGTTGATGCTCATCAGGCTGGAAAAGGTTACAAAACCATCTCTAAAGAGTTTGGACACCACCAATCCACAGTCAGACAGATTATGTACAAATGGAGGACATTCAAGGCCATTGTTACCCTCCCCAGGAGTGGTCGACCAACAAAGATCACTCCAAGAGCAAGGCGTGGAATAGTCGGCGAGGTCACAAAGGACCCCAGGGTAACGTCTAAGCAACTGAAGGCCTCTCTCACATTGGCTAATGTTAATGTTCATGAGTCCACCATCAGGAGAACACTGAACAACAATGGTGTGCATGGCAGGGTTGCAAGAAGAAAGCCACTGCTCTCCAAAAAGAACAGTCAGTACGTTTACATGCACATCCAAATCGAGCTGCTGTCGGTAATTGAGCAAAGGGTCCCAGCAGGGATGCCAGAGAAATCCAATCCTACATGCACACAAGGAAATCGAGCTATTGTGTGAGGTACATTGTGCACCCGAGCCACAGGTGGCGCTACACGCCCAATCGTGTTGGTACACTTCCGGTTGTCGTCATGAAGAGCTATTCAAGAGTGTAAACAAAGTTATCAGTTCCGTGTTCTCCATTGCGCGTTTTTCTCCCGTCCATGAATTTTAATATATTCAACTCCTTAAGCTGAATGAGCATGAACTCTGTCTCCTCATTGCTCCAGAAGTGCACGTTTCTGCTCGCCATTTTCTCTTCTTCGTTTGTTCCTCCTGACCTCTTCTGCTGCTCGCTACTACTGTTGTCATGCCGACCGAGGCTGTCGTGTTTCCCGCTTGTGGTCTCGTCACTTCCGGAAGGGGCAGTGCTGAAGTAAGTAGCTCGACTACATAGCTCAATAGGGTTTACATGCACTAAGTAGCTTGGCAAAAATCGCATAATCTAGGTCGTGTAGCTCGATTACGAGAAATCAAGTTCGGTTCAATTTCAGCCTAGCTAAGGTGTATCCATGGCATTTAGAACTTCGATTTCAGTTGAGCAACGGCAGAAATTCGATTTTCTCTATGTGCATGTAAACGCACTCACTGCTGTTCGTCTGCAGTTTGCTAAAGATCACGTGGACAAGCCAGAAGGCTATTGAAAAATGTTTTGTGGACAGATGAGACCAAATTAGAACTTTTTGGTTTAAATGAGAAGCGTTACGTTTGGAGAAAGGAAAACACTGCATTCCAGCATAAGACCCTTATCCCATCTGTGAACCATGGTGGTGGTAGTATCATGGTTTGGGTCTGTTTTGCTGCATCTGGGCCAGGACGGCTTGCCATCATTGATGGAACAATGAATTCTGAATTATACCAGCGAATTTGAAAGGAAAATGTCAGGAGATCTGTCCATGAACTGAATCTCAAGAGAAGGTGGGTCATGCAGCAAGACAACGACCCTAAGCACACAAGTCGTTCTACCAAAGAATGGTTAAAGAAAAATAAAGTTTTTGGAATGGCCAAGTCAAAGTCCAGACCTTAATCCAATCGAAATGTTGTGGAAAGACCTGAAGCGAGCAGTTCATGTGAGGAAACCCACCAACATCCCAGAGTTGAAGCTGTTCTGTATGGAGGAATGGGCTAAAATTCCTCCAAGCCAGTGTGCAGGACTGATCAACAGTTACCACAAACGTTTAGTTGCAGTTATTGCTGCACAAGGGGGTCACACCAGATACTGAAAGCAAGGGTTCACATACTTTTGCCCCTCACAGATATGTAATAGTGGATCACTTTCCTCAGTAAATAAATAACCAAGTATAATATTTTTGTCTCATTTGTTTAACTGATTAATAGCCCAGTCTAACAAGTACACGTCACCAAGTGTACATTTATACAGATCCACCACATTGTTGCTTTACATCCACCTCAAAATGATTGGATACTGACACGTCAATCAGACTGAAGCCCGCGACCAGCCCGTCCCTTCTGCGTGTGTGTGAGAGCGAGCGAGCAGAGTGTCACACAGAGCGCAGGATTCTCCCAGTGCGCTCCCTCCAAACAACGGGGATTTACATGAAAACGGAAGGAGATATTCACAAAATTCTTTCACAGTGAGCGCCACAAGGCTCTCCTGAACACACGGATGTAATTTTTTTGTCTGTAGTGTAAAAAATGAGGTCACTAGAGCGAGTTAAAAACGAGTGACTTTTCTGCCACGTTTATAATGGGAGTCTATGAGGCTGCGCGGCTGTGCTCTCATTACTTTCAGGCTTCTCATTCAAAAACTGTAAATCCTATCGCTCAGGTAGACACGTGTGAATCAGGACAAGTGTGTCTACTACTTTTGAGAAAATTGTGTGTGTGGAGTGAAAATTGGGGCTGAAAACACAGTTTAAATGAGAAAGTTTCAGCTATTTTTCCAAGCTCTCTACACTCTAACATAACGAGCTCCACTAGTGGTGTGTCCTTCACGAACGAACCATTCTTTTTGAACGAGTCTTGGAAGTGAACGACTAGAACTAGTTTGCGCTGCCTCTCGTTCTCGGTCGTTCGCGAATCAGCAGTCTCTGCTCGCTGGCAGCAGGGCGGTCGCTGAATCTCGGTCGTTGGCGAATCAGCAGGATCTGTTCAGTAGCAGAAGGGGGTCCAACTTGCATTTTGATCTGTGCAGAGCAGCGCCACTTTACTTCTTTAAGGGCTATCTGAGCCCTATTATCAGAGCGTTGACACATGCCAGGTCTTTAGTTTACAATTTAGAGCTCTCACTCAGCAATACATTTCAGTTCACAGCGAACGAGCTCAGCAGTTCGCGAACGAACGAACAGCCAGCAGCCAGCCTGCCTGCTGCCATACTGGCCTGAATACGATGACTTATAAAGTTGTTTATTCTCTGAAATGAGTGTTGCTGTTAAATAAGCATTTTTTTTTTTTGCTTAATGGGTTTGAGAGAACAACTGCATAGCCGGCAGACCATGGCTCTACTAAAATAAATATAATAAATATAAAAACAGCTTTATTCTCATCTACATTTAATTAACTTTCAGAGCTTTGTTTATGTAGTCTTTTTCAGATAATGCTAGGATAATGTTTTTCTTCCATCTTTTTCTCAAGCACATTGTAATGTATGAAAATCTATTGTGGATGGCACCTCTGCCGCCTCTCGTTCACTCAAGATGAACTAAACTTCAGACGACAGCCATTGTTGTGCCGTCATCAAAATGAACGAGTGAACGAACTGAACGAACGAATTTCTTTGCTGAACTGACCGACATGAACGAACTGGCGGAAATGAATCGCCATGTCCCACCAATAAGCTCCACTGGTGTGTAACGCAATAGACACCCATTATAAAGCCGGAATTTCTCAGGCTTTATAAGGGGGAGGAGGGGTGGAGACGCGGGGGGTGGGAGTGTTTTTCAAAATATGGCTTGCGGGAACCGTTATTCCAAAATCTCGTACTGCACCTTTAATGTAGAACTTTTTTTCTAGATCTATTTTTTTCCATTGTCCCGGGATTGTCCCAGATATGATAATTTTGTGTCCCGATGACATTTTTTATGGTCCCCGGGACGTCGGGACACCGTTAGTTTCGAGCGCTGTGTGTGTGGAGTGAAAATTGGGGCTGAAAACACAGTTTAAATGAGAAAGTTTGGGCTATTTTTCCAAGCTCTCTACACTCTAACTTAACGAGCTCCACTGGTGTGTAACGCAATAGACACCCATTATAAAGCCGGAATTTCTCAGGCTTTATAAGGGGGAGGAGGGGTGGAGACGCGGGGGGTGGGAGTGTTTCTTTTCAAAATATGGCTTGCGGGCAGGGCCGTAACCAGGATTTTTCAAATACTGAGGTCAAACATTGCGATACATCTTATTTGCCAAAAAAAAAAGTCCTAATATGGTGACTTTTCATACATTTTGGAAACGAGTCAAAATCACAAGCCCAACAAGATGAACATGTAGGTGAACATGTTTATTTTAACAATTTCAAAACTGCACGATCACAAAAGTATTTTGTGTGTGTGAGTGAGTGAGTGTGAATGAGAGTGTGAGTGAGTGAGTTAGTGTGAGTGAGAATGAGTGAGTGAGTGAGTGAGTGAGAATGAGTGAGTGAGAGAGAGTGTGAGTGAGTTAGAGTGAGTGAGTGAGTGAGTGAGTGAGTGAGAGTGTGAGAATGAGTGAGTGAGAGAGAGTGTGAGTGAGTTAGTGTGAGTGAGAGAGTGAGAATGAGTGAGAGAGAGTGTGAGTGAGTTAGTGTGAGTGAGTGAGTGAGTGAGTGAGTGAGAGAGAGTGTGAGTGAGAGTGTGAGTGAGTGAGTAAGTGAGTGAGTGAGAGTGACAACGCAATCTAGCCGAGCCTGAATGGACTTCAATTGCTTTTTAAAAAAATATCTGTCCTTTTCAATAGCAAAATACTAGACGGTTATTGGACAAAACCGACTAAAACGCTCCATTGGGAGACTGAGCCTCACTGGAGATGGGAGTGAATAAGAGGGGCGGGACAAGACTTCCCGAGAGGAGGCTCATCTCCAGCTGCTGATTGGAGGAGGAGCTGTGAACGCGGCTGCGCTGCTCATGATTGACAGAAAGCAGTCAGAGGTGGTACATCATGCTGTAAATAAAATGTGAACATAAGTTTGCTACCCGTTTTCATTTCCGTTCGAAAATACAACCAATGATCAAAACAATAGTGTCTTGTGTTCCCGTTAGCCTATAGTCTGGTAAGTTAGCAAAATAGCTCAAGTCTCGTCAGCACCCAATAACTTCATAAACAACAGGTCCCGACTGTCCAGCCTCTTCTGATCTGAAACGCACCAAATCACATCGAGAGAGAGAATAAAAGAGTTTGTGCCGCCTGGAAAACGAAAATCCTATCTATAAGTGGCTTCGACTGTTGTTGCTTGAAATGCTAATTAAAATTGCACTGTTAATGATCATAAGCATTCCGGCACATAACTGTCAGTGACTGGCAAAATTAACTCCCCTTCTTCCCTCTTTCTCTCACTTGTTGACTTTCCAGAGCTGAGTTTGGTTTGTTTTAGTGTAGTAGACTTCTTCATCTTATGTCAATTTTCAGATTCCACGACTAATTGACAAACTGCCTGGCTGCGGAGTCGGACCTTGATGAGACACTTCTCAGCTCTTGTGTATCCCGCGGTGCTGAGCTGACTATCGCGAGGCTGCCGGATATTAAATGTTTCCAATGTCGGATATTTCAGCTTCGTTTAAAAATGATTATGTGGACTTTATTTTTAGACAAACAAATGAGAACAGGGGGATGCAAGCTGAATTTAGAATTTTCCACCGATCAAAGTCAGAACGATTTTCATCATATATTAATTTCACATTTCTGAGTGAAAAAAAAAAATACCGTGGGGAAAAAATGCCGAGGACATGAGCTCGGTGTCCTCAATGGTAGTTACGGCCCTGTAGACAGTCATGCGATTAGTGTGTGTCGTGTTAGTAGATTATTAAAACTTAAAAAAAAAATAAAAATCACTCAGTTAGTACAAGGTGACTTACTCCGAAGGAGAAGATTAAACCGCTGATGAGTTGCTGATGATCGCTGGAAACTCGCTGTTACTCGCTGTGAAGGTTTGTGTCGCTCTGAAGCTCTGTGTGGATGTGCGGCTCTTATATAGCTGCAGATTTTGAAACATAACTAATTAAACTGTTTTCATTTAAACTAATTAAACTGTCTTCTTTTAAACTAATTGAACTAATGAAATTGTCTGAATCATGTGACCTGGGGTTTCCCCTAAACTTTAGGGGAAAACCCAGGTCATGTGACCAGGTGACATCAGCTCCCTGAGAGAGAGAGAGAGAGAGAGAGAGAGCATCCTGATCGCTGTGTGTTGCTCAGTAGCCCATTCAGTGTTGTGTGTGTGGCTTTACATCTTCTCTCCCGGACCGAGAGCTCATAGGCTCGTCAGAGTGAAGCCATCTGGCCGCCATCTTACCCCTCACATCGCGTGGACTTGGTTTGTGTGTTAAACCGTCATATCCGATCAAACTGGCCCTAAGACAAGTATCTCCTGACCCCCATCCCCATTACCTCCTCTTATTTTCTCAACTTTACCCCCATTCCTTACATATCTTTATAGCGCTCCCCTTCACTGTTTTTTTTCTTTTCCATTTCAGTCTCTGGTCATTTTATGAACAGCTCTTTTACTACTATAATTATTTTTACAGACATTATTTCAGTTTATCTTTTTCTTTTGTATAGTTCTTCCTTCCTTTCTATCTGTTTATTTAAATACCAACACAAAGGCTATCCTTCCTTTCTGTTTAGGACAGCTGTTGAAACAGGAATATTTTCTCATGTTATTTGCCATTTTCACTTCATTCTTACAGTCAGGTTTTAACAGTATTTATTGGTCACAAGCTGCATGAATATTGTGACAGTGAATTATGTGACTTTGCAGCTTTGCTGAGATTTCGTCCATATAGCGTTCCAATGCTCTCCCAACTGAGCTGCTTTACCTGAAAATCAGTAACGTATGAGGCAAAAATCAGACGCTTGGTCCAGGAGCAAGGTGAATCCCATTTTGTCTGATGACCACGTTCGTAGAACAAGCCCGACCATGCCACCATCAGAGCTCTGTTCTAATGCTCCCCGAGCCACCATGTTGCACCCAATGCACACATTAACTGCATGGACCAAAATTCACAGCCATGACCCATTTTCATCTTTAACAAAAGTTATTTCTTTGTCCATCATTCAAAGTGGGCAAAAGCTTTTAAAGGTTCCACCAAGAATTGGACTCGGATGACTGGATTCAAAGGCCAGAGTGCTAACCGTTACACCATGGAACCAAGTTATGCTCCACTTTTAATTTTTAGAAGATGAATACAGACCCGGGGCATTGCTAGACATAAAGCTCTATTGGGTAACAGCCCCCCCCCCATATCAAAGGTTTATGGTAGTTATTGATTTTCACCCTGGCAAGACTGCATAGTTTTTGTAGCTTATATAAATGCTAGTATGCACTGACTTTTGAGTGCTATGGGATTCTGTAGATTAGAATTAACTAACTACTTTTGACAATGCAGTGAACTTACTGAAGGTTGACAGCCGTAAATCAAATGCATACAGCATCAACAACTACAGTAGCATCACTGTTGCCAGCTGACCGAGCATAGATCAATGATGATAATATTAACAGACAGCTAGATCATCTTACCTCCCTCCACCTTATCCACATCTCTCCTTACTGCTTCTCTCCCTGCCTCTGTTTTGGATGAAGAATTTCCTGATGTCCATCTGCAGAGGTACAACCCCGATTCCAAAAAAGTTGGGACAAAGTACAAATTGTAAATAAAAACGGAATGCAATGATTTGGAAGTTTCAAAATTCCATATTTTATTCAGAATAGAACATAGATGACATATCAAATGTTTAAACTGAGAAAATGTATCATTTAAAGAAAAAAATTAGGTGATTTTAAATTTCATGACAACAACACATCTCAAAAAAGTTGGGACAAGGCCATGTTTACCACTGTGAGACATCTCCTTTTCTCTTTACAACAGTCTGTAAACGTCTGGGGACTGAGGAGACAAGCTGCTCAAGTTTAGGGATAGGAATGTTAACCCATTCTTGTCTAATGTAGGATTCTAGTTGCTCAACTGTCTTAGGTCTTTTTTGTCGTATCTTCCATTTTATGATGCTCCAAATGTTTTCTATGGGTGAAAGATCTGGACTGCAGGCTGGCCAGTTCAGTACCCGGACCCTTCTTCTACGCAGCCATGATGCTGTAATTGATGCAGTATGTGGTTTGGCATTGTCATGTTGGAAAATGCAAGGTCTTCCCTGAAAGAGACGTCGTCTGGATGGGAGCATATGTTGCTCTAGAACCTGGATATACCTTTCAGCATTGATGGTGTCTTTCCAGATGTGTAAGCTGCCCATGCCACATGCACTAATGCAACCCCATACCATCAGAGATGCAGGCTTCTGAACTGAGCGCTGATAACAACTTGGGTCGTCCTTCTCCTCTTTAGTCCGAATGACACGGCGTCCCTGATTTCCATAAAGAACTTCAAATTTTGATTCGTCTGACCACAGAACAGTTTTCCACTTTGCCACAGTCCATTTTAAATGAGCCTTGGCCCAGAGAAGACGTCTGCGCTTCTGGATCATGTTTAGATATGGCTGCTTCTTTGAACTATAGAGTTTTAGCTGGCAACGGCAGATGGCACGGTGAATTGTGTTCACAGATAATGTTCTCTGGAAATATTCCTGAGCCCATTTTGTGATTTCCAATACAGAAGCATGTCTGTATGTGATGCAGTGCCGTCTAAGGGCCTGAAGATCACGGGCACCCAGTATGGTTTTCCGGCCTTGACCCTTAAGCACAGAGATTCTTCCAGATTCTCTGAATCTTTTGATGATATTATGCACTGTAGATGATGATATGTTCAAACTCTTTGCAATTTTACACTGTTGAACTCCTTTCTGATATTGCGCCACTATTTGTCGGCGCAAAATTAGGGGGATTGGTGATCCTCTTCCCATCTTTACTTCTGAGAGCCGCTGCCACTCCAAGATGCTCTTTTTATACCCAGTCATGTTAATGCTGGGCTGCCAACTCTCACGCAATGAGCGTGAGACACACGCATTTGATTGTCTTCACATGCTCACACGCCATACCTCCGATTTCTCACGCTAGAAAAAAATCTATTTTATCTATCTGATCTAGGCTACCCATTGCGTCGCGCCAACCACTTGCGATCGATCAATTATGCCTTACGCACGGCTAAACAGGCAGAGAAGTGTTCCCTTCTGTACACACTCCCCTATGGTAGGTGGCGCATCTAATGATGCTGCACTTGCCGGAAGTTGGATAATTGCCTACCGTCAATTTAGAGGAAGAGGAGAGAGAAGAAGGTATTCGAGTTGAAGACGGGTGTCTCAGACAGGTTTGTACATATGCACGCCAATGTGTGGTGTTACTGGCGTAATTATGAACTTGTATAAAGTTTCTTAATTGTTTTAGCCTATAAGTGTTGTGAAAATATTTAATGCCATATTGAGAGCTGTGTACTAGGCATGCTAAATCATTATAGGTCTACTGCCGTGCCACAGCCTCTATCTTCCCCAACAAGCAGCACGGGAGAGCACCTCCTTAGCACACATTTATTAAGGTGCATTTTTAGTTTGTTTACTGTATGTTATCATACTTTATGACTTTATTTGAAGCCATACTGGAAATGTTGTAAAATAAAGCAAGTAAGAGATAATATTACAAATGCAAGAAGAGCCATTAGCCACCATACCTATTGTTTATTTACAGGGTATTTATTTTTAATTATTTATGTTGTATGTAATTGCTCAGTTAAAGTAAATAAAGCATGGTCACCTGTAATATCAAAGAACTTGAACTTGTGAATAATTAAAAAAAAGACAGAGAACAATATACTGAGGAGACAGGGTTTCAAAGAGGGCAAGACACGTAGAGAATATTTGTCAGATAATAGGCCCTGACGAATGCTCTATTACTAATAAGAAACATAGATAAGAAATAAATTAATAAGAAATATATTAATATAGCTTAGTTAAGTATGACCAAAATTTTTAAGCCCAACTTTGTGTGCACATTCCCACCTATGGCCAAGGTTCAGCTTTTTGTGTTTCAATACTGTTCAAACTTAATCATTTTAATGTTTCTTGCACATTTTGCTTACTGTTTAAGCATTTTATTTGTTCTTTTGCTGTTGATATTTTTCCCCATGCCAATCTTCTGCTGAACCCAGTGGTGGGGAAAGCCCTTAAATGCATAATGAATAGTCAGTGAGGGACAATCTTATTTTTTGCAACAGTTATTAAAAACTTAACATTTAGTTTCAATTCAGAAGGTATTTAGGCTTAGCTGATGAAATATTTTCAAACATGAACTTGCCTTTAAATCTGAAACACAGGTCTATAGGGCTACAGGAACATTGGCAGTCATCTGTAGTTTTCTAGTGTGGGGGCTTTTAAGCCAAAACTTGGTGCTTTTGTTGGCCACAAACTGAAGGCCTGGCAAGTCAGGGTGTGTAAGAATGTAGGTATGGCACAGCAGGCCACTCCAAAAATCCACCAGAATGCAGGAACATCTACTAAATCCAAAATCTCAACCCCCCCCCCCCCCCCTTGTCCATCTCCAGCTGGATGACCCACAAACAAAACACCAGAATGCAGGGGGACAAGTGAATATCAAACTGAATACAAAATTCCCACTTACTGCATGGTGTGCGGAAAAATTTTGCCGTCGACCCCCCCCCCCAAAAAAAATCTCACTCCAAGGAATTTTGAAAATTTGGCAGCGCTGCCTTACAGGCCCCAGTGAGGATTGAACTCACAACCCCTGGTTTACGAGACCAGTGCTCTCACCACTGAGCTATGGAGCCTTAACTCTTTCTCAGCTGCTGAAGCTTGGGGCCACAGCAGAACCTTGAAGCCCCTGCACCGATCCTCAAAACAGCCCACAGAAATTGGTGTCACATCACTCACAACTTTAGTTCTTAGCTGCAGTTAGCTTCTGTTTACTATTTGTCTCACAAAAAAAGACACACATTTTAAATAATGTGGTGTGTCAATCGTAGAGTGGGCTGTGGACTGTACATTCTGGCTACTTTCTCATCTGAGCTAACAAAAACACTGGACAGGCCAAGCCCTCAAGAGATGAACCATAAGCACCATGAGTGACCTCCTGATCTTCAGGCTCTTCATGTGGGGTCATCCTCAGCAGCAGCCAATGGTTTTCAGGTGATGAGAACTCAAACCAAAAAAAATCCAAACAGTATTTTTGGTTGCATGTCTGTGATTCTCAGTCATCCAAGTCATCCAGGTCATAGTAAACTGTGGGTGGTAAAAGAGAGCAACTGGACTTGCTTGAAGATTCTTGAAGACGTTTCACCTCTCATCCGAAAGGCTTCTAAGACAGAAGAAGTATTCGGATGAGAGGTGAAACGTCTTCAAGAATCTTCAAGCAAGTCCTGTTGCTCTCTTTTACCACCCACAGTATTTTTGGTTCTTTTTTTTATCCTCTGCCCAAACAAAGTTTGGCGGGGGATATAGAAACGGGTTCCATCTGGTCATGTTTTCATTTCCAGGCCATATCTTTAAAACTACTGAAGATATTTTCATGAAACTTTGTATACGTATCAAGCAACATGTGAACTGCTGTGTTTTGCTATTTTGGATTTTTGGAAAAAAAAATAATTTTCAAATTTTTACATAAAAAAATAGATTTTGAATTAGTTCCTAAGAACAATGTTCATTTCCAGAGCATATATCCAAAACTATTCATGATACAGATTTGAAACTTGGTATGTATGTTAACAAGATAATGTATATGTGCCTTTTGAATCTAAGAAATGTGAGAAATTTTAATTTTTAGCTCACCTGGACCAAAGGCCCGGTGGGTTTATGCCATGGGCTGCTGAGGTCAGTGTAAAGAGGTAGGGTTGGTTTCCTGCAGCAGAACTTGAAAAATGTGACAATATCTTGAAACTTGGTATATAGTCGGCATATAGGGTGGGGGATATATATGACTGTCTTCCTGTCGTTTTTAACTTGTAATTTTCTTAACCTCATGCTTTTTCCGTGTACATCTCATAGAGTTCTTGTCCCAAGTTTCCTAGTGCTAAAAGTTGGAATTGTATAACCAGGAACTTACAAATATTTGCAGCATGATAAGAATCCTTTAGAGTTTTAATTGAAGTCCTTGGTTTATGATGTCAAAGGCTCACTGATAGAGACTTGAGTGCAACATGTTTTGAAGAAACTTTATAGTCAGGGAGCATATGTAACCTACTTTGCAAAATTTGCCAAGTCTGGTTTCTCAGTATTAACCCTTTATTTACATCCCAAACAAATTATTTTTACTTGTTGTAATGTCAGCAATCACCATTTTCACCAAAAAAAGGAAATGCTAAATATCGCATGTAAAAAATAAAAAAAACAAAAAACATATATCCGTATCACTAAAGTCCATTATAACATCTGTATTTTTTTTAACCCTTATATTGTGTTCGGGTCAAAATTGACCCGTTTTCAAGTTCAAGTTTGTAAAAAGTACCATTTGGATTTTTGTACTGGAATGAGGCTTCATCTAATCCTCAGACACATCTGATTAAATGCAGCAAAATTGATTTTCACCATTTTAGTAAATTCTAAAGGTTTCAAAATAAAAAAGTTACATTTGTGGTGTTACAGGTCAAAAATGACCGGGCAGAGAAGACTGGCTGTTCTATGCATCACTTAAAAGCTATGGGTTGCTCTGGGGATCAATTATGGCCCAATATGCCCAGTTATGGCCCACATCACACACACACACACAGATGTGCACACGTACGCACACGCGCACACACACACACACACACAGGCCCCCTTCACACACACATGCACAGACAGAGAGACACAGGAACACACATGCATGCAGGCACACACACACACACCGGCCCCCTACATCACCACCCCCCACGTGAACTCACACTTTCTCGCAGCATATTGATACCCTCTGTAGGATGGGATATTATCAGTTGAATTCTGTAGGAGCATCAGTCAACATGAGCAAGAGGTATACTGTTCATGAGGCGCTGGATCACATCTTTGGTCATGACAGCGATCCTGAAGACAGAGGGGAAAGTGAAGCTGAAGGGGATGTGTCTGAGGATGAGGTTCAGCTTGACCCTGAACAAGACCAAACATCTGAGGAGGAGGACCCAGATGTCACAGATGCTGAAAGAGAGGTGTTCAAGTCAAGAAGAGGTGACATTTCATGGTCATCAAGCCCTCTTCAAACCCAATGCAGGGCATCAAGGGAGAACATCCTCAGAATGACTCCAGGTCCTACCAGATACGCTGTGTCACACGCCCAAGACATCAAGTCAACATTTGAACTGTTCTTTCCACGATCTCTTCAGTTTATCCTACTCGAGATGACCAACATGGAAGGGAGAAGAGTGTTTGGTGATAGCTGGATGGAGTTGGACAAAACACAGCTAGATGCCTACATGGGACTGTTGCTTCTTGCGGGGGTGTACAGATCCTGTAATGAAGCTACTGCCAGCTTATGGGATAGTGAGTCAGGCCACCCTATTTTTCGTGCCACAATGTCGCTTCAAGCCTTTCATGTATTATCAAGAGTGCTCCGCTTTGACAACAGGGAGACAAGAGTTGCTCATCGTGTGAATGACAAGCTTGCTCCCATCAGGGATGTTTGGGACAAATGGGTGGAGAATTTACCCCTTATGTACAATCCTGGTCCAGAGGTGACAGTGGATGAACGGCTAGTCCCTTTCAGAGGCCGCTGTCCCTTCAGGCAGTATATGCCAAGCAAACCTGGAAAATGTGGCCTCAAAATCTGGGCAGCGTGTGATGCAAAAACCGCCTATGCATGGAATATGCAAATATATACCGGAAAATCTGCCAGCGGAGTGCCAGAAAAGAATCAGGGCAAGCGGGTCGTCCTGGACATGACCAAGGGTCTTCAGGGGCACAACATAACTTGCGATAATTTTTTCACTTCCTATGACCTCGCACAAGAGCTGCTAAAGAGGATTTATGAGTAAAAGAAATATAATAAGTGAATTTAAACAGTTTTTGTAATTAAAAAACGAGTGGTATATTTTAAGATACAAGGTCTGTGGAGCCAACTAAAAAAAATTCCAACAATGGTTCCATGGATATGAATACATACTAAGTTAGCAATGAGGTGAAAAACAATATTGGAAGAAAACTAGTGATTTTAAGCATTTTCAGGCTGATTTAAATCACAGGTCAAATTTGACCCGCTAACACTACAGATGTGAACAGCTTTCTAACACATTACAAGGGTTAAATTACCCATTTACTAACTTTATATGAATAGAAATCATATATTTACATGATATTATCAAGTTAAGTTTAAAATGAGACATTTAAGTACATAGAGAACATAAAAAAGCCAGAAATATTTTACACTATTGCTACAGAACTTGAGAATATTTATAGCTTATCTACATTTCCAGAACTCAGCTCACAATCTCTCATTTCAGAAATTTCTGTGATACATTTATTACAAAGCTGCTCACAGTTTTTATTTTTTATATGTCCAAACTACATCAAGAAATAACACTTTGCCTAAGGATTCAAACACAAAACACGAAGATAAAAGCAGTTATTGGTAACACATATTATGCCCAGAACAGCCACTGGACTATTTTCAAAAGTAAACAATGTCACTTTCACAACTAGACAATGTCAGTTTCCTCTGTATCTGCTGGACTGTCTGTTGTTCTGTATGGAGAGTGCATGGACAGATAAGCATCAGACATTTCAGTAACTCTATAACTAACAGGTTCACTAGCAGGGCCGTAACCAGGATTTTTCAAATACCGAGGTCAAACATGGCTGACAGCACCGAAGGCCCCCCACGGCACAACTTAAATAAATAACAAACCAAGGATAGATTTGGTGGTGGACACATTTATTTTAACAATTCTACAACTGTGGCACAACTGTGGTGTTTTATCTAACATAAAAGTAGAAAGGTAGTGAACTCTTGAACTGAGTATCCATACCTAAAGTACCAGTTACCTAAAGTATTGGCATTATTTACATTGCAGCATACACATGACAGAAAGGGTGTGAACTGCTGAATTGTAAGCTTTAGTATTACACCTTATAATAAGTGTGTGTGTGTGTGTGTGTGTGTGTGTGAGAGAGAGAGAGAGAGTGAGAGAGTTTGTGTGTTATTTGTGGGTGTCTGTATGTGTAGAGACATTCTGAGCAGTAATGTAAAGGCATCAGTCGATCTGGCTGTCTTGAACTGAGATCCATTTGCATGCATTCTCTGAAGCAGAGTGTTCTCACCATTGCCTGTAATGTAAGTTTGGCTCACAACACATTTACTTCAACAATTCTAAAACTGTGCCATCATAACTGTGGAGTTTTGTCTGACATACAAGTCAAAACTGAACTGAACTGAGTGTATTGCTCAGGGTCCGTGTATCATCCGATCATTCAAGTATTCCACCAATCCCTCATTTTTTGGTCATACAGAAAAACAGGAAAACGAAATATTGCGTGGGTTTTTTTTTTGTTTTTTCGTTTTCCAGATTGAATGGAATACAAACGAAAAAACAAAAAAACTCAATATTTTGTTTTCCTGTTTTTCTGTATGACCAAAAAATGAGGGATTGGTGTTTGTTTTCCTTTTTCCAACTCAAAACAGAACAAATAATAAACAGGGAAACCAAAACGAAATAATAACTCTAATTTACGATTATACGAGCAACTTAACTTTCATTTTAGATAAAACTAAATTAATTTGTATTCATGTCAGTCTCAAGAATTAGTTCTTATTCATACATTATAATTTTTTGCGCTCATTCAGGCTCCTTTTACTGGAAGCAAAACTCTAGGAAAATCATGGCTGTTCCCGAGTCTGACTTTCAAGCTGTCCAGCAAAAGAAGCGGAGAATCTCGTAAGTTGGAGTGCCAGTGACTTGTTACTCCTCCTCATATTTTCCTCCTGACATGAGTCATCGTAAAATGCTAAGCATAATAAAAAGCAAAGTTGGTCTGACACAATATGTTGAAAGCGACAAAATGAATGCCATGTTGTTATTGTTATTATTTATTATTATTATTATTATATTGAGATAATAATAATTAAGAGATCATCAACTTAACATTAACAGCTTAATATATTAAATGAATAGGATGTATGAATAAATTACTTGATATATACATGCACATGCAATTTTTCTGTTTCACAGAAGCAGAGATGATGGACTGTCGCTGAGGATCATGGGAAGGCTAATGTAGCGTGGGGAATAGAGAAAATCAATAATCGTAAATTAGAGTTATTATTTCGTTTTGGTTTCCCTGTTTATTATTTGTTCTGTTTTGAGTTGAAAAAAGGAAAACAAACACCAATCCTTCATTTTTTGGTCATACAGAAAAACAGGAAAACGAAATATTGAGGGTTTTTTTTGTTTTTTCATTTTCCAGATTGAATGGAATCCTTGAATGATCGGATGATACACGGACCGCTCAGCTACCTGAAGTATTGGCATTATTTACATTTCATTATCTTAAATTGCATTAGAATGTAGGGCTATTAGTTCTGTGTGAAGACTCGTTTAGAGAGAGTGTGTGAGAGTGTATTGTTTGTGTGTGTGTGTCTGTGTGAGTGAGTGAGAGAGAAAGAGAGAGTTATGAGAGAACAAACAAACAAGCCCGTTTACTCAGCCCTGCACAGGGCTGCCTGTGACAACGTAGTTTTGAATGTTTCTCGAAATGCTAACTAAAATGTAATAGGCAATGACAATGAAACGTTTCCCCTTGGAAAGTTGGCATGACACCGCTGAACGGTCTGCAACTGCACTGACAATATTTTCTCACCTTCCCTCCTTCTGTTGGCTGTCTGTTGCAATGTTTTCATTTTGCACTCAGGTAAAGCTCTATAATGCGATGTGACTATTAGCCTACGTTAGGTTAGGTAGGCATATGTGATAGAGCGTAGACTACACCCTGCCTGTTTTATCCAAAACCCAACTTCCCCAGCCGACACGAGTATAGGCTACGTCGCGTGACGCTGCGTTAGACACGGCAACGATAGAGATAGAGGCTGAGAGATTTCAGATGACATTAGACAAATGTGAATTTTATTGGGGGAAAATGCAGATGACATTAGACAAATGTGAATTTTATTGGGGGGAAATGCAGATGACATGTGGATGTGGACGCTGCGTTTTACATTGATCACTGCTCGAATTCAGCGTAGACCAATTTTAAATTTCTGAAAAAATACTGAGGACATGACCTCGGTGTCCTCAATGGTAGTTACGGCCATGCTTGCGGGAACCGTTATTCCAAAATCTCGTACTGCACCTTTAATGTAGAACTTTTTTTCTAGATCTATTTTTTCCATTGTCCCGGGATTGTCCCAGATATGATAATTTTGTGTCCCGATGACATTTTTTATGGTCCCCGGGACGTCGGGACACCGTTAGTTTCGAGCGCTGGATGGAGGCAGTCTGAAACTGAAAATGACTAAACTGGACTAAGAACAGAATAACCTATAATCCACCCAGCTAACGTTTATTTAATTAAATACATCAGAAAAGCATCATCATCAACCTTCATCACTGAAAACGCTGAACATTTTAGATGTTTCTCCTAAAACCAGATACAGATATCCACACAAGTAAATGATGAATCTTATAGCAATAATGGATATATTTCATATTAATAAATGTATTAATATAGCAATAATGGCAATAGCAATAATGGATATATTTCATATTAATAAATCTCGTACTGCACCTTTAATGTAGATGATGAATCTTATAGCAATAATGGATATATTTCATATTAATAAATGTATTAATATAGCAATAATGGCAATAGATTAATAAATCTCGTACTGCACCTTTAATGTAGATGAATCTTATAGCAATAATGGATATATTTCATATTAATAAATGTATTAATATAGCAATAATGGCAATAGCAATAATGGATATATTTCATATTAATAAATCTCGTACTGCACCTTTAATGTAGAACTTTTTTTCTAGATCTATTTTTTCCATTGTCCCGGGATTGTCCCAGATATGATAATTTTGTGTCCCGATGACATTTTTTATGGTCCCCGGGACGTCGGGACACCGTTAGTTTCGAGCGCTGGATGGAGGCAGTCTGAAACTGAAAATGACTAAACTGGACTAAGAACAGAATAACCTATAATCCACCCAGCTAACGTTTATTTAATTAAATACATCAGAAAAGCATCATCATCAACCTTCATCACTGAAAACGCTGAACATTTTAGATGTTTTATCTCCTAAAACCAGATACAGATATCCACACGAGTAAATGATGAATCTTATAGCAATAATGGATATATTTCATATTAATAAATGTAAATATTTAGGTAAGATGCCATGTTTTATTTCTTTGAAAAGGGAGATTACATCACAGCACATTACACTGACTCATCTCATTCTCATCTCATTATCTCTAGCCGCTTTATCCTTCTACAGGGTCGCAGGCAAGCTGGAGCCTATCCCAGCTGACTACGGGCGAAAGGCGGGGTACACCCTGGACAAGTCGCCAGGTCATCACAGGGCTGACACATAGACACAGACAACCATTCACACTCACATTCACACCTACGGTCAATTTAGAGTCACCAGTTAACCTAACCTGCATGTCTTTGGACTGTGGGGGAAACCGGAGCACCCGGAGGAAACCCACGCAGACACGGGGAGAACATGCAAACTCCACACAGAAAGGCCCTCGCCGGCCACGGGGCTCGAACCCAGGACCTTCTTGCTGTGAGGCGACAGCGCTAACCACTATACCACTGTGCCGCCCCTACACTGACTCAATAAAAACTAAATTAAAACTACAGAGATCTGTAATTTATTGAAAATCTCTGTAGAACTGTAAGCACATGATAGCGTAAAGATGTGTCCACTTTGTAATAATAATAATCTATAAAACAGAAGGGGGGCGGCACGGTGGTGTAGTGGTTAGCGCTGTCGCCTCACAGCAAGAAGGTCCTGGGTTCGAGCCCCGGGGCCGGCGAGGGCCTTTCTGTGTGGAGTTTGCATGTTCTCCCCGTGTCCACGTGGGTTTCCTCCGGGTGCTCCGGTTTCCCCCACAGTCCAAAGACATGCAGGTTAGGTTAACCGGTGACTCTAAATTGACCGTAGGTGTGAATGGTTGTCTGTGTCTATGTGTCAGCCCTGTGATGACCTGGCGACTTGTCCAGGGTGTACCCCGCCTTTCGCCCGTAGTCAGCTGGGATAGGCTCCAGCTTGCCTGCGACCCTGTAGAAGGATAAAGCGGCGAGAGATAATGAGATGAGATGAGAAAACAGAAGAGCGCCTCCTGCTGTATGATGCTGTTAAAACCTTGTGGATGTTGTATATTATAGTTTATACAGCAAGTCCCTATATTTTTAGCTCTTATCTGCAGTTTAGACTTTATCTTTGTGAAACTTTCACATGATTAAAATCCGAGTTATGACAAGATCAGTAGGCCCCAATGGAGCGGGGACGTTTCCAGGCTTGCTGAGGTGTTGAGCAGGAGTGCACGACAGGGGGACTGAGCGCGTGTTTTTGGAGCAGCGTCTGTGAGACTGTGCAGTTGTGTTTTAAGAAGAAATTTTGATGCAATTGTTGGACAGTGGAAAAGGTGGTTTTGGCATAATCTGGATTGTGACTAAATCAGAATGGCTAGTTGTAGTGGAGGACTTTCTGAGGAGGAAGACATGGAGCTTGAATGGACAAAAGTATTAAAAATAGGAAGAAGGAGCAAGGAAGGAAAGAAAAAAATACAATGACAAGACCAGGCAAATGAGCACTTGAAGAGGATGAGGAAAGAAGTGAAGCATGGAAAAAAATAATGAAGGAAGAGTTTATTCTTAAGTTTAAAGCAGGAGATGAGGTATCGTCTGTAAGTCCGACTGCCTTGACAAATGGACTGAGAAAAGCCATTGGGGATCTAGAGATGGCCGAGGTGTTAAGAGATGGCAGTTTGCTGGTAAAATGCAAAAATGCTGAACAGAGAAATAAGGCATTTAAACAACAAACAGTGTGTAAGAAAGAAATAGCAGAAAGAAGAGTGATTGGTGAGAAAAACAGAGTTAGGAGAGTGATATCAGGAATCCCCTGAGGAGAAAATCTGGATGAACTGAAGGAAATGCTTAAAGGAGGAACAATAACAGGAATTAGATGGCTACAAGCAATCAGGAATGGGGAAAGAGAAGATAGTCCATTACTGGAGTTCAAAGACGACGTTCTTCCAGGAAGGGTGATGGTTGGATATATGAGCTTCAGTGTAAGAGCATATGTTCCTCCTCCCCTTAGATGCTATCAGTGTCAGAGGTATGGCCACATTGCTAGTGTGTGTAAGGGAAAGCAGAGATGTAGATGATGTGGAGGGGAGCATGCATATGGAGAATGTGGGAGGAATAGTGAAGTAAAATGTAACTATGGAGGAAATCACACAGCAGCATTTGGAGGATGCACAGTGAGGAAACAGGCAGTTGAGATTCAGCAAGTAAGAACAGAACGGAGAGTAACTTATGCAGAGCCAGTGAAGATTGTGAATGTAGGGAAAAAATGAAAGTATAATCCAAAATAAACAGGCAAGCAAAGACAGAGGGTTGTCAGATAACTACAAACAGGAATCACAACGGACAGATTGGTTCTGTTTCTAGCCTGTGCTATTAATTGCTCAGAACAAGCAAAGACTAAAACTGAAAAAAAAAAAAAAAATCAAAATTATAGTGAAGGCAGCAGCAAAGTTCCTGAACACAAAGGACTTGGGAAAAAATATGTGCAGATCTTAGTCAAGGGGAAGGGACAGCAGAGGGAAGTCATCAAATCATACCATAATGCTTATTCTTCAATGGAATGCTTGAAGTCTGATCGCAAATGGGCAAGAGTGTAAAGGCTACATCAATTCATTAAAAACAATACC
The DNA here is from genome assembly GCF_027579695.1 of Neoarius graeffei. Lineage (NCBI taxonomy): Eukaryota > Metazoa > Chordata > Actinopteri > Siluriformes > Ariidae > Neoarius > Neoarius graeffei. Next base: position 101,254,449 of record NC_083573.1, read on the forward strand.
AGATGTTATATGCATACAGGAAACATGGCTCAAACCAGTTCTAGACTTTAATATTAAAGGATCTCATTGCATACACAAAGATAGGGTCAATGGAAATGGTGGAGGATGCACAACATTTATCAGACAAGGTACCATATGAAATGCAAACAGCGAATGACATTACAAGAGTTAGAAATAGTAGTGATTGAAGTATGGACTAGAGAAGGAAGTATGAAAATTATAAACTTCTATAACCCATGTAAACAGTTAGAGAAAGGAAAATTAGAATCAATTTTGGAGCACTGGAGAGGGAAAGTAGTCTGGTGTGGAGACTTCAATGCACACAGCACAATTTGGGGGAACCATCCATCCATCCATTATTTGTAGCCGCTTATCCTGTCCTACAGGGTCGCAGGCAAGCTGGAGCCTATCCCAGCTGACTATGAGCGAGGTGGAGGGGGTACACCCTGGACAAGTCACCAGGTTATCACAGGGCTGACACAGACACAGACAACCATTCACACTCACATTCACACCTACGGTCAATTTAGAGCATGGGGGAACCAAGAAGACCCAAATGGAGACATTATAGAAGAAATAGTGGATGAAAAGGAATTGGTGTGTTTAAATGATGGTTCAGGCACAAGGGTGAATGTGGTGAGAGGAACAGAATCAGCAATCGATATCACACTGGTTTCACAATCGCTGGCTAGAACAAAGTAGATGGAAGACACTGAAAGGAAGTACTCTAGGAAGTGATCACTACCCAATATTTGTTAATATAGGAATAGAATATGATATAAAATGGGATGAAAGAGAAGGAAGATGGAAATTTGAGGAAGCTGATTGGAGTAAGTTCAAAGGATTATGTGAGGAGAAATTGAATGTTGTAAAAATAAATCAACCAGTTAATGACTGAAATTCTGAAATTAGTGGAAATAGGAGCAGCAAAAGAGTCTATCCCAAAAAGAAGTGGTAATAGAAAGGAAAAGTTAGTTCAGTGGTGGACACAAGAATGCACTAAGGCAGTGCAAAGTCGAAATAAGGCTTTCAAAGTTTTGTAAAAAAAACCACTGAGTTTTCAAAATTTGATTGACTACAAGAGAAAGCAGGCAGCCGTGAGGAGTATAATAAAGCGGACTAAAAGAGAGAATTGGACAAAATATTGTGAATCTCTAGGTAGAAATACACCATTAGAGAGAGTATGGGGTATGATTAAAAAAATGTCAGGGAATTGGAAAGAGTATGGGTATCCGATAATGAAAGAGGGTAGAGATATAATAATGGACAATAAGAACAAAGCAGAATTATTAGCAAGAACCTTTGTTAGAGTACATAGTACAGGTAATTTGAGAGATGCAGAAAAAAAGAGGGAGGGAAGGGACAATAGCTAAAAACATAGAAGCACTTCAGGATGAAAAGGAATATGGAAATACAATTCATATGATGTTTTCAGTGACAGAGTTGAATAAAGCACTGAAGATATCTGGAAAGACAACTCCAGGGAGAGACCAAATAAGCTCCTTAATGTTAAAAAAATCTTAGTGATAGAAGTAAGGAAATACTACTAAAAATGTATAATAAGATATGGGAAGAAGGAACATTGCCCAATCAATGGAAGGAATCCATAATTGTTCCTATTTATAAACCAGGTAAAGATCCGAGCTTGGCATCGAGTTATAGACCGATAGCCCTAACATCGCATGCAGGAAAAAATAATGGAAAGAATGATTTAAGAAAGGTTAGTTATTTAGAAATCAAAGGTGTAATAAAATGTTATCAAAGTGGATTTAGGAAAGGAAGAAGCACTGTAGATCCCGCTCTGTATCTAGAACATGAACTTCAGAAAGCTCAGGTTTATAAAGAGAGTGTAGTGGCTGTATTTTTTGGTGTTGAAAAAGCACATGATATGATGTGTAAAGAGGGGTTAATAATTAGGTTACATCAACTGGGGATAAGAGGGAGAATGTATAGATGGGTTAAAAGTTTTTTAACTGATAGGATGATCTCAGTAGGAATAGGAAAAGAATATAGTAGGAATTATTTAGAAGAAAATGGAACCCCACAAGGTAGTATAGGAAGTCCAATATTGTTTTCAATGATGATAAATGAAATATTTCGTAATGTAGATAGGTCTATTGGGGTCTCACTGTTTGCTGATGATGGGGTAATGTGGAAAAGGGGACAAAATATAGAGTTTATAGTGAAGAAACTACAACAAGCAATAGAGAAAGTAGAGGCATGGGCACAAGAATGGGGGTTTAGATTCGTGGTTGTAAAGACAAAGGTACTTTTTTTTTACTAAAAAGAAAGTAGATAATCAAATTAGTCTTAAACTATATGGAGAAAACCTAGAAAGAGTAGACTGTTTCAAATATTTAGGAATTTGGTTTGACAAGAAGCTCACTTGGAAAACACATATTGAAAGAATAATAGGAAAATGTAAAAAGACAGTGAATATTATTAGATGTTTGAGGAGTAGAGAGTGGGGAGCAAATAGATCGGCCTTGAAAGCTATCTATAGAGGTCTAATCAGGTCAGTTCTTGATTATGGATGTATAATATATGAATCGGCATCAAAGACTTTACTTAAAAAATTGGACACAATCCAGAGTCAAGTTTTGAGACTGTGCTGTGGGGCCATAAAGACGACTCTGATACCAGCTCTACAGGTAGAAATGGGTGAAATGTCTTTGGAAAAGCGAAGAACTCAGATAGCACTAACGCAGGGGTTTTCAAAGTGTGGGAGAGTGAGCCCCCCCTCGGAGAGCAAATAAACAACAGCGCCCCCCCTTACAATTTTTGTTGTTGCTATACTTAATGTTCCATTCGTATTTAAAAAAAAAAAAAAAAAAAAGTTGTTGTACACATTATTTTTTTCTTTTTCACATTTTAAACATCTGTGCTTTTTAAAACATCTTGTTTTACACATTTTAAACATCTCATAGCATCGTTAGCTAGCATCTCTTGGCAGACAACACACTGTGGCAGTGGAGCATCTTCAGATCCAGTCCATGAAAATCCAAACTTTAAATAATCGTGGTCATACTTCCTTCTTTTTCCAGTCCCCCAGGATTCCGCGGGCCTTTTTTGTGATTGTTGCGGGCTAAAATGTCTGATGTTGCGGGGGTTTCCAAAAAAATTGCGATGAAAGTTGCGGTGTTTAGGTTTTTGTTGCGATTACATTGCGGGAGGAAGTGAAAGTTGCGAGAAATTGTTGCGATTTTCTCTTTTTGTGATTAAAATTGAGTGATATGTTAAATATTAAGTTATTACTGAAAAACTATTGATTAAAAAAAAAAACAGACACTGAGTAATGGTCCTATAAACAACTTTACCAATATAAAAGATTACCAGGACTACAAAAATGCAGAAAAATAGGCTTTACTTATCCAAATGCACCTGTTGGTGCAAAAGTTAAAGTGCAGAGAACCTCACAGCACAACATGAAGTTACCTTAAAAAATAATATAAATGCCTCAGCTTTCATGTAAGAAAAAAAAACTATTAATACTAGTACCGTGTGCAGGCAGTCTGTCCTGAAGACTAAATTAAACAATAATTAATAACTAATAAAATAAATGGCTCAGGCTTCATAGAAGAAAAAAAAAGTATGATGCTGAAGCTGTCTAAACAATGGAAAATAAAATACCATTTTGGCAAAAATGTTGGCATCCATTAATTTCTTTAAGTAAAAAAAAAAATAAAGTGCACACAGTCAGTAACAGAATTTAAGCCTACATAAACACTGACTTGCACATCATGCAATGTTGCCAGATACTACTGACGTTTTCCAGTCCAAAATATATTCAAAACCCGCCAAAATGCACTTGAAACCGCCAATCTGGCAACACTGCGCACATGCTGCTTCTCTTGAACATAGACATCCTTCTTCTTCTTCTTCTTCTTCTTCAGGAAATACTGGCGGGTTAGACACCATCCGGTGTATTACCGCCGCCTACAGGATATTACACGTCGTTGCAAGTTCATTCAGTCTCTTAGATTCTAGTGTATACTCCAGATGCTTTTAGAAATCTAACTAGACTTGAAGTGACTTTCGAATCCTTTAGCTGAAGCAGAGAGTTAAGGGATACAGTAGTAACACCAAGCTGAGATAATTCAATAACCAATATACGCCTAAATTCACAGTATAGCACACACTCTAATAAAACATGGGGAACTGTCTCAGGGACTCTGCATACTTCACATAGACCGTCACTGTGTTTATGGATCAGATGTAACATAGAGTTTAAGGCACAATGCCCTAGTCTGAGACGAGTCAGGACCACTTGCTGAGACCTACCCCCTGATAGTGTACAGAGTGTGTTTACTGAAGGCTGAATAGAGTACAGGTGTCTCCCCTTTAAATCTTTGTCCCATTCAGCTTGCCATGTCTGGAAAATATTTCCCATAAGCTGGCTCCTCAGTTCAGTCCTTCCTGGACCAACTGCCAACGTAATATCGTTAATACTTAAATATTCCCTTGCCAGCTTATCAGCCACCTCATTCCCACTAATTCCTATGTGGGCTGGAACCCACAAGAGGGACACATCACAACCACTCAAATGTAGGCTGTTCATCAGTAAGAGAATGTCAGAAATCAAATCAGGCCGAGCGTTGGAATAATACGTTTTAAGACACTGGAGGAGTGAAAAGGAGTCAGAGCATAGAACCACATTTTTAGCCTGTGCCTCCACTACCCATTGCAGAGCTTTTAGAATGCCCATAGACTCTGCTGTGAAAACAGCCATATTATCACTGAGCCTATATCCATATTTGACACTGAGCTGGGGTATACAGAAAGCACAGCTTACCCTTCCTGACTCAGGATCTTTAGATCCATCAGTATAAATTTGAAGAGCGGAGCCCCACTTATTCTGAATATACTCTGAAGCAGAGTCACTAGAGAATTCAACATCCTCGTTGTGTTTATCCTCGTGTAGCCTAAGGTCCACTTGGACAGGGGGGAGGAGCCAGGCTGGGATAGGTCCCCAGAATGTACTTTTAACTGGGACCATATCAAACAAGTTAAAATCCTTGGCCCATGGCATACATTGCTTCAGAAAGGGCTGACCCTTCACCTGACCAGAGGTAAATTCATAGCAGTCAGTCAAAATGGGACTGGCAGGGCAGAGGCTGGTTCTTTCTCTGAGTCTGTTCCAGTAATGAAGTGTGAGCTGGATCCGTCTTAGCCTTAAAGGCTTCTCTCCTGTCTCAACAAGCAGTGCAGAAGTTGATGTGGAGGCAAACGCACCACAACAGACTCTAAGAGCCTTTGACTGAATAACATCAAGTCTTTTCAGAGCAGAGTTGGAAGCAGCTCCATACACTTGACAACCATAATCAAAAATTGACCTGATCATAGCTTGGTAGATGGTGAGGAGGGTACCCTTTTCTGCCCCCCAAGAGTAGCCAGTCAAGCACCTCATCACATTAATGACCCTGACAGTTTTAGCAATTACTTTAGAGATGTGAATGTTCCAATTTAGCTTGCTATCGAACCATACTCCTAAGTATTTAAAACTTTCTACCCTCTCAATGGGAGAGTCATAGAGAGTTAAAGACATGTCCCATTTCTTCCTAGTGCGGCTAAAAAACACATATTTGGATTTAGAGACAGAAATTTTAAAACCCCATTTTCCTGCCCACTTTTCCACAACATTCAACTCTCCCTGTAGCCTACGTAAAATAAAAGGGACATTTCTTCCTTTAACCCAGAGAGCCCCATCATCTGCAAACAGAGACCTCCCAGTCCCTTGATTAAGATCTAAAAATATATCATTAATCATGACATTGAAAAGCACGGGACTAATTACACTCCCTTGCGGAGTTCCATTTTCCACCAACACAGTAGCTGACATAACATCCCCAACCCTTACCTGGATAGTTCGATCTTCCAAGAAATTCTTAATCCAGCTAAACAGCCTTCCATTGACACCATACTTGAGCAGTTTGACAAGGAGGCCTTCTCTCCACAGCATATCGTACGCCCGTTCAATATCTAGGAAGACGGCAATTAGGGATTCTTTATTAACAAAAGCTCTTCTAATCTCATAATCCAAAGCAACTATATTATCAACAGTACCCCTGCCTCTCCTAAAGCCACTCTGGTGGTCAGCTAAAGCCCCCTTCACTTCTAAGAAGTGGACCAATCTATCAGTCACCATTCGCTCCATCAGCTTACACATAACAGAGGTAAGTGCTATAGGCCTATATGAGGATGGGGAAACATAGACATCCGGAAGTAAGGCGGAAGGTAGTTTGTCGACGTCACCTCAAGACGACGCCAACGATTGGTCAAATTTGCGGGAAAGTTGCGGTGATTAGATATAATTGCAACACCGCCCTGAATTCGCAGGGAGTGGTTGAATTTGCGCTGAAGTTGCAAATCGCAACATCCTGGAGGCTCTGTTTTTTTGCTTGGCTGTCTCCTCAGTCCCTGTAGCTTTAGGTACTAAAAATCGATCCATTTTGTCTCTCACGTTGCGCCCCCCCTGAAGAACTCTGGCGCCCCCCGGGGGGGGGCGCGCCGCGCCCCACACTTTGAAAAGCCCTGCACTAACGTATTGGGAAAATTTAAGGGGTCATAACGAAAGTCATCTGGCTCAGAGTGTATTAAAACCATGCCAGGAAAAGGAAAAAGAACATACAAAGAGTTTTGGTTGGACGATAGAGAATAAGATCAGTGAGTTTGGAATAGCTGATAAAATGGTAAGCCCCAGTGTGCCACTCTGTGTTGTCCCACCATGGATTCTAGAAGAAACAAGGGTCAATTTAAATCTGATAAAGAAGGAGAAAGGGGTAAATATAAGCAAAAATGAAGTTGGTAAATGCATCAAAGAAAGTTATCCAGAATATGTTAAAATATTTACAGATGCATCTAAAACACTGGACAATAGAGTAGGAATAGCGTTTATCATTCCAGAAGTTAATGTCATGTTCAACAAAAGGGTTAGTGATAATTTAGCAGTATATACAGGGGAACTGTTTGCTGTTCTTCCCGCTCTCAGCTGGGTGGAGGAAGTAAAACCAGTCAAAGTTTTGATAGGTTCTGATTCCAGTAGTGCACTAAAAAGTATTAAATACATGCAGTCAAATACAAGACATAGTACTAGACATAACTCTAACAATATTCAGAATTAAAAGAGCAGGAGTGGAAGTTAAATTCATGTGGATTCCTGCACATAGTGGTGTGGAGGGAAATGAGCTGGCAGACAGATATGCAAAAGGAGCAACAAGAAAAAGAGAAATAAATATGGATGTAAAATATAGTAAGGCTGAGGTTAAAAGTATAATCAAGACAGAAATAAGAAAGAAATGGCAGGAAGAGTGGGACAGGAAATAAGGGTCGATATTACGACAGCATTCAAAAGAAAGTCAGAGAAATGAGAGGAAGCAATAGAAATAGAAAGGAGGAAGACATTATATCAAGGATGAGGTTTGGTCACACTGCTCTGAACAGTACATTAAACATAATGGATGAGCATGTTAATGGAAGATGTGAACATTGTGGACTTCAGGAAACGGTGGAGCATGTGATGTTGGATTGTCCGAGATATCAACAAGAGAGACAGACACTTAAAGAGACGCTTCAAAGGAATTATATGACACTAGGAATCAGAGAGATGTTGCACTTGAGGTCAGATAATGTAGGATATAGGGCTATTTTTAGGTTTTTAAATGATACAGGAATTATGAGGAGAATTTAGCACAATAGTGAAGAAAACATTCTGGTTCACACTTCAGTCCAGAAGGTGGCGGTAAAGAACCTAAAAGCTGTTTATCATAAAACAATAAAGAGGAGGAGGATCAGGAGGCCCTGGGTCTCCATAGTGTGTGTATGTGTGTATCCTCCCTCCGCCCCCAGAGCAGGAAGTGAAAGTCAGCAGCTCCATTTAGTGCCGAGGAGAAAACGAACCTTTTCAGGACTAAAACACGGGGAGTTTCTCCATCTAAAGCTTTAATAGAACCCTCTGAAAGTATTGGCCCCTTGCAGTGACGTCACATTTCCGCTCTCCCCCGTCGCCTGGGGAACAAGCGAACTTTGTTCCCAGACTGAAGCCAAGTGAAGATGTCCGGCGTCTGTTGCTGTTGTCCGAGGAAAACTGCAGCTAAAAAAGCTCTGCTACCGGATTACTTGGATAATCTCAGTCAGAAAGAAGCGAAGGACAGATATCGGCGGAAATGAGAGTTTATTAGCGGTTATGATCCCAACAAAATCCCTCGAAGCGACTGGAGTGACGGTGCAGATTTGTGGGCGAGCGTTAGCGTTAGCTCCATGTTGGAACAGACCTTTTTCCTGAAGAGGAAACACACGGAAGAACACTTACACACTACAAAAGCCACAAACCCTTCTTTGTGTAAAGACTTTTTCCAGACAAGTCCATACTTGTAAGAATCGTCTTCAGGTTACAGAAAACAAAATGATTGGCTGTTGCCAGTCCATCTCCGAGTCAAACAGTTACAACTCAGTCACATCCACAACATGTTATATGGTAATGCTCCGAGATATCTCTCATCTTCTAGAAGTGTTCGGAATACTCACCATAATACCTGTTCAGGTCCCATGTCCCTTTTTGTTCCTTCTGTAAAGTCATTTGTCCGTTCTGCATTTAGGTTTACCGCCATCACTGCCTGGAACCAACTACCAAGTCAGAGTCCAGAAATGTTTTACATAGTTTTAAATCCAGTGTCAAGAATTTTTAATTTTAATTCTGAATATTGTTAGAGTTATGTCTCGTACTATGTCTTGTCTTGGACTGCATGTATTTAATATTTAAAGAATTTTTTATTTGATCAATTAGTGAATTCTTTGTCAACATTTTTCTTGAGAGCGGGGAGACGGTAATACCTTTTATCTATTTTTCTGTTTGAACAACCAAAAAGAGTGCAAAAATGAACCATATTTAAGACAGATTAAGTCTTGCTTACACGAAAGATGGTGTCTGTTTGTCCCCCAGGTGGAATTATCACGTGATGCGTGATGTCATGCCCAAGGGGTTGATTGGAACAGCAAAAACAATTATTTTGTTTCACTCCTGGGGGACCTGACGCAAAGCAGTGCGGCGCAGGACAAATTTTGAAAGCTCATTGCAGGAGCGGGAGTGCACAATGCGGGAGTGGGCGGGAGCGGGAGTGCACAATGCGGGAGCGGGCGGGAGAAGTGAGGGAGAGGTGATAAGCCGCAGTCCCGCTAACTAAAAATGCCACAGACTCTGAAGTGGGAGTGCGAGTGCGCAAAGCGAGAGCTGTCAATCATGAGCACATGCAGCGCTCAACTTGGAATGTGTCAGCAGAATGTCAGAGTCGAAACAATAAACTTACAATAAACCTAACAATGCCACCTATAAATACACAACATGTAGATCTACATAACGTTATCTGTGCCATCTCACAGCAGTTTGCTTAGCTATTTTTAATCAGGGCAAATAGCCTTATAGCCAAAACTAGTATATGATGCTTTAATTTATAGAGATCCCTTTTGTTTACGCGTGATTTCCAAATGAGGGGTATTGCAATTTTATATTAGCCTAAATGAACATCTACACCAAGTTGCAAGCATCAGGGGAAGATTATGGACGCACCAAATTTGGCTTAACGGTCATTTAATGGTGAAATGCCGTTCGCACTGTCAGCCAACTTCGGGTTGTTTCTCTGAATTCCGACAATAAACGAGACCATCCGAACACATCTGAAAGCATCGTGGTTTGAACTGTGTTGGTTCAAATCAACTTGGTTCAGACCAAGTTGGTACTACAGCTTTGGGAAACGGTCGTTTTTTGGATGTTAGTTAGTTCAAACTTGCATCGTACCATATTGGTTTAATGCTAACTTGGTTGGTTGTTTGGGAAACACACCCCTGAACGTGAGCTGTAGATATGTATGCTCAAATCCACTCAAAGTAGGGGGCAGGGCACCATCACGCTGTGTCTTTAAATTATATTAATTTCTTATAGGCCTACTTGTATTTCCTAGAATGTATATGTGACGAGTGACATATAAGCTATGTGCAATGTACAATATTCTTAATATCCACTGTAGATTTTGGTAAGTGTGTTGGGTATCTCTGTAAAGCCTCAGCTGCGCATGCCGCCTGGCAACACGCACCCTCGCTACGTGCGCTAGGTGAAGGATCGGTCAGTGGAGAGCTCAGCTAAGCTCAGCATGTTTAATTCCCCAAGCCAATGACAAGAACTTTCGTGAGAAATAACGCGAACGTCTGCATCATGCGGGATTTGCGGGCGGGAGCGGGACAAAATATGGCAGGTGCGGGCGGGAGCGGGACTGAAAATCATAATTCTTTGCGGGAGCGGGACTGCACAATGCGGGAGCAGGACTGAAAATTCTGTCCCACGTAGACCTCTAGTTGCCAGTCCATCTCCGAGTCAAACAGTTACAACTCAATCACATCCACAACATGTTATATGGTAATGCTCCGAGATATATCTCATCTTCTAGAAGACTCTCTGGGCGCCCAAGAATCTCACTTGGGCGTCCAAGAATCTTATTCTCTCTGGGCGCTCTGTTCAGCATTGGCACCACCAAACTCAAACATTCCTCTCTCACTTCCTGAATCGCCACTTCCATCCTCCATCTTCTGACCAGTCACAACCCAGCTGTTGCCAACCGCCTCTTCTTCTTCTTCTAAGTGAAATGGCGGATTCGACACTACTCGGTGTATTACCACCACCTACAGGATAATTATGTCCACTAATAGACCATCAGTCTCATATTCTGGCAAAAAGGCCAGAGGATTTTAAAAATCTAATTAGGCATGAAGTTACTTTTGGATCCTTCACTTGCAGCAGAGCAGGGAGGGTAATAGTGGTAACACCCAAGCTGGATAGGTCAGTTATCAGTGTATGCCTGTTAGTGGTGTGCAAATTAATCGTCATGGCGATGCATTGCATCGCCAACTTTCACGATATACTGCATCGATTCTTGATGCCAAATATCGATTATTAACGTTAAAAAATAAATGAATAAAACTGTATGAACGGTAGGCGAATATCAGCCAAAAACAAGTAGCCTAGGATACAACATCCAATCATGTAGATGGCGCAGTGGAGTTGTTGACGCCCGCTGCCTTCTTCATGCCATTGGTATTTCCGAAAGCGGGCGCCTAGTGCTCTCTCTGTTTGCAACATGGACGAAGCCGAGAAGATTCGCGTGCCTCCCTCACAGTTTAAAGCCGATGTTTGGACGCATTTCGGCTTCCGAAACAAAGACGGTAAAAATGAAATGGACATGACTCACGCAATTTGTAGACACTGTAGCATGTCGATAAAGTATTGTGGAAATACAACAAACTTAAGAGCACACATTCAGAGGCGCCATCCAGACAAACTGCAACAGCAACAACCACCACAACCCATGATAAAACAAACAACCCTCGACAGCAAGCTCGCACCCTCATCTGTACGTGCGAAAAAAAAAAACTGAGTCCATTGCAGAATTCATTTGCCAAGATTTACGGCCATATTGCGTGGTGGAAAATCGTGGGTTCAGAAGTATGATAAACACACTCGAGCCTCGTTATGTGATCCCTAGCCGAAAACAATTTACAGAAGTAATGATCCCGGACATGTATGAAAAGGTAAAGCTACAAGTTAAAAAATCCCTCGCCTCTACAGAAAGCGTTGCCCTCACATGCGATGGATGGACTTCGCGAGCCACAGAGCCATACCTCACTATAACATCGCACCACATTGACGAGAGCTGGGAGTTGGTTTCTCACGTGTTACAGACTAGGGCTCTGTTTGAGTCCCACACCGGCACCAACATTGCTCAGGTGCTGAGAGCGGCGCTGGAAGAATGGGAGCTTATTAACAAAGACCCTGCAATAGTAACAGACAATGCCTCGAATATGACCATCGCTGCACAGCTGGCACACATGCAACATTTCAAGTGTTTCGCCCACACCTTGAATTTGGCATCTCAGCGTGCCCTGAAACTCCCCACTGTCAGTAGATTGTTAGGAAGAGTAAGACGGGTGACTGCATTTTTCAGACGCAGTACTGTTGCGTCCCACGTATTGCGTGAGAAGCAAGGTTTGCTGAATCTCCCTCGCCACAAATTGATGACAGACGTCGCCACTCGCTGGAACAGCGCGCACGACATGCTGGAGCGTTTCTTGGAGCAACAGCCTGCCATCCACGCTGCGCTCCTGTCTGCCGAAATGCGGAAGTCTGAGAAGGACATCTGCACACTTACAGAGTCTGACATAACTGCTGCTGAGGAGGTCGTCGCTGCCATGAAACCTATGAAAGTAGCCACACTCGCAATATCAGAGGAGACCAGTCCAACGCTATCTATTGTAGCGCCACTCCATGCTCAACTCGTCCATCAGCTTCAAGACAACCCGAGTGATTCCACATTGACAAGGGAACTTAAAACCACAATATGCCAGGATCTTAACAAGAGATACTTAAATGAAAAGGAGGCGCTGTATAAGGCCTCGGCTCTTGATCCCCGTTTTAAAGCCCTACCTTTCCTTTCCGAGGACGAGAGGGAAGATGTCTACAATGGAATAACTGCAGAAGCTACCAGGACCAAGTGGGCATTACAGGTAACATTAACAGCAATACAGTTAATATAATTTAAAAATAAGTGCATATTTTCACAGTCTAAAAAGCACAAGTAAATAAATATAAAACATATAAGCATACAAATAAAGCATAAATAAATGCATTTCATAGATACTTTCATGAATAAATAAACCCATCAAATGCACTGGAAACGTTATTGTGCAGAATAATATAAAAAAAACAACAACACACAATTCTTAAGATTGTGTTAAATTACTCTTTTCCAGCAAAGCAAAAGTGGACTTCAGGCAGAATCAATGGAGGATGGCAGCCAGGATCCTGACCAAGAAGACATGTCTGCAATATGTTCATCAAAATCACCAAAACCTTGTTCTCTAGCTGATCTACTTGGGCAGACATATGCAGCAGGTTAGTTAAAAATAAAAAATAAAAAATACAGCATTACAACATGCTTCAAGAACAGTTCTTATAGTTACTATGCTAAGTGTGAGTGTATTATTGTGTCCTGGTTTGAACTTTAAATGTATAAGGCATTTAAATATAATGCAAAGTAATGTAACAAATAATAAGATGGTGATGATCATTTAATTAAAAAAAAGTCAGCTAAGTGTAATGTAATATAGTAGATAGATTGATGGATAGATATTTATTATTGCATTGTCTTCCCAAACTGCAGGTGCTGCAAAGAAATCGAAAACAGCTGAGGACCAGGTGATCGAGGAGATCACAAGATATAAGGAGGAGGCACCCCTGGCACTTGGTGTCAACCCACTGGAGTGGTGGAAGGAACATGAGTGCCAGTATCCTTTTCTTTCAAAAGTCGCCAAGAAACACCTGTGCATCCCAGGGACTAGTGTCCCCTCTGAGAGGGTTTTCTCTACTGCTGGGGACATAATAACTGCCAAACGAAGTGCAATTGCCCCTGAGCACCTGGACCAGCTGCTTTTCCTGAATAAAAACATAAAGCACTGGCAATACTAGGAATGCCATTGTATCTGTGACTAGTTAGTTATGAATGGACACTGGACACATTCAGTTCTATTGATCATATGCACTTTTTTCCTCAGTGTGCCATCTGATGTCTGTTAAATGTTATTGTTAATGGCAGCTACTTAAAATGGCAGTCACTGATGAGCCTTATTTTATTAGTTTTCTTTTATTATTCTACCTTAATCATTTGCACTTTTTGTAATTAGTGTGTCCACCAAAGTATTAAGAATGTTTTAATGGCAATAATGTTAAATAAATTCATGTATATATGAACTGAGTTGCTGTGTGATGTATCAATTGAAGACACTATCCAGATCGTACACAGCCACTGGTAATTATGCTCTATTTTTTACATTTTCACTTAAATATATTGAAAATATCGCAATGCATCGCAATGATTCAAGAATCGTGATGAATCGTGATAGTATCGCATCGTGGCATGTGAATCGTGATTCGAATTGAATCGTGAAGTCTTTGCCAATACCCAGCCCTAATGCCTGTACACACTATACATCTTGCATTCTAATAAACTGTGGAAAACTGTCTCAGGAACTTTGCAAACATCGCATAATGCATCCCTATGTTTATGAATCAGATGTAAATTTGAATTTAAGGCACAGTGCCCCAATCTGAGATGGGACAATACGACTTGCTCAGACCTATTCCCAGATATAATGCTTTGTGAGCAGACTGACGGTTGGATTGCATACAAATGCCTACCCTTTACATCCCTATCCCATTGGTATTGCCACGTTCGAATAACCCCCTCCATCAACTTACTCCTTAATTCTGTTCTCCCTGGTCTAATTGGGGCAGAAATTGAGTCTTTTTTTAAGGATTCTTTTGCAAGTTTGTCTGCCACCTCATTCCCTTCAATGCCTATATGGGCAGGAACCCATAGAAAAGATACATCACAACCCAATTTATGTAACTCATTCACACTCATCAGAATGTCCATAATTAGATCAGGCCTAGCGTTTGAAGAATGGACTCTTAAGCACTGCAGGACTGAAGAAGAGTCAGAGCATATCACTACACTGTTAGGTCTCACTTCCATTACCCACTGCAGGGCTTTTATAATGGCCACAGATTCTGCAGTGAAGACAGCAATGTTGTCACTGAGCCTGTACCCATTTTGGACATTTAGCTGTGGGATGTAAAAAGCACAGCTTACCTTCCCTGAATCTGGGTCTTTGGATCCGTCTGTGTATATTTGCAGACATGAGTTCCAGTTAAGCCGAATATACTCTGCTGCGGACTCACTACAAAATTCCACCTCATCATTGTGTTTATATTCATGCAACCTAAAATCAACTAGAAATGAGAGAAGCAGCCAAACCGGGATTGAGCCCCAATAAGAGCTCTTCACTGGGACCATTTCAAGTAGATTACAGTCTTTGGCCCATTGCATACACTGCTTGATAAAAGGCTGGCTCCTTACCTGCTCAGTAGCAAATTCATAACAATCTGTAGAAATCGAGCTTGCAGGGCAGATGCTAGATTTCTCCCCGAGTCTATTCCAGTAATGAATTGAAAGCTGGATTCTTCTTATTTTTAATGGCTTCTCTCCTGTTTCAATAAGAAGAGCAGAAGTGGATGTGGAGGCAAATGCACCGCAACATATTCTAAGGGCCTTGGACTGAATGACATCTAACTTTCTCAAAGCAGATTTTGCAGCTGCTCCATAAGCCTGACACCCATAATCAAAAATTGACCTAATCATAGCCTGATAAATAGTCAAAAGGGTGCTCTTTTCTGCACCCCAAGAGAATCCTGTCAAACACCGCATAACATTTAAAACCTTGCTGGTTTTAGCTACTACTTCTGAGATATGAGTGTTCCAGTTGAGTCTGCTATCAAACCACATTCCCAGATATTTAAAACAGTCTACCCTTTCTATGGGAGTGTCATAAAGTGTTAAGGTACCATCCCATTTTTTCCTTGCACAACAAAACAACATATTTTGACTTGGATACAGAAATTTTGAAACCCCATTTCCCAGCCCATTTCTCTACAGATTTTAGTTCTCCTTGCATTCTGTTAGTAATAAAAGATAGATTTCTTCCTCTGACCCACAGAGCGCCATCATCTGCATATAATGTTCTTCCAGTCCCATGGTTTGAATCAGCAAACATATCATTAATCATGACGTTAAATAGTACCGGGCTGATCACACTGCCCTGGGGGGTGCCATTATCAACAAAGGCTGCATTTGAGGTAGTTGCACCTACTCTTACCTGGATTGTGCGATCTTCTAGAAAGGTCTTGATCCACTTGAACATTCTCCCACTAACACCATAACTTGATAGCTTTAAAAGAAGGCCCTCTCTCCATAACATGTCATATGCCTTTTCAATATCTAGTAAGACAGCAATAAGAATTTCTTTATTAGCAAAAGCTTTCCTGACTTCCATGTCCAGAGCAACCACATTATCAATAGTACTCCTACCCTTCCTGAATCCACTTTGGTGATCTACCAGTGCCCCCTTAACTTCAAGGAAGTGGACCAATCTGTCAGTCACCATTCTCTCCATTATCTTACACAGAACAGAGGTAAGGGCTATGGGCCTGTACGAGGATGGAGAACTAGGGTCCTTACCAGGCTTTAAAATGGGGATGACAACAGCATGCTTCCACGACTTTGGTAGCTTACCTTGCCTCCAAATTTCATTCATGAGGCTAAGTAGTTCATCTAGCACAAAGTCAGAGACATGGTTAAACACTTCATTGTAGATGCTGTCCATTCCAGGGGCTGTATTCCTACCTCGAGCTATAGCTCTCTTTAGCTCTTCTAAGGAGAAGTAAACATTCACTTCACTACACAGTGACTCTTGGGGAATTGCAAACTCACCTACAGTCTGATCCCTTATTTCCCTACTCTCCTTTTCAAGGTTATCAGAACTGTGCACCCTTCTGAAGTGTTCCACTAACATATTCGCCTTTTCAGCAGAGGTCACAGCTAAGTCCGCTCCATCAGACAGAGCAGGGGGGCTGGGTTTTTTCCCAACCCCATTCATTTTCCTTATAGTGGACCACAGCAAAGACACAGGAGTATCCCCTGACAGACTGGAGCAAAACTCCCCCCAGCTGTTTTTCTTTGCAGTTTTAATAACTTTTCTTACCAGAGCCCTACAATATTTATACTGTATTAAGTTTTCAGGTGTTGGAAATCTCCACAGCACTCTGAAGGCTTTATTTCTTTTCTTAATAGCCTCATCACACTCCTTGTTCCACCAAGGAACCATTTTCTTCTGCAGTCCCTTACCTTTTTTGGGGATAGCGGCTGTTGCTGCTGCAGAGATAGCCCCTGTAAAAGCGTTGCTCCACTCATCTACTGTTCCATCCCTAAGGTCAGATAGAAAGTCATCGCACAAAGTTTCAAACTTCTCCCAATCTGCCTTCGTGAAATTAAATCTTCCTCCTACCCTATTTACTTCAGCCCTTAGCCTCAAGCCAAAGGTCCCCTTAGTTGGGAAATGATCACTGCCCATACTGTTTAAACCAAGTACTTCCCACTCACTTTTACCTCCTAATTCACCCGTAACTATCATAAGATCCAAGCAGGACATAGTTAATGAGTTTAGCTGGATCCTTGTAGGTTGTCCAGTATTTACACACACCAAGTTAAAATCTTGCATAAGACATTCAACAAGTGCTCCATTCCCATCTGTCTTGTTGCTTCCCCATAAAACATTATGTGCATTAAAGTCACCGGTCCATATAATAGGAGAGCGTACTTGCCTAAGTACATCCTCAAGCTCATGCCCATTTAACTGCAGACAGGGATTATAAAAGTTAAGTAATGTGACTCTTCCTGTGTCAGTCCAGATTTCCGTAACAATAAGCTCTAAATTGGAAACAATTGGCACGGTCCGGTATTCTATACCATCTTTAATAAAAGTTACACAACCACCCCCTTGTTTATCTTCTCTATCTTTACGAATAGAGACATACCCAGGCAGCACAAAATCTAAAATGGGCTTCAACCATGTCTCCTGGACACAGATAATGTGAAATACCTCGTCATTAGTGGTGATAAATCTTTTAAATTCCTGCCCATTCCCAATTAAACTACGGGCATTCCATTGCAAGACGTTTAGGGGCATCTACCCCTCTCCTGCTGCAGCTACTTCACTACTCTGCGACATTGTGCAGTTTTCGCCACTTTTAAGAAACTGGAAAAGAGATTCGGGAGTGACGCTCATTTTCAGATATCTCCCCGCTGCGATTGAGACAAGTTTAATCACGTCTGATCTATTCTTTGGACCTAAAAACTTAGACCCTGAAACCACATCAGCAATAAATGCCAGGAAGTCAATCTTTTTAACCATAATGCTGTCATCAGGCGGAGTGTGCACAATTTGCACTCTCGGGGGTTGCGGGGGCTTTTGAGGATATTGCTTATCATTTTGCTGAATATTTACTCGTCTCAAAGCCTCTGCATACGACACTCGCTGGTTAGTCCTAACTCTCTGCACTTCCACCGCTTTCACATACTGACGACACCCCTTGTATGCTGCACTGTGTTCTTTCCCGCAATTTGGACAACAAAGAGAAGCCTGCGGTTCACATTCCCCATAACTATGATCCGCACCACACCTGCCACACTTCCTTCTCCCTCTGCATACAGCCGCAACATGTCCATACCTCTGACAATTAAAACATCGGAGAGGAGGTCTGATATAAGGTTTCACTTGAAAGCTCAGGTATCCAAGTTGTACTCGGCGTGGGATCGTTTGCGAATTAAATGTCAATACCACTGTTTGACTATCCACTTTTACACTATTCCTTGTTACTTGAATTCGCTTTGCTTCAACAACCACTTCGCTCTTTATCTCCTGCATAATTTCATTATTTGATATTCCCAAAGGAACTCCATATATTACCCCCTTTGCCTTTGTGCGTGTCCCGGGTACATAAACCTCCACATCAAACTTCTTTAATGACTTTAGCGCAAGCGCTTTTTCTTGCTGACATTTGGAATTACATTCCACAAGAATCCTGCCATTGGTGAGGGATATTGCATGTTGGAAGCTACCAATTTCTTCACCTAATAGCTCAGCCCTTATGAAAACTAACCATGGTTTTACTATGGTTTATAGTTATTCATGGTTTTCATGTTTTTTTGGGTAACCATGAAAACCATGGTGCATTTTACCTCAATGTTCACTTAAATTTTTAGGTTCTAGGTAAATGTTAATGGATCTGGGCTGTTAATCGAGATCCTTCTCTACAGCATTGACTGTTGGACGAAAGCATGGTAATACTACAGTTAGTGCATCCTTTTAAAAACCATACTATCCCTTTTTAAACTAATTTCGTAGTTACTATGACCTATTACACATACAACTATGATGCTACCACAGCTACTGCAGTACTATGGATAAACCACAGTAATGCTATGGTTGGTTCATAGTACTTAGAATCACCATGAAATACCATAGTAGAACCATGGTTACTACATAAAAACCATGGTAAAACCATAGTAAACCATGGTAGATTTTTGTAAGGGAGCCAATTTAATGGGATTTATTCCCCTGCCCCCATTGCCACTCAGCTTCACAATTACATTAAATTCTCCAACTCTCCTCTCTTTCAAACGCCGAGACTCTCCTTCACTCCCCGTACTTAAAGATTTACTTCTTTCTTTCCGTTTCCTATGATTAACTACCTGAAATTCTTCACCCCCGCTATCCATACTATCTGAAAACCCCATATCATCCCCTAAATTATCGAAAGGCATACTACGAAAACTCGTAGTTTAGCCTTCAGATTAGGTGTTACCACTCGAATCCCCCCCAGCAAAAACCTTCCTATGGAGTCGGCTCTCTCTCCCAACTCAAGCCAAGAATGGGCCTCAACCAACACACCAACTCGTTGCTGCCGTGAGTAATATACCCTGCTCGGTTCTACCGTTCAAGCCCCGCCGGTCTGACTTGGGTCCATTTTCATCTTCGACTCTGCGTCCATCTTAGAAACTCACTGCGCTCGCGACATCATTTGCTCTCTGACGTCATTTCCGTGGATTGACCGGGTCAGAAACCGCCCCTCCCCCACCCAGTGTTTTCATCTGCTCTACACCAAAATCATAGCGGACATACTTTCTTATTTTCAACACAGAATGGCAAAGTTCGCCGAAAAGTGAGGGAAATATATAAAGATTTCCAGGTGTTCGGTTGAAATGTTTCCCCTCGTGGGCCAAGTTGCAACAGGAGCCAAACCGTGCAGGCGATATTAAAGCTAAGCTAACGGAGCATGCGCAGTGCGCAGGCAGCCTTTTGCCACCACTTTACCATCAGCTGCCCTGTCTCTAGTCTCATCTCATCTCATTATCTCTAGCCGCTTTATCCTTCTACAGGGTCGCAGGCAAGCTGGAGCCTATCCCAGCTGACTACGGGCGAAAGGCAGGGTACACCCTGGACAAGTCGCCAGGTCATCACAGGGCTGACACATAGACACAGACAACCATTCACACTCACACCTATGGTCAATTTAGAGTCACCAGTTAACCTAACCTGCATGTCTTTGGACTGTGGGGGAAACCGGAGCACCCGGAGGAAACCCACGCGGACACGGGGAGAACATGCAAACTCCACACAGAAAGGCCCTCGCCGGCCCCGGGGCTCGAACCCAGGACCTTCTTGCTGTGAGGCGACAGCGCTAACCACTACACCACCGTGCCGCCCCCTGTCTCTAGTGTATTGCTGTTTTCTTTCCTTGTCCAGACCGGTTGAATTGATCAGTAGAACTGGTTTCATAAGCCATGCTCGGCATTAATCACTGTTCGCCATCACTTCATCTTCATGCATTTAACTGTGCTGTGGGGAGAGCGGGGAAAGGCCCAGCGCCATTTTTGGATCCCAAATGTTTGTCATGTCTCGTTCAAAATGCTCATTTCATGCTCATTGTCATTTACATCTCTCATCTGTGTTCACTTTGGCTAATGTCAGGAAATGCAAATGTACACACAGGCGGTGAAAAACACTCATTTATTGGGTAAAACTTTGTGATGACATTTCCGTCTTCACTTTAGCCTACTCACCGGCATTCAAACTCCGCTACTTCCGGGTTTAGGGGGAACCGAGGGACTGAACCACTTGGGTCAGATAGAGGGGTTCGATGGGTTGAACCATTTTGACAGGGGTGGGATTTACAGCAAAATGTGTTGAAAACAAAAGACAGAGGATTCACGAAAACACTGAGTGGATTCAGGGCAACTTGTCAGATCCCGAAGGATTTCGCAGTGATTTCAAAATCAACATCACTATTTAGAATTCAATTCCTACAACTCATCATTTCTATTAATTCATTTTTTACCCGTTTTCTTTCTCTTTCACCTTGTGGCTTTTCTTGTGAAAGATTTCTTGGCGGCGGCACGGTGGTGTAGTGGTTAGCGCTGTCGCCTCACAGCAAGAAGGTCCGGGTTTGAGCCCCATGGCCGGCGAGGGCCTTTCTGTGTGGAGTTTGCATGTTCTCCCCGTGTCCGCGTGGGTTTCCTCCGGGTACTCCGATTTCCCCCACAGTCCAAAGACATGCAGGTTAGGTTAACTGGTGACTCTAAATTGACCGTAGGTGTGAATGTGAGTGTGAATGGTTGTCTGTGTCTATGTGTCAGCCCTGTGATGACCTGGCGACTTGTCCAGGGTGTACCCCGCCTTTCGCCCGTAGTCAGCTGGGATAGGCTCCAGCTTGCCTGCGACCCTGTAGAACAGGATAAAGCGGCTAGAGATAATGAGATGAGATTTCTTGGCCTTTCTCTCGCTCTTTCACCACTTCTTTCCTTTTCTTCCTTTGGCAAAACTCTCTTTCTCTTCCCGGGTTTCACTTCATCTTTCTCTCCTTGGTTCACTTGTTCTGACATCTTTTTAAAGTGTGTATTAAAGTGTGTAAAGTGGTGATTATTGTGTTGTGCTGTTTGAGTTGTTCTTGATGGAAAAACCCGATAAATATGAAATTATCTGTAGACAAAAATAAGTTCTGTCGGTGCACTCGCGCTTCTAGTTCCTGCCAAAATCAAACAGCCAATCAGAATCACGAGGGGCGGGGCCGGCTGGGATCCCTGCATGTCCATTAAACATCAGCTCGATGGGTTTCCAGATTTTCTTCAGTATGGAGCTCCGCTCGCGCGGGCCAGAAGCTCCTCTATGAACAAACTGCTTCACTGAAACTATAAGCATAATCAAAATCATGCATGCGTATTTTAATTTTTTCACACAAATATTTTAATTCTTGCTGTGCACCTGGCACCAGCCACAATTACAGTTTATTTTGTATTTAACTTCTTTGTAGGTTTACCCAAACTCCTTTAAAAGATGGAAGATTTGAAGAGATCAGTAGTAGCCCATTCCCCTGCTACCAGTAATGAAAGACAGGAACCCCTTACAGAGTTCATATCAACACCGCCAGTACATGTTTGAGCACAGAACACTCTTTGCTCATCACAGTCTTTGGCAGTGATGCCCACTTCATCTCGGCCTGCGACCCACTGAGGCAGCTGCCATGGCCCCAAGTTAGCCTGCAGAAAGTTTTTGACGACCCAGTTGATGCAAATGGTCAGCTAAGATATCATATATCTCTAAAATATGAAAATAGTGTTGAGACTCAGTGTTTGAAAGGGAGTTTGAGAAGTGCTTTTGCAATTTTTTTCAGTACCATCTCACTTAAAGTTAGATTGATTGCTGAAGAATTGATAATTAATATGTGCAGCACCTAGCTGCTTGGCCTCCAGTGTGGCAAGAGTGCTAACAACCGACAATTCAATTCTAAGGTCGGAAATTTCCACTCTGTGCCCCTCTTTCTCATCTCATCTCATTATCTCTAGCTGCTTTATCCTTCTACAGGGTCGCAGGCAAGCTGGAGCCTATCCCAGCTGACTACGGGCAAAAGGCGAGGTACACCCTGGACAAGTCGCCAGGTCATCACAGGGCTGACACATAGACACAGACAACCATTCACACCTACGGTCAATTTAGAGTCACCAGTTAACCTAACCTGCATGTCTTTGGACTGTGGGGGAAACCGGAGCACCCGGAGGAAACCCACGCGGACACGAGGAGAACATGCAAACTCCGCACAGAAAGGCCCTCGCCGGCCACGGGGCTCGAACCCGGACCTTCTTGCTGTGAGGCGACAGCACTAACCACTACACCACCGTGCCGCCGCCCCTCTTTCTAGATCTCCCAATTTTGATTGCATTACCATTATGTAAGTGAAACAAACTTGAGTGACAATAAACACCAAGCCAATAAGAATATTATGTGAATTTGAATTATTTTTCTTTTATATTTCCAGGTTGACCTTGGATTTGGGGTGTCTGTAAATGCTTCAAATTTACAGTATGTGAGCAGAGTAGATTTAAGGAAAACTACATATACCATATGTGAAACAGTGTTTTTCCTGAACTGAGCTGGCTGATTGTAGTGTAACGGGGAAGAAGTCCAATGCCTTCAAGGATCAAACTGAAAGACCCATGTTGGATGAAAACAAAGTTTCTGTTGTCATACGTACGTTTGGTTTTTTATTTACTGACAGAAATACTATAGTTAAAAACAAGATGCAACTCTGTTGAAAAGCACTGAGAAGTCATGTCGAATGTTCCTTAGAAACCAATTTCTTGAACGACATCAGATGACATGCATAATCACATTTTTCATACAAATAAAACAAGAATGGGGCCTCAGACGCTCGGGGGGCAACCATGCTGCGTTAAATCCATCAGAGGCCTCAAGGTTGTAAATTCAAACCCATCCAATTCGAATCCCAATCAAACAAATAAACTAAACAAGTGGTAGCCCTTGGTAGCCAAGGGTTATAAACATGTACCCAGTGTTTGTGGCTTTTCAATATTGAGTTCCAAGTAATCCAGCTCGATTTTCCCTCCAGTCTAAAATGAGATGGTCGTCTATAAATGCAGATGTTTGCATGGGTTCTTGAGGGTATTGCCCACAGTTTTCCTCGCAAAAAGGCATGCACCAGCCTTCATCGTATAATTGAAATCTTGAGCGCCAAAATGTGTCAAAAAAGTATAGAACAAATCTCTATGCCCAGAAATTGCCTAGATAATAAAATTGAATTGACCAAACAAATAAATAAATAACAAACAGGAATGTATGATACTTCTAAAGCTATTTGTCTTTATCTATTTTTAGACTTTGTGAAGAGACTTCATCCAGGGTGTGAAGAAAAGATGATTAAGAAAACCATTGGTGCAAAACTCAACATTTGTCAAAAACTGGAGCGAAGGAAAATACAGAACACGACTTAATTCAGAACAATTTTGCTATGTTTTAATCCAACCATTCCTTTAATTTTTGATCCTTTTTGTATAGCTGTTTTAAAACTTTTATGAAACATTTTCTATTTTCCTGTTGACGATAAATAAATATTCAGATTGCTTTTATCATTAAGTCCAGTCTGCATTTTTATTTTGTCCTATTTCAGTTAATTATTCTTCGTTTACTAGGGCTTCATATTTTGGAATAAGCAACCCTCTTTAAGTTTTCTGCACAGAACTGATTTTAGCTCAAGAAAATTGTCATTCAATTATGTATAGAAATGACTGACCAAAATGGGATTGAAAGACTCTTTGAATATGAAGCTCAAGTGATCATAACCAGATAATTCCCTGTAACTGTGTGATATATGCATTACTGCCTAATGAGATTATTCTGTAAGTATTTACTCGTATGTGTATACCGAGGTGACAAATTTTAGGGACTGATCAACAGTGCAGCTTGCATGGAAGAATTCCAAAAGAACCTGTAGCAATAGTAGCTGCAGAATTGCTGGGTCTATGGAACTGGTCTATAGAACTGGTCTAAAGGATCTGCTCTACTGGAATTTTTTTTTTTCATAGAATCTGCCGATAGAACTTTTTGGTATAGAACTTGGGTACTAAAGTTCTACAGGATTTCCATTCGGTTTTCTATAGGATTCCTATAGAAGATTTTTAGTAATGAAAGAGGGTAGAAGAGATATAATAATAGACAATAAGAACAAAGCAGAATTATTCGCAAGGACCTTTGTTAAAAGTACATAGTACAGGTAATTTGAGAGATGCAGAAAAAAGAGGGAGGGAAGGGACAATAGCTAAAAACACAGAAGCACTTCAGCATAAAAAGGAATATGGAAATACAATTAATATGATGTTTTCAGGGGCGGCATGGTGGTGTAGTGGTTAGCACTGTCGCCTCACAGCAAGAAGGTCCTGGGTTCGAGCCCCGTGGCCGGCGAGGGCCTTTCTGTGTGGAATTTGCATGTTCTCCCTGTGTCCGCGTGGGTTTCCTCCGGGTGCTCCGGTTTCCCCCACAGTCGAAAGACATGCAGGTTAGGTTAACTGGTGACTCTAAATTGACCGTAGGTGTGAATGTGAGTGTGAATGGTTGTTTGCGTCTATGTGTCAGCCCTGTGATGACCTGGCGACTTGTCCAGGGTGTACCCCGCCTTTCACCCGTAGTCAGCTGGGATAGGCTCCAGCTTGCCTGCGACACTGTAGAACAGGATAAAGCGGTTAGAGATAATGAGATGAGATGATGTTTTCAGTGACAATTGAATAAAGCACTGAAGATATCCAGAAAGACAACTCCAGGGAGAGACCAAATAAGCTACTTAATGTTAAAAAATCTTCGTGATAGAAGTAAGGAAATACTACTAAAAATGTATAATAAGATGTGGGAAGAAGGAACATTGCCCAATCAATGGAAGGAATCCATAATTGTTCCTATTTGTAAACTGGGTAAAGAGCCGAGCTTGGCATCGAGTTATAGACCGATAGCCCTAACATCGCATGCAGGAAAAATTATGGAAAGAATGATTTAAGAAAGGTTAGTTTATTATTTAGAAATCAAAGGTGTAATAAAATGTTATCAAAGTGGATTTAGGAAAGGAAGAAGCACTATAGATCTGTATCTAGAACATGAACTTAGGAAAGCTCAGGTTAGTAAAGAGAGTGCAGTGGCTGTATTTTTTGGTGTTGAAAAAGCACATGATATGATGTGGAAAGAGGGGTTAATAATTAGGTTACATCAACTGGGGAGAGGAGGGAGAATGTATAAATGGGTTAAAAGTTTTTTTTAACTGATATGATCTCAGTAAGAATAGGAAAATAATGTAGTAGGAATTATTTAGTAGAAAATGGAACCCCTCAAGGTAGTATAGTAAGTCCAATATTGTTTTCATATGATAAATGAAATATTTAGTAATGTAGATAGGTCTATTGGGGTCTCACTGTATGCTAAATGATGAAGTAATGTGGAAAAGGGGACGAAATATAGAGTTTATAGTGAAGAAACTACAACAAGCGATAGAGAAAGTAGAGGCATGGGCACAAGAATGGGGGTTTAGATTTGCGGTTGTAAGACAAGGGTACTTTTTTTTACTAAAAAGAAAGTAGATAATCAAATTAGTCTTAAACTATATGGAGAAAACCGAGAAAGAGTAGACTGTTTCAAATATTTAGGGATTTGGTTTGACAAGAAGCTCACTTGGAAAACACATATTGAAAGAATAGTAGGAAAATGTAAAAAGACAGAATATTATTAGATGTTTGACGAGTAGAGAGTGGGGAGCAGATAGATCGGCCTTGAAAGCTATCTATAGAGGTCTAATCAGGTCAGTTCTTGATTATGGATGTATAATATATGAATCGGCATCAAAGACTTTACTTAAAAAATTGGACACGATCCAGAGTCAAGTTTTGAGACTGTGCTGTGGGGCCATAAAGATGACTCCGATACCAGCTCTACAGATAGAAATGGGTGAAATGCCTTTGGAAAAGTGAAGAACTCCGATAGCACTAATGTACTGGGCAAATTTAAGGGGTCATAACGAAAGTCATCTGGCTGAGAGTGCATTAAAACCATGCCAGGAAAAGGAAAAAGAGCATACGAAGAGTTTTGGTTGGATGATAGAGAATAAGATCAGTGAGTTTGGAATAGCTGATAAAATGGTAAGCCCCACTGTGCCACTCTGTGTTGTCCCACCATGGATTCTAGAAGAAACAAGAGTCAATTTAAATCTGCTAAAGAAGGAGAAAGGGGAAAATATAAGCAAAAATGAAGTTTGTAAAAACATCAAAGATTTTTTACCAACTTTTTTACCAACTAAATTAAAAAGATTTAATTTAGTTATATGGTAAAAATGACAGTAGGATATGTTGCATCAGGTCTATATTTTGTGAAATGATGCCGGTGTTTGTATTTGGCATTAATGTACTTTGTACTTGACAGTTGTCGCAGCCTACAGTTCTGTCATAATGAGTGATTAAATTGGATGTTTTTCAGAGAGTGTGTCTGTGTATTATAAACATAGTTCGAATTACGGGGGGTACTGGGGGGTACTATACCCCCCAATGAAGACCCAGTACCCCCCAAAGAGACAAAAATATAAGTTTTGGGGGGGTCCGATATTTTTTCTGATATTGTGAAAAGGAATATATAATTCAAACCAACTCCCATTCGGCATTCTTATTGTAGGAACATCTCATCTCATCTCATCTCATTATCTCTAGCCGCTTTATCCTTCTACAGGGTCGCAGGCAAGCTGGAGCCTATCCCAGCTGACTACGGGCGAAAGGCGGGGTACACCCTGGACAAGTCGCCAGGATTGTAGGAACATTTTAATGTAAATCGATTTCAGACAGACACCCCTATTGTGGACCGTACCATTTTTAGTCACCGCAGCGCTAGAACGCGCTAGAAGCAACAGCTTCCAGTCCACACCGTATTCAGTGGATTCATCAGATACAGTCCATGGGTTTGCAGCAATTTATACAGTCTGTGGTTTGCAGCAGAAGACGTGCATTGGTAATGTTAGCTGCTAACCAACTTTTAGCCTGTTGAAAATGTGTTATTTTACAACTTTCATTTATTAAAGTGATTTGTTCTTTCAGCTCATGTCACATCTTTATACGTTGAATTACTTACCCACTGAGGCCAGAAGGCTACAGTGGACGGACGTTAACGTTAGTTACCAGCTTATTACAGTGTGGTATAGAAACGATTCTCATTTCAAAGGAGAAGAACTCCATATGTTTCCATTCTCATTTTATCATGAATAAATTGTGCCCTTCTGAAATTCATTTGGCACATAGGCCCATCCTGTGTGTGATTAGGCACAAGAAGTTCTGATGTAGGCCGAGCTAAGCCTATGTAAAATTACAATCAGAACCTCTGGGGGCAACATAAAAAGAGCCAGGTAGTAGGCTAGCCTAGGCAAAATAGCCTAGTACATATGCTAGTATTTGAATTTGTTTTGTATTGTTTTTACTTACATTCCTTTTGTATTATTTTTAAGATATTCATAGTTTCATCTGAGTACCCTGTTTGAGTTTATTCACAGAGACAGTAGGCCAAACATGAGGAAAAGAAAAGGGCCAGACATCAGGCATTTTTTTGGTGCTAAAAGAGTAAGTAGTAAATATTAGCACTAAGATCTACAGACAATTACAGTACAAGTGTAGGTGCAGTTAGGTTTCATACACTGTTCATGTGAATAAAGAAAATGGGTTCCCAGCAGACAGGAGAGGCACAGCAGGACGAAAGAGAGCAAGACATTCAGCAGGACTGTTCTGCATGTGTGTATGAACTGTGACTCATTTGTAGTGTTGATACCCAGTTTGTTCTGACAAAGAAGGTTATCAGGTTGTTGTTTTTCTTCTGTGGTAGTACTGTATGGTTTGTCATGCTTCTTAATGGCATTAAAAATTATTGTTCAGAGTTATTGTGTTGAGTTACTGACACCGACTTCCATAGACGAGACGGGACCGGGGGGCGGCGATTGATATGATAGTGGACCATGATGGTACCCCCCAATTATGGTGGGGTAATTCGCACTCTGATTCTAAATACAGTGCATCATATCTACTTTGTTAAATGGTTAGTGTTGTTTGGGATATGTTCTAAGACTTTCAACAGAGAAATGCTAACGCAATTGTCACGGTCAAGTAAACAGGAATTCTGGTTCGTAGGCCCGTGTAGTTTTTATCGGTGATTTGCCATGTTGGAGCGCCATCTACCGACGAATGTTGGCAGCTAACAAAATAGGCCTCCCTGTGATATAGTTTTATTACCACTAGAAAGCAGAGATGGGAGAGAATGTAAACACCTAAGCCGAATGATGTTCTTGAATATGCGAAGGAAATCAGGAAAAACAGCTCTCTTTGGTCAACTGAGGCAAGTCACAGACCTAGTTTACCCAGCACCCCTTAGGTATTTTAAAACAACCAAAATCGAGCATTGGCCTAAATTAATCATTAACAATATACATTAATCTCATTAAGTATTATTTAAACAAAAAAATGTCGATGTAACTGTAAGACTAATATGAATGTGTGTAATGTAGTGCAGAAACTGAACTCAAACTAGTAAATAAGAATGACGAAATCCATTCTCCATTTTTTCTTCTCATGTTACATTCAGCCATGCAATGGAGCCTAACTTTTTTTTATTTGAAGTATATAAAACAGGTACAATCTAACAAATCCACAAAAATCAGGATAACAGATGAAGAAAATACATGGATGTAGACAAAAATAAATCAAGCAGAATAACTAGGCCTATAAAATTAATAAAGCAAACAGGATAAATAAAAAGATAAATAAATAAAAGATAAATAAAAAATAAATAACCTCAGCAATGCAGATGTTAGATATGCATCATAGCCTACATAATATTCTGCGTGTGCGCCACCTACTGGTGCATGTAGGATTCAGAACCCAGCAGATGATTGCAGAGTTATAATCTGATTGAAGCACACGGAGCCGAGTACCAGACAGCAGATTCTTCACCTCCAGCACTGACGGGCTCATGTTGCCATTTAGAAGCTGTTTGCATTGTTGTTCGATTTACAAATAGTATACTGGTCTTTAGCTGCATATTTTTTACTTTACAAGATAGGCATCAAGTACATTTTTGGCGGGTTTTGAACATATTTTGGGCTGGAAAACATCAGCAGTATCTCCCCGCAAGTTCCATGTTAACCGACTGTTATGAATTTGCCTCTGATCAGGTGAGGAGTCAGCCTTTTCTAAAACAATGTATGACATGGGCCAAAGATTTTAACTTGCTTGACATGGTCCCAGTTAAAAGTACTTATTGGGGACCAGTCCCAACCTGGCTGCTCCCCCCTGTCCAGGTGGACTTTAGGTTACACGAGGACAAACATAATGAAGAGGTTGAATTTTCTAGTGATTCTGCCACAGAGTATATTCAGCTTAACTGGAACTCTTGTTTGCAAATTTATACTGATGGATCCAAAGACCCAGATTCAGGAAGTGTGAGTTGTGCTTTCTATATCCCTCAGCTTAATATTAAAAATGGGTATAGACTTAGTGACAATATGGCTGTTTTTACAGCTGAGTCTATGGGTATCCTAAAAGCTTTACAGTGGGTAGTGGAGGCACAGCCCAAAAATGTGGTTTTATGCTCTGACTCCTTTTCACTCCTACATTGTCTTAAAATGTACACTTCCAATGCTCGTCCCGATTTAATTACTGATATTCTTATGCTGCTGAACAACCTACATAGGAGAGGTTGTGACGTATCATTTTTGTGGGTTCCTGCCCATATTGAGGTATTTCACCTGACGTCACAGGGTCACGTGACGCCCCGGTGTCCGCCATTTTGGACGGCAAGCTACATACTAACGCTGCAGACAGAGAGGGAGAACCAGCTTGGAAAAAAAACGTACAAGTACAATTTCTTGTTAAGAATGTAAATAATATACTGCAGATGAATTCAGTAATGCACCAGAAATCACAAGTAAATTGAAAAACAAAATATTGTCTTTTTTATGACGAATGAGCCCCCTAAAATAAATCATTTAATTTTTCCTGTTTTCTCTGTTTACCCTGTTCGAACTATGCTGATATTTTTTTTTTGGGGGGGGTCCCTTTTTTTCCCTTGGGGGGGTGCTTGCGCTTGTCTCAGAGCGCAGATCTTTTTTTTTTATATTGAAAGTATCAAGTCATTACAAAACAAGTAGATAAAGTGACATCAGACATAAAACGCAATAACAGAGGCTAGAAAGAAACAGGACAGAAATAAACAGGGAAATTACGTAAAAAGAAAAAAAGAGCGCGGATCTCCAAACACATGAGAAGCCTATCTTACGCACATATCACGCGGACTCCACACCTCCACACACGCATCGCGTCTGAAGTCATAACTCATCAGGGGAAATCGTGTCTGCATTGGCATGTTAAAAAAACAACCTCGTGTCAACAATGATACCACACGCAAAGAAAAAAAAAAAAACAGTCAGGCTACTCAACAACCAACCTGGCAGCAGCAGTCGTTGTCATGTAAACAACACTTCGGATATGCAAATGCTTCCCGTTACACACGATTGCTATGTCAATAAACATCATTTTGCCAATATTTTAGAGACCCCCCAACATTTCCCAAATCATGTTTTCAAGGGATCTCATGTCTGTTTCAGGGGATCTCGGATCCCCTGAGTAACAAGAAAGTGTTGTGAACATAGCCTACCTTGTACCGTTTCAAACTGCTGGGGTCATCCTTCATCAAATTGTTGACTTCTGTCGACAACCTTGGCTCCATACCAAGGCTGGGTAGTGTTTATGATAAAAGACATCCAATTTAACACGAATCACTGCTTACTTTCTTGTTAAAACGCGCAAAGGTCTCCACCATCTCATACCCCCTTGCACTGAAGGATTTAAGCGTGCCGTCCAAAATGGCGGCATCACGTGACTTGGTCACGTGAGTGAAATACCTCAATAGGTATAAAGGGGAACGAGGTAGTTGACCAACTGGCAAAAGAATATTTAAATAATGGTGTGGTTATGTTGCCAGTTATTCCAGGAAGGACTGAGTTGAGGAGCCAGCTTATGGAAAAAGTGTTCCAGACATGGCAAGCTCAATGGGACAAGGATTTAAAGGGGAGACACTTGTATTCAATCCAGCCTTCAGTAAATGCACAGCTCTATCAGGAGTTAGGTCTCAACAAGTGGTGCTGACCCGTCTCAGATTGGGGCATTGTGCCCTAAACTCTACGTTACATCTGATTCATAAACACAGAGACGGATTATGCGAAGTGTGCAGAGTTCCTGAGACAGTTTCTCATGTTTTATTAGAGTGTGTGCAATATTGTGAGTCTAGACGTATGTTTTTTAACGACTTGTCCGGCTTGGGTGTTACTACTGTTTGTTTCCCTCCCTGTTCTGCTTCAACTGAAGGATTCTAAAGTTGCATCCAGTCTAGTTAGATTTTTAAAATCCTCTGGCCTTTACGCCAGAATCTGAGACTGATGGAGTAGTAGTGGATTTAATTATCCTGTAGGTGGCGGTAATACACCGGATGGTGTCTAATCCGCCATTATATCCTGAAGAAGATGATCAGCAGTATCTGGCAACACTGAGGGTGTGTGCGTAGATTTACATAGAAGACTAGATATCTCGTCCATAGATTTACATAAAAGACTAGATGCCTTGGGTGGTACGGTAGTGTAGTGGTTAGTGCTATCGCCTCACAGCAAGAAGGTGCTGGGTTCAAGCCCCGGGGCCGGCGAGAGCCTTTCTGTGTGGATTTTGCATGTTGTCCATGTGGGTTTCCTCCGGGTGCTCTGGTTTCCCCCACAGTCCAAAGACATGCAGGTTAGGTTAACTGGTGACTCTAAATTGACCGTAGGTGTGAATGTGAGTGTGAATGGTTGTCTGTGTCTATGTGTCAGCCCTGTGATGACCTGGCGACTTGTCCAGGGTGTACCCCGCCTTTCGCCCGTAGTCAGCTGGGATAGGCTCCAGCTTGCCTGCGACCCTGTAGAAGGATAAAGCGGCTAGAGATAATGAGATGAGATGAGACTAGATGCCTCGTCCATAGATTTACATAGAAGACCAGATGCCTCGTCCATAAATTTACATAGAAGACTAGATGCCTCGTCCCCGTTGCCCATCAACGAAGTCGAACGTCCGCAGATGGCGGCCATCTTACCTCAGACAGCTGGCTTACCCATTACATTGTGTTGGTAGCGATATGTACTTTTCAGATGACCGTAACTTCCTCAAATTTCAATCGATATTCAAACGGTTTGGTTTGTTATATAAAAAAAACAAATGGAAGTATGTATTTATGATATTAATGATGAATAATCATTTTATGTTTTAAAGAAATACGCATAGCTTGGCGAAAATATTTCAGTATACTACAGACTGTAAGACAGGATGCATGCTGAAATTCCTCTGCTGTGAGAAGCCTAACACTGCATACTTATGGATAACTGCGGCCTTAGGACAAATAACCATACAATTTATTTCCAATTTTTCGTGAAAATATTTTTACATGTGATAGGGCCGTAGGGGAAGCTAAAGTTAAATAAACAGCTTACTCACTTCTGAAACTTCAGAAATACTTCTTCCACCTCAAAAACCTAATGCACTCACATCATAGCATAATAACAAATGTAAACTCACATCATAGCATAATAACAAATGCACTGCCCGAGTAAGTAATGGTATAAAACAGTGACAGCAACTCACGGTAGTTTGTGACAAAAAAAGCATTTAATTAATCACATGTGGTTATACTTCCAAGGATAAAAAGATATCTTTACATTTACAAAAAGAACATTCAAAGCTGATTATCATGTCAAAGTCAATATATGTTAGCACAGAAGATTGAAATTTCATTTGACTAGGCTCCAGTGTGCAGTTAAAATAAAACTAAACATACTGATATAAACGGCGGCACGGTGGTGTAGTGGTTAGCGCTGTCGCCTCACAGCAAGAAGGTCCTGGGTTCGAGCCCCGGGGCCGGCGAGGGCCTTTCTGTGTGGAGTTTGCATGTTCTCCCCGTGTCCGCGTGGGTTTCCTCCGGGTGCTCCGGTTTCCCCCACAGTCCAAAGACATGCAGGTTAGGTTAACTGGTGACTCTAAATTGACCGTAGGTGTGAATGTGAGTGTGAATGGTTGTCTGTGTCTATGTGTCAGCCCTGTGATGACCTGGCGACTTGTCCAGGGTGTACCCCGCCTTTCGCCCATAGTCAGCTGGGATAGGCTCCAGCTTGCCTGCGACCCTGTAGAAGGATAAAGCGGCTAGAGATAATGAGATGAGATACTGATATAAACATATACAATTAGAACACACACAGACACACACATCATCTTGTCATCAAAGTCAGTACTTTGATTTCCTGTAAATTATAATGTGAGTGCTGGGCTGTGCTGTGCTTGCGTAAGTCTTCATACCCCTTGAAAATTTTTACACTGTATATTTGGCTAATGCCCTTTAAACAGTACTGCTTTGTTGTGCTTCTGTCTCATGCTGTTGTTCTGTAAGGAAAGGGTTGTCATCTTGGCAATGTGGTGGAGTCTAAGCTTAAAAAATAGGGACACAACCAGTGTTAGCAGAGTGTGGTGGTGGCTGTCAATACCATACTGCGTGTCGCAGAAAAGGTACGATTTTAGCATGTTCAAGAACTCAGAATTACAACCACATTAATAATGTTTTAAGAAATCAAACCATTTGTATATACGTCAAAATTTCAGCTAGATAAGAGTATAAATATTTAAGCACCTCAATGGTCTTACCTCAGTTTACCTCAGTGTACCGCAAATTCTGTGGAAAAGCTTGTCTGTGGTAAGATGGCCGCCCTGTGCGGATGTTCTGGAATATGCGGTGAGGATAGTCTTCTATGTAAATCTATGGTGAGGAATCTAGTCTTCTATGTAAATCTATGGGTGTGTGTGTGTTCTCCCAGAGCAGGAAGTGAAAGTCTGCAGTTCCATTTAGTGCCGAGGAGAAAACGAACCTTTTCAGGACTAAAACCCGGTGAGTTTCTCCATCTAAAGCTTTAATAGTATTAAAAAATTTCAGTATTACTCTGAAAGTATTGGCTCCTGAGTGCCACCCGGCTGGGCTGTGACTGGCCAGGAGATGGAGGATGGTAGTGACGGCACAGGATTCAACAGAGCGAGAAATTATTATTATTATTATTATTATTATTATTATCAGAATAAAAAGAGGAAAAAATCTGAGCGTGAGGATTCTAGACCTGATTCAATAAGAAGGTATGAAGGGGAACAGTATAAAATGTTTGTTAAACTGGTCATACTTCCTTCTTTTTTTGCTTGGCCCAGACTCTGTCTCCTCACTCACTGTAGCTTTAGGTACTAAAAATCGATCCATTTTGTCTCTGGCAAAGGCTAGCTGAAGTTCGCTAAATGTCCGCAATAGTAACTTATTCTGGTTTATTTTTCCTCACGTTGCGCCCCCCCCGCGGAAGAACTCTGGCGCCCCCTAGGGGAGGCACGCCCCACACTTTGAAAAGCCCTGCACTAAAGCTAAATAATAGGAAACTCACTAGAGGTGTAATCACTGGAATCCCAGCTAATGTGACTACAGATGCACTAAAAGGAAGTGTTAAGAATGTAAAAGTGAGTGAAATTAAACGACTTAGGACAAAGA
Organism: Neoarius graeffei; assembly: GCF_027579695.1. Lineage (NCBI taxonomy): Eukaryota > Metazoa > Chordata > Actinopteri > Siluriformes > Ariidae > Neoarius > Neoarius graeffei. The sequence goes on from NC_083573.1 coordinate 101,289,387, forward strand.
GGAACGGTGAACTTTGTGACAGCCTCTCTGTAATGATTGCATTTGATGAGGAGAAGTTGCCGGATGGGCGGCACGGTGGTGTAGTGGTTAGCGCTGTCGCCTCACAGCAAGAAGGTCCTGGGTTCGAGCCCCGGGGCCGGCGAGGGCCTTTCTGTGTGGAGTTTGCATGTTCTCCCCGTGTCCGCGTGGGTTTCCTCCGGGTGCTCCGGTTTCCCCCACAGTCCAAAGACATGCAGGTTAGGTTAACTGGTGACTCTAAATTGACCGTAGGTGTGAATGTGAGTGTGAATGGTTGTCTGTGTCTATGTGTCAGCCCTGTGATGACCTGGCGACTTGTCCAGGGTGTACCCCGCCTTTCGCCCGTAGTCAGCTGGGATAGGCTCCAGCTTGCCTGCGACCCTGTAGAAGGATAAAGCGGCTAGAGATAATGAGATGAGATGAAGTTGCCGGATAAGGTGTGTGTTGGGTACATGTGCTATGAGCTTAAATTTTACATCCCGCCACCACTCCGTTGTTACAAGTGCCAAAGATTTGGTCACACAGCAGCTGTATGCAAAGCTAAGTTGAGATGTAGTAAATGTGGTGAAGAGCACGAGTATGGCGATTGTGATAAGGATTACAGACGGTGTTGTAACTGTGGAGGTGAGCACAGCACGGCTTATCAGAGCTGCGAGTTTAGTAAACGAGCCAAAGAAGTTCAGAAAGTCAGAGCTACCCAAGGGATTAGTTACTCAGAAGCAGTGAATATAGTCCCTAGAGCAGGGGTGGGCAATTATTTTTTCCATGGGGCCACATGAGAAACAGAAAATCTTGTGGAGGGCCCAAGGGGTCCTAGGAACAGCCCAAGGGGTCCTAGGAACAGCCCAAGGGGTCGATTGGAACAGCAAGAACAATTCTTTTGTTTCTGCTTTACACTGAACACATTTTAGGTTTGAGATCAAAAGATGAATATGAGCCGATAGATCAGAATTTCAACTTCATCTCCTGATCTTTACATCAAGTAAACAACAACAGAACATGACACCTTTGGAGGCAGACCACCCAATGGTCAAGTGAGCAAAAGTATTGGGACAGATAGTCTTAAGTAAATGAGAAAAACAGAAGAATTGCCCTTGCTGTTCCAGCGCTTTCAGAGGGGTCTGTATAAACACATGAGACATGAGATTAAAACTAATCACAATGGAGGCAGGTTGATCATCTGACACCAAATAACAAGGCATTTAATGTCACTTTTCATAAATGTTCCTCAGTTTTGAATTGCTGGCCTTTATCAGGCTTTGTTTTATTTTTATACAGAAATATTGTGTTACTTTCTGCTTATTAGATTAAGATTGTTGAAGAGGTTCTGTGTTAATTCAAGCTGGATATACAGTCATCCATATCCATGCCATATTATATTAGCATGTAGTGGTTGCGTTAGACTTTTTCATTGTCCGTCATTTTGACGGACAGGGTCGTAAAAATTCCGTCATTGTCCATTATTATCTGTCATTTTATTTTAACTTTTAAATGACAATGTATATAGGCTATAAATGCTATATATTTAATAACTTGCGTTTTCATGGACTCATTTTCATTTAAAAATTAATTCACAGAACAAGCTTGTATTATTTAATCATTTATTTATGTATTTATGATGCAAAAAGATGAACAGAGATTCTGACGTTCGGTCACTTGTGAACCCATTTTCCCTCCGCTAAAAACATTGCGGCTGTTGTGCCTTAACGGGCATATGAACAATGTTATTTTACAACGTAGCAAGACAATTGCAGTTAAAATATGAACAGTCCACTACAACGATTTAAGTGACAATCAGGCCCGGCGCCATGGGGGGGCGAAAGGGGGCGTCGCCCCCTCGTGGCTACAGCCCCGCCCCCTCAACGGAGACTCAGATCACTTAATTGTTTTCTTATGAAAATATAATGTATTACAGACGTATTAATAATTTGCATTTTCAAATACGAAATATTAAGTGGTTGCGCATTGCACAAAAATACATTTCACATAAATCACTACTAAAACTGGCACGGTAGAACAAATCTGATTTGTTGTTATGATTCTTACGTTGCAATCGTAGAATTCAACTGTATTAAGGTAGGATTATTTCAAAAAGCCTGAATTTAATATTAACCCTGTTTTAGACATATGTATCAATCCTAACTACTGGGGACTAGTTATTGTGGGTGTATGTGTGAAATGCTGACACAGCCGCGCGCACACAGACCTGTGATAAGGACAAGGGTCGTGCAATATCCTGCAATATGCAGTCAGTTTACGGGAGTAGTCTTTCCCCTTCCAAATTAAACGAATTCAATCACAATATTGTGAATCCATTTTCTTTCTTTGTAGGCTAAGTTTATCTCCGTTTATGTTGGTGTATGTGTTCATATATGGTCCGCTTTGTGCGTAAATAGCGTAAGAATATGTGTTGTTGACGTCACCCCCCATGCAGCGGGGGTGAAATTCAGAGTGTTTTGTCCCCTACACGCCTAAACTGGGATCGCGGATTAAGTGGTTAGCGTTGACTCGGTGCGAGTCAGGAAGGCTATTACTGGTGCAGCCGCGGGATCTGTTGATTTTTTTTAAATTATGATTTTGGCCGCCGAGCCAAGTACCTTAGGCTTGCATTGACGTTTTGTTTTCATGCCGCGGAGCTATTTGTATGTATTTTAAATGTAAAGGACTTGCCTGTAGGTTTGTGTGTGTTGTTTTATGTTTGGCATCTTTCCGGTTGTAACGCGTGTCTGTGAGAAAATTGGAGGGGAGGGGTAACAGGTGGGCACGGGGGCTGATAAAGCGCAACTGCCCTGGTAATATGCCACATGATTTTCCCGGACTAAAGCAACCTTCGGGGCCGTGGTTTTGTGGTTGGCGCAGTTAATTGTTTGAAACACGTTGTCAGACCGCCATCACTACTACACACTATATGAAAAAATATTTGCCCCCTTGCGATTTCTAATTGCCCCCTTAGTAAACTGTTCCTGGCGCCGGGCCTGGTGACAATCTAATTTGACCTGTTTGCGTGAGCTCAAACTTTCCTTCTGGCCTGCATGGATTTAAATTGGGAGCTCGCTTGTGCATAATCAATGTCGTCAACGGAGACTGCTGCCGAGGCAATTGTCATTAAATTTTGCGTCTTTGCCTCGGACAGACGACTTCTCATTGACGTTTTAATTTTATTCTGAAGGCTGAACCCGCGCTCTGCTGCGACACTGGAGACTGGAATAACCAGCGCCACTTCAGCCAAAGTTCTGAAGTCGGGAAACATTTCTCCCAGGGAAGTGATCAGAAGCCGGCAAGAGCCTCTGAAAGTTGGATTTCCCGACCCTGCTAGTACTCTCTTCATAGGGAGGAAATCCTGCAGCATGCGGTCTTTCTGCACCAGTGGTGCAGCTGCACCCCGCGGAGCCTGGAACCTGACACGGAAGGTCTTAAATAAAACGAAGTTATGTTTAAATGTTAGTTTGTCTACCCGTGCTCTCATTAAAATGATAGTTTAGCAGATATTCGAGCAGTGATGTTCGTAAGCTTACTGGGGAAGAATACAATAAATCGACATTTGTTTCATTTTAAAAACAAGAAAACAACTAGCCTCAATGAGCGCTATTGCATTAAGACGTACAGGCAGAGAAACGACACAAACAACCCAATGCAGCTCTTTTTTTTAATAGCAAAAATGACGTGTCTTCTGCAGAGAAGGGAAACATTAATCCATCTCACTGTGCTAGTGGTTAGAAAAGTGAGAGCGCGGTGAGGAGCGCGATGGGGGGAACAGCCTTGCGCAGTGGCTGCAGTGTATACATGAGCAGCCGATGCACTGAACATCAAGACTGCCGCAACGTCGGCTCAGATTGAAAGTGACGGCAGTGAAGACTATGTATACTGTATGTAAGAAAACTCTGCCACAACTTGCCAATAATTTCAACTGTGTGTTTCATTATGTTTTATTATTGTTATTATTAGGCTATTATTATTATTGGTAATGGTAACGGTAAACATCCGTCAAAATGACCGACGGCCTTCAGATTTTTCCGTCATAGCTAAAAAAAAATCCGTCAATGACGGACAATTGTCGGTTAACGCGACCTATGGCATGTACACTTCCCTTAATTTGTGTCTGTAATAATATCTGTGTTGTAGAATGATGGAGGGAAAGAGATCAGACTCACCAGAACCCAGCTGTGTGTCCATGAAGAGTGACAGGTCAATGAGCCCCCCAGATAACTTCAGAGACAGAGATAGTCCTGCTGATCTGAGGTCAGTATAGTGAGGAGGTTTCTTGTTCTTTTCTCACCAACAAAATTCAGAATGTACACATTTTCCCTCAATTTAGTTTTCATAGTCCTGCTGCTGTTCAGTCCAACACCGCTTGTCCAATTAGTGGACTGGATCTCACTGTTAAATAAACACCAATAGATATTGTGCATTATTGAGCTTTAGTCACGTCTGCACCTGCCAGCACTCAAAACTCCACTTCCCATGATTCACAGTGGTCTTCAAACATGGCCGCCATGGACTACAGCACCCAGCACACACCTCACTGCTCAGTCACCAGATTACTGATTTCATTCTCCTGTTCACGATTACCACAGTGCACCATTTCAGCAGATCAGTGCAAAGGAAACGCTCAGTGTGTCATTCCTGACCTTACCAAGCCTTGTATTTAGTTCTTCTGATATTCTGGGTTTATTTATTCTTGCCTAGACTTCTCTAATTATCACCTGACCTCTGCCTGTTTACCTGAATAAAATCCTTTCTTCACCTAAACATCCATCTGCCGTATGGTGACCAGATTGATTGATTGATTGATTGATCGATTGGTTGCTTTATTCTGAGCAGTAAAGAAGATATAAAAAACAAACAAAAAAAACAAAATAAAAAAATGCAATCATCAATACATCATCATAAACAAACAGAATAGTGTAGCCACAAGGCAGTAACATAATGTTCGGAAAGGATTAGTAGTAGAATAAGTAAATAACTTATCAAATCCTAACCCTCTATACCACCGCTAATCAAACATCACTTTCCACCACAATAAACTATATATACAAAAGAAAACAAAATCAACAAAAAAAGAAAACGTACCAAGACATACCAACATGGTATAATATCGACCAAATCATATATACAGATACTTATGTTATGCATATATACACATACAATACATATATACAGTACATACATATACACATACCTATAACTATACACATCCATATGTACACAGACACCCATATCATAATTATGCATATTATGCTTATTATATACAATTATGCATATATATATTACACAAAAATACCCACATTTTATACTAATATATATATATATATATATATATATATATATATATATATATATATATATATATATGTGTGTGTATGTACCCATACCCACATATATACACTTATATTATCAATAGAATGTTATTGTAATTCCTCCTCCCTATACCTCATAAAGATCTGTTCCTTATACCTTTTTTTGAACGGGTTTATAGTTGTACATTTCATGAGCTCCATATTCAAACTGTTCCATAGCTTTACTCCACAAATAGAAATACTGAACATTTTTAACGTTGTCCTAGCACTGCGAATTTTAAATTTCAATTTCCCCCTAAAATTATAGCCCCCCCCCCCATCCGAGAACATTGTTTGGATATTCCTTGGTACTTTATAATTCCTTACTTTGTACATTACTAAGGCAGTTTTATATTCTATATTAATATCCCTGAATTTTAAACATTTTGAATTTAAGAATAGTGAATTAGTATGATCTCGGTAACCAGCACTATGAATTATTCTTATAGCTCTTTTGTGAAGTATAGTTATTGCATGAAGTGAACATTTATATGTATTTCCCCACACCACTGAGCAGTAAGTTAAGTACAGTAAAACCAGGGAACGGTAAAGAATGCGGAGTGAATTATAGTCCAGGACGTGCTTAGCTTTACTCAACACAGATATGCTTCTTGATAGTTTCATTAGTATGTATTTTATATGTGACTTCCAATTAATTCTATCATCTATTATTACCCCAAGAAATTTATTATTAGAAACTCTTTCAATATCAACACCATCTACCTTTACATTTATTGCCCTATTTATTTTATAATTATTAAATAACATGATTTTTGTTTTAGACAGATTTAATGATCATTTATTTCGATCAAACCAACTTTTTAACCTGCACAATTCTGAAGAGATTATGTTTTCTAACTCATGTAAATTTGTTCCAGAACAAAACATATTTGTGTCATCTGCAAATAATACCATCTTAAATATCTTTGATACATTGCACATATTATTTATATAAAGAATAAACAGTTTAGGACCCAATACTGACCCCTGAGGGACACCACAATCAATATTCAAACGAGCTGAGACAGAGTCACCCAACTTCACAAATTGTGTCCTGTTGCTCAAATAACTTCTTATCCAATTTAATACAACTCCCCTTATCCCATATTGTTCCATCTTATTAATTAATAAATCATGATTAATGGTATCAAAAGCTTTTTGAAGATCAATAAATTTCCCAGCGACATATTTATCATCTATAGAGTTACTGATTTCTTCAATTGACTCCATTAGTGCCATCTCTGTTGATCTATTTGCTCTAAATCCATATTGACTATCACTCAGTGCGTTTACATGCACATCCAAATCGAACTGCTGTCGGTAATCGAGCAGAGGGTCCCAGCAGGGGTGCCAGAGAAATCCAATCCTACATGCACACAAGTTAATCGAGCGATTGTGTGAGGTACATTGTGCACCCGAGCCACAGGTGGCGCTACACGCCCCATTGTGTTGGTACACTTCCGGTTGTCATCATGAAGAAGAGCTATGGAGCACTTGCATGTGACGTCACAGCTGATCCAGATTGTGATAGACGCCATCTTGTCGGTCAAACGCCATATTCCGCCTTCTACTTCTGGTTCTACTTCTGCTTTTACTTCTACCTTTTCTTCTGGAAAACCCTACTATATACAATTCTACTACAACGGCTGCGGCTACAAGCTCTCCCTACCTGTGCACGTTTTTTATGTTTTTTGTGTGTATTTTTGCGTGTTGTTCGTCTGTACCGGACTTCAATATCCACTACAAGCATATAGACTTACTGGACATTGGTTTCCAGCAGAAAATGACGGTTTGTAGCGATTTCCATCGCATGCACAACATTCCGGACGAGATAGCGAGACCAGCGGGGTCTCCGTGGATTGTTATCAGAAGCAAAGCAAAGGAGGCGGTGCCGGGAGCGGAAGCAAAAGCGAGGCTGCAGGCAGAGCCGGCCTGTTGACTAAGCTCAGAAAACAGCCACTCAAACCTCCACTGCTAAGCCTCGACCTCTCCAACGCCAGATCCATGTAAACAAGACGGACGATTTGGAATTACAGCTGGAATTACCTTATTCTATAATCGGCTGGTCAGTGCTATACTCAATACTTAAGTGACTTACCCATCCAATGAGGATTCTTGTTTACAAGATGCCACATCTGAGTCGCTGACAAATCCTGAATTTCTGTAAAGATAACTGTCCAGAGATTTATAAGCACGCAGTGCTTCACCACTGAACAGCGAGGGAAAGTTAATGAGGTAATTATACACGTCCGGGTATTCCGCTGGCAGTTCAAAATCCGGTCGTGAAAACTCCATCCGGTAAGCCATAAGGGTCACTAATCTGTAGATCGTTTATTTTAGAGATATATCTAGTTATCTGTTCATTAGAAAAATGAGCCGTGTAGTCCGTCGGTTGAAATTGATCCATTCTGTACACGAGTGCAGCAGTATTCAGCGGTGTTTTTGACCGACAAGATGGCGGTTGTGTACTTTCCGGTCACGTGACTGCAAGATCTCTATTCAAGAGTATAAACAAAGTTCCGTGTTCACAAGAAGAGTCTTTGTAGTTTGTATGTACGAACAGAAGTGTTCCTAATAAAGTGGGCGGCTAAGGTGAAGTGTCATGCCGACCAAGGCTGTTTTATTTTTTTTTTTCCCCGACCGCGGCTGTTGTATTTCCCGCTTGTGGTCTCGTCACTCGTCACTTCCGGAAGGGACAGTGCTGAAGTAAGTAGCTGGACTACGTAGCTCGATAGGGTATACATGCACTAAGTAGCTCGGCAGAAATCGCATAATCTAGGTCATGCAGCTCGATTACGAGAAATCAAGTTCTGTTCAATTTCAGCCGAGCTAAGGTGTTTCCATGCCATCTAGAACTGCGATTTCAGTCGAGCAACGGCAGAAATGCGATTTTCTCTATGCGCATGTAAACGCACTGACACAGTAGTTTGTATTTTTCAGTGAATTTATCTAATGTTATTGAATAGTTTTTCAAGAATTTTGGAGAATTGAGGAAGTAAAGAAACAGGTCTGTAATTTGTGAAGCTGTGTTTGTCCCCAGATTTATACAATGGAATTACTTTTGCTATTTTCATATTACTTGGAAATGTACCGGTTTGAAATGACAATGATGGTCAATGAATATACTTAATATAATTTACAACATACTATTACAGAGAAACTACTGTGGGGAAAATGAGAGGACTCTGTCCACAGTGTGTTCAACATGTCTGCTACAGAGGGAAATGACATCATGTGATGGTGGTCACATGGTATTGGGACAAACCATGTTTGATTTGCAGGGGGGAGTAACAGAGTTAGTAACAGAGCTGACAGAGGTTTCACAGACTCATCTCATCATCTCTAGCCTCTTTTATCCTGTTCTACAGGGTCGCAGGCAAGCTGGAGCCTATCCCAGCTGACTATGGGCGAAAGGCGGGGTACACCCTGGACAAGTCGCCGGGTTGACACATAGACACACATTCACACCTATGGTCAATTTAGAGTCACCAGTTAACCTAACCTGCATGTCTTTGGACTGTGGGGGAAACCGGAGCACCCGGAGGAAACCCACGCGGACACGGGGAGAACATGCAAACTCCGCACAGAAAGGCCCTTGCCGGCCATGGGGCTCGAACCCGGACCTTCTTGCTGTGAGGCGACAGCGCTAACCACTACACCACTGTGCTGCCCAGTTTCACAGACATTAATAAATAAAGATATTTAAATTATTTAAATGAGAAAATCAATTTAAATAATATTTTCTTTAGTATTTAGACCAGGGGTGGCCAAACATTTTTGCTTGAGGGCCACATAAAGAAAAATATGAGCCGCCAAGGGCCGATAGAAATTAAAGGTGTCTTTTAGACTAGTTACAATGTTTTTTAGACTGTGCAAAACATTGTATTTTTGTTGCAGTAGTAGCCTACTTGATATGATGTGAATTATAGGCCGACTAAACACATAATGATGTCTGAGTACTTTATTAAGTTTACAGTACACACCTTTACTTATCCTTGGTTTCATTCAAATAAGCATTTGAAAATCTCAGAATGTAACCTGAAATATGTAGAATGCAACAGACTGAACATAAATGTCTGAGTGAACAACACAGAGGGTCAAGGCAGTTTCAACACTTCTGAGAGAAAGTGGCTGTGTAAGCTAATGTAGTTTGGTATAAAATGTGAATGGCTTACTTAAGAACATAGCCTAATAAAACAACCTGCTTTGGTATGAAATTAATTTCAATTAGCCTAATAACTGACAATGTCACAAAGGTCTGCAAATGAATAAATAACACATTCACATGTAGCCCAAAAGGAGAAAAGGAAAAAGGCAGTACAGGCGGTCACATCAAGAAAACATGCCTGTGTATAGGCCTAATCTTAGTGCTTTAAGTAGCCTAACTGAAAATGGGTCACGATCAGTGGCAAAGGTGCAACAAGACTGATGAAAATAAATATTTGGTCTTGGGTTAGGTCCTGGGTTCGAGCCCAGCGGCTAACGAGGGCCTTTCTGTGTGGAGTTTGCCTGTTCTCCCTGTGTCCACGTGGGTTTCCTCCGGGTGCTCCGGTTTCCCCCACACTCCAAAGACATGCAGGTTAGGTTAACTGGTGACTCTAAATTGACCGTAGGTGTGAATGTGAGTGTGAATGGTTGTCTGTGTCTATGTGTCAGCCCTGTGATGACCTGGCGACTTGTCCAGGGTGTACCCCGCCTTTCGCCCGTAGTCAGCTGGGATAGGCTCCAGCTTGCCTGCAACCCTGTAGGACAGGATAAAAGCGGCTAGAGATAATGAGATGAGATCTCAGACATTATGATCTTAGAAAACGCTTTAGTGACGAACAGTTACAGACAGTAATGTGTCATTATATTATAAAATATTATTTTTCATTAGGCTATATATTAAATTATATATTAAATTTATCTTCTAAAATAACAGACTGTACTCATATCACAACCGGTTTATTTCACCATTGGAGATCAGATCACACAAGACATGCGTTACATGACTCATTTTAAGGATTTAAGTAGGCTATTTAAAAGCAATGCCAGCAGGACTTTGTGGCTCAGGTGGATAAGGTGCCACACCATAAATCCAGGGACCCGGGTTAGATTTCGGCCTGCAGTCATTTTCCGAGCCCTCCCTGTTTTTCTCCTGCTCATTTCTACACTGTTCTAAATGAGTTTGGATGTCTGTAAACCAATCAGGATGCTTTTTGTCGAGCATGCGCTACATGAACAGGCACACACACAGGTTCCCTCGCGCACTCCGTCATATGTGCGATGCAGACATTAATGTTTCGCGTGCACGCTCTTGCTCACTTGCTCTAGATTCTGGGAGATATTCTCCAATTTGCGGGCATCAGGGAGCCAGTATCAATATGCGGGAGACTCCTGGAACTTCCGGGAGACTTGGGATGTCTGCACTCATGGATTAAAGCAAAAAAAAAAATCATCTGACTGAAAAAAAAGCTCCATGTCGTTGGCCCCTACCACATCAGCGATGCGTCAAATTTTAAACGCCGTGTTGTCCATTATCCCCTAGGCCCCTACTTATAGTACATTTACATAATTTTAACAATGACTAAAGCTAAGGTAAGACTTTACCATTGTCATTACTGGCTATAAATGATGAAACATCAAGTTTTCAGCGCAAAGTGCAAATTTATTTCAACAATACTTTAGTAATGCACAACAGTGGTTAAGAGAAAAGTGCAAGTGCAGTCGAACTTGAACCATGCTTTCAAAAGAGTGGAACAGAAAGAACTTGCAAGAAAAGTAAAGTGAAAGTTCACTTTTTCTGCTTCTTCGCAGTGAAGCCAAAGGCATCTAGTTTTTTGCCATTGCTTCCACAGACTTTTTTTTATGGCAAACTACACAAAAGCACACACCTGCCATTTTCATCTTTTTGCACCATGAACTAAATGGCTTGACCCATTTCATTTAGCCAAGCCCATCTCCACTTATTCTTTACCGTTTTGTCGATGTCTGACACATCTGTGCTTTCATTTAAAAGAAGCGCGTCCATGCTGGCAAAACCGAAAGTAATTTGCCGCGCTCTAGTGATGGAAATCGAAGGGCCTATATCCGGTGGCCTTATACGCAGTACTTGAGTTGGGGGGGGGGGGGGGTGTAGGGGGAGGCATCCCCCTTCTGAAATAAAAATCTCAAATCATTTCCCTTATAAAACGGCCATCCCCCCATCACATCCCTTGTGCCATTTTACCGATTAATGTGGAAATTAGCCTACTATTATTTTAACAAATATTACTACCATTTCAACATTAGAGGCTTTGTGCAGTGATAGCCTACATGTAGCCGGATAAAAAAGACCTGCCTGTGACCCTGTAGAAGGATAAAGCGGCTAGAGATAATGAGATGAGAGGTTGCACCTCTCATTCACACCTATACGGTGGTTTCAGTCACTGAAAACAGCTACTTTCGCAAACTCTGGGCAGAGTGGAGATTTCTGAAAACTCCATCTTCAGACACGCGTGTAAATCGGGAAAATGAAGCAACAGTGGGCGAGAGGGCGCGCGCGAATATAATGAGTCATGTGAATCTTTCACCGAATGCCAATTGTCCCGGTTCTTCATGAAATCGCACGCGCACGCACAAATTCATTAGATTAACTTTCAAATAACTGTTCTTGTGCACTTGCGACACCGGAGCCACTTTCCTGAATTTTGAGCTTCGGAGTATTCGCTTCTTTATCTATTTAATCAATGAACTTATTTGTCACATACATTAAATTACTAATGTAAACCATTAGTAGCCTATTTAAGCAATCGCTGTTTTCTCCACTGTTTTCCGACCTTTTGTGCTTAGTGAATGAGACACTTCATTACACTCCACTGACCGACTTCCAATTCCGGACTTTTTTGAAAATGTAAAAAATAGGCCTACGAGATGTTTTTTTGGGACTTAATTCGCGTTGGTCCTTCACTATTAATTTTTGAGACTGACGAGGCACTAAATACTGTGGAATTATTTTCTCCTTACTATGAAGTTTGTCATCTTAAACAAGTGTCGGGAAATCTTGCAGCCCGACTCTACAGCCTCCAATGTTTAAGCGAACTGCTGAAACCATAATGTTTAAAGATTAAATCGTAGGCTAATCAAATCAAAGAAAAACACAGCCTTTCCAGAACGTTGTCTGCCGAAGCCTGTTTAACCTACAAAAGGCTTAATAGCAAAGGTCTTGCTGCGGCTTCAACTTTTCACCTGATCACCTTTCAGTAGGCAAATATCATTATTACTACTACTACAAAAGGCCTAGTATTAGTAGTAGACAAGTAGTTGCCTAGTAGTAGGACACATGGGCGTCGCCACCATTGAATGTGAAGGGGACGTGTCCCCCTCACATTTCATAACTCTTCGTTTGGACCCCCCCCCCCCCCCCCCCCCCACATTTAACATAAAATATGAGTTCACCCAGCGCCGTTTCTATTGCTTTGTGAAAGAATCCATTCCACTTGATCGATAAGAGAAAACACAGACCACTGAAAATCCACTCCGGGTTTTCCGGGCGTTCCCTGCAACAACTCACCGCGTGCAAGCGAGTCTCTGCTCGCGCTGAGATATGTTGGTGCAGCTGCTCGAGAGTGGAGGAGGTGACGTCAGCCACATTGCCACCTCACAATGGCTAGCTTTTGCTGAAACCTTATTCTTTTGTTATCTGCTCTCAAAATTAACCCTAGGCTACGTTAAATTAATGTTCAACTAAACAATGAAATAAGCTTAGCCTAATGGGGTATTCTTGGTTGATGGTGAATTGTTTGCAGTATTTGCTCCTCCCCAGACACAAGGACATTCTTTACAAAGCAGCAGAAAGTCAGTCAGAATTTCCCCACAGGACAAGTTTTTTTTTTTTTGTCCCAATGGAAATGTTAGTGCAGTTAGCTGGCTAGTCAATGTTAGGAGATGTATCAGCTAGCTTAATGTTAGCTATCATTTAATTCAAACCCAGTAGGCCTGCCTTACTGTAATGCCAAGAATGAGGTCAAGTCTGCTCTGATGATATTTACTGATTCCCTGTTGTGATTTGAAGAACTTGTTTTGTCTAGTCTTTGCCAGTTTTCTGGAAAGTAAGATGGGAAATCAGTGTATGGGGAAGGAATAGTAGAAAGGAAAGCAATGGCGAGAGACGGATGTTATTCCAGGTGGATTGTGAAGGATAGGGGGATAAAAGTTATGAAGTGGTAGAAATTGTGGTGGCACCAATGTAAGAAGGAGTTATATCTATAAATCTATTTGTTATACTAATCTGTAAATGTTACTGTAGTACCACCATTGCATGTAGGTTGACAAAACTGCACTTGCCTATTGTGTGAAGTTATCTTTTATGTGTCGTTGCTTGACACGGTGTGCTTGTGTTATGAAGACTGCATGATGCCATGTCATTTTTGTTATGAGTATCACTAAATCGGAAAAAAGTAAAATGCACCCACTAAAGTCACTGTTGGTGGTGAACAAAATTGCACCTGTTCATTGTGTGAAGTTGTTTTTTGTGTGTCACCGTTGCTTGACACAGTGTGATTTTGTGTTATGAAGTTTGCATGATGCCATATCATGCCTGTTCATTGTGTGAAATTATCTCATCTCATCTCATCATCTCTAGCCGCTTTATCCTTCTACAGGGTCGCAGGCAAGCTGGAGCCTATCCCAGCTGACTACAGGCGAAAGGCGGGGTACACCCTGGACAAGTCGCCAGGTCATCACAGGGCTGACACATAGACACAGACAACCATTCACACTCACATTCACACCTACGGTCAATTTAGAGTCACCAGTTAACCTAACCTGCATGTCTTTGGACTGTGGGGGAAACCGGAGCACCCGGAGGAAACCCACGCGGACACGGGGAGAACATGCAAACTCCACACAGAAAGGCCCTCGCCGGCCCTGGGGCTCGAACCCAGGACCTTCTTGCTGTGAGGCGACAGCGCTAACCACTACACCACCGTGCCGCTGTGTGAAATTATGAATATTCTTATTTTTAAACATACAGCTGAGTGTCACTATTGCTTGGCACAGTGGCATGTTGTGTTACATCTAAAACTAAATAAAAAAGGAAACACAAAATAAAAAGTAAAATGCACCCATAAAGTCATTGTTGGTGATAAACTGTGTCACATTCATCTCATTATCTTAGGCGTAGCGGTGGGTTTAAAAACAGGCTGATGAATATATGGACTAGTTGAATGAGGACTTATTGTTGAGTCTCTAAAATAGTCATTGAATTAAGTGACTTTTGTAGGTAAAATTAGGTGTTTAACAACCTGTTAAAAATACACCAGAATGCAGGAAATGGCATCTAATTAATTAATAAATATTCTGGGGGACCAGACCCCCCACACCCCCCGCCAGTGTGTCCCCCCCACATTAAAAATGCTTCTGATGCCCCTGGTAGGACAGCCAAATAGTTTCATCAGTGGTCTACGCCGAGCCTCCCTGGGACTAGACAGTAGCGGAGGCTGTATTTATTTATTTATTTATTTATTTATTTATGCCTATCCATGCTGCACTAGACAGTGTTTATGTAGAGAGCATGCGCACTTCAATCAATCAATCTATCTTTTATTTCAATTATATATAAACATATTCAAACTCGCTGTATGAGCGCATTAAAATCTTATGGCTTTTTAACTCGCGGTGAAAGTCCTCCGGGTTTAATTAACTAACTGAACTCAGCTGTTCTCAGCGTTTGATAAACCTGCTTTGTGAAACGGACAATCACTGCTCCTCCCCGTGGAAAAATGAGGGACAGCAGCTGGTTGTCACACAAGCTGCTTAGGGGCGTCACCAGTCAGGACTGCATTGACTACGTCATTGTGGGGGATAAATTATCTGCACGGACCAATCGGCAGACAGTCACGAACCAGTCAGGGGACGGCCAAGGGCCTGCAGAGAGCCAGTCACGGAAACGTGGAACAAATTCAATGGCTGCCACTGTATAATCATCATCAAAGTACATGGAATGTGTCCTGAATGATAGAATGACTCTTGTGTTTCTCCATGAAATGATTGGACAGCCGCCAAACACTGATTCAGTTTGAAGCAGGAGTTGAGACACAAAAGAACCCTGGAAATGTGTTTGTAAACAGTACAAGAAATTGTTGTGTGTATCAAGTTTTTTGCGTGCAAGTTTTAACCTGTTTTTAGCTCCTCGGGCCTCAGGCCAGGCCGGATGACGTGCAATCACGCGTCATCCATCTGTCGTCATCCGTCCACAATTTACAAAAATTGTTACTCCTCCTACAGGATCGATCGGATTTCAATCAAACTCTCATACAGTATTCCCCAGGTGGGTGTGCATAAAAGTTGTCAAGATGGTGGTGCCACCTGTCATACTTAGGATTTTCTGGGTGTCTTGGCCAGTCTGAGCTCCAGCCTCATTCGGGCTATTTTTAATGTCTGTTTTTAATGACGAATGTCTGAGTATTTTAAGCATTTTATAATATGTTTGGTTGAAATGCTCAGCCTTGCCTTTTATTTGTCTATATGATTTAATTTGTTGCTTATTACTCAAATTTAATTAAGACGAAGAGGTTCTGTTAATTCAAACTCAATATACAGTCATCCATATCCACTCCATATTATATTAGCATGTACACTTCCCTTAATTTGTGTCTGTAATAATATTTGTGTTGTAGAATGATGAAGAGAAAGAGATCAGACTCACCAGAACCCAGCTGTGTGTCCATGAAGAGTGACCGGTCAATGAAACACCCAATTCGCTTCAGAGACAGAGACAGTCCTGCTGATCTGAGGTCAGTATAGTGAGGTGTTTTACAGCACTGTTCCACCTGATCAAACTCACTGGTGTCATTGTGAAGTCCTTCATGAGCTTTATCAGGTGTTGAAGCAGTAAAAAACTAAACTGTGCAGTGCTGCAGCTCTCGGACTGGCAGTGAGGAAGACTGCTGGAAGAGTTCAGTTCAGCCTGCAGTCCCTGAGCTGGAGGGTCTGTGGTGCGACACAAGAACATTTACACCTGGGACATTAATCACTCTATCACTATTTCATTCATTCATTCATTCATTCATTCAAACATTTGTTTCTAAATGTGTGTGTGTCAGTGAGGAAATCCTGAACTCAGTGTATTGTGTTAAGAGGAGAGTGTTAAATATCTGTCTCTGTATTTATGAGTGTGTGTTGTACAGCTATGATACATATAGTCCATATTCCAGCATGTGTTTTGTTTGTTCACAGACCACAAAAGAAGAAATCAAACATCAGCAGAAATCATCTGGAGTCCATATTCAAGGTGTGTGTGTACAGTTTTATCCCCATACAGCAGCATTATGGGTAATCAGACACAATTTCAGTTCTAACTGACTTTTCTTCTTTTCCTGAAATAAATCCTCTCTCACTGTGTAACATTATAATATTGGGATCTGTTCCTGTGTGTTTCTCACCAGGAGCTGGAACACAAAGTCATCAGTGTGATCCAGAAGGAGCTGAAGAGGTTTAAGAAGCTCCTGAGTCCAGATTCCCCAGCATGCTCTGAGAGGGAGGTGGAGGATGAGGAGGATCAGAGCAGTGTCAGAGAGGGAGTGCTGAAGATCACACTGCACTTCCTGAAGAACATGAACCACACAGATCTCGCTCACACACTGCGCAACAGTAAGAGCTCTGAGTCATCACTTTATTTTATCTACTTCAGTTTGGTTCATATTTAAATACATCATATTAAATTTAATAAGTTGAATAAGTCAGTGAGATTAGAACTCTGAAATTAGTTTTATTTTACAATGTATATATTTTCCTTCTAAATTCTTTACATTAATCAGGAACGCACATCAATATTTAATTTATATTGTTCTCAGTGATTTTGCATTAAAAGATGTTATTACTTTGTTTCTCAGAACACGTCTCTGTGTATCAGCAAAAGCTGAAATCCAACCTGAGAGAGAAGTGCAAAAGAGTTAATGAAGGAATCTCACAGCATGGAAACTCAGCTTTTCTGAACGAGATCTACACAGAGCTCTACATCACAGAGGGTTGGAATGGAGACGTCAATAAAGAACATGAGATGAGACAGATTGAGACGGCGTCCAGGAGACCAGCAACACAGGAGACACCCATCAAATGTAACGATTTCTTTAAAGGCACGTCCATCAGAAGCGTGCTGACTAAAGGAGTTGCTGGAATTGGAAAAACTGTCTCTGTGCAGAAGTTCATTCTGGACTGGACTGAAGGAGAAGCGAATCAGGACGTCACCTTCATGTTCCCACTTCCCTTTAGAGAGCTGAATCTGATGAAGGAGAGAAATCTCAGTCTGATGAATCTCCTTCATCACTTTTTCCCAGAAATGAAAGAATTTCGATTAATAGACTGTGATATGAACAAAGTCCTGTTGATCTTTGATGGTCTGGATGAGTGTCGACTTCCTCTAAATTTCCAGAACAATGAGAGATTGTGTGATGTGACAGAGTCGGCCTCAGTGGATGTGCTGCTGACAAACCTCATCAAGGGGAATCTGCTTCCCTCTACTCTCCTCTGGATAACCTCTCGACCAGGAGCAGCCAATCAGATCCCTCCTGAATGTGTAGACCAAGTAACAGAGGTACGAGGGTTCAGTGATCCTCAGAAAGAGGAGTACTTCAGGAAGAGGATCAGTGATCAGAGCCTGGCCAATAAAATCATCACACACATGAAGTCTTCAAGAAGCCTCTACATCATGTGCCACATCCCAGTCTTCTGCTGGATCTCAGCCACTGTTCTCGAGAGAATGTTGGGTGAAGCAGAGAGTGGAGAGATCCCCAAGACTCTGACTCAAATGTTCACACACTTCCTGATCTTTCAGATCAAACACAAGGACCAAAAGTACCATCAGAAATGTGAGCCTGATCCTCAGCAGACCAGAGCGAGTATCCTGGCACTGGGAAAACTGGCTTTCCAACAGCTGGAGAAAGGAAACCTGATCTTCTATGAGGAAGACCTGAGAGAGTGTGGCATTGATGTGAGAGAAGTGTCAGTGTACTCAGGAGTGTGTACCCAAATCTTCCGAGAGGAGTTTGGGCTTCACCTGGGGAAGGTGTTCAGCTTCGTACATCTGAGTGTTCAGGAGTTTCTGGCTGCTTTATACACGTTTATCTCCTTCATCAGCAGAAAAGTAACAGAACGACAAACCACTGATCTGTCTGATCTTTTCACCAAATCAAACATGTCTGATTTCCTCAGGAGTGCAGTGGACAAGGCCTTACAGAGTGAGAATGGACACCTGGACCTGTTCCTCCGCTTCCTTCTGGGTCTCTCACTGGAGTCCAATCAGACTCTCTTACGAGACCTACTGCCCCAGACAGGAAGTAGCGCTCACAGCAAACAGGAAACAGTCGAGTACATCAAGGAGAAGATCAGGGAGAATCCATCTCCAGAGAAATCCATCAATCTGTTCCACTGTCTGAATGAATTGAATGATCATTCTCTAGTGCAGGAAGTACAACGTTACCTGAACAGAGATGATTTCAGTCGTCTCAGTGGAGTCAGACTCTCTCCTGCTCAGTGGTCAGCTCTGGCGTTTGTGTTACTGAACTCAGAACAGGAGCTGGATGAGTTTGATTTGAGGAAATATTACCCATCAGAGGAATGTCTTCTGAAGCTGCTGCCGGTGGTCAAAGCCTCCAGAAAAGCTGAGTGAGTGTTTTTATTTTTATTTATAAATGTATTACTGCATGGTTTGTTATTTTAATGTAACGCTGAACTGCAGTGTTTTGATTAATGCTTGTTAATAGTGACTCTAATCTTCTTCAAACAAACCTCTGGTACTTTTACAGGAGATGGTTTCACTTTTTACACTAACAGGTTATTAAACCACTCCAAACCCCCAGAAATCAGAGGTGTGTGTGTGAGCAGAGAATGATACACACTGTTTAAAATGCAACACACAACCTTGTGTTCAGTTCAAATAATTACATCATATTTTTCCCAAAATCTTGACCTCCAGCAGTAAAACAAGCCCAATAAGAAGTGTCCATCAAACCCCACCCTGACAAACTCCTGACCAATCAGAGAACTCCCTCATGGACAAACAGTTTGGTGCTCTGGAAAATCAGTGCAGTGTGAAACTAACCAAACCAAATGACAGTAACACACTGTGCACTGAAAAAAAATCCTTTGGATTTACTTGATTTTAATGTGTACGTCGGTCCCACGTGATCAGAATGTGTATGACTGACATAATTTCCTTCTTTTTCTCAATGAATTATTACTTGTGGGGAGGCATGGTGGTGTAGTGGTTAGCGCTGTCGCCTCACAGCAAGAAGGTTCTCGGTTCGAGCCCAGTGGCCGACAAGGGCCTTTCTGTGCGGAGTTTGCATGTTCTCCCAGTGTCCTCGTGGGTTTCCTCCGGGTGCTCCGGTTTCCCCCACAGTCCAAAGACATGCAGGTTAGGTTAACTGGTGACTCTAAATTGACCGTAGGTGTGAATGTGAGTGTGAATGGTTGTCTGTGTGTCAGCCCTGCGATGACCTGGCGACTTGTCCAGGGTGAACCCCGCCTCTCGCCCATAGTTAACTGGGATAGGCACCAGCTCGCCTGTGACCCTGTAGGACAGGATAAGCGGCTACAGATAATGGATGGATGAAATTATTACTTGTTAAACCAAAATATTTCAATCATGTTAGACTACTTAAAAGAATCAAGTTGATTTAACTTTTTTTTAATCTATTGCAATGCCAATTAATTGAGTCATGTGAAAGTGATATCATGTTCAGGATACCAGATTTTTAAATGTAACTAACTTGATTTGTTAACGCTAATATTATTTAAAGGTATTATGGAACTTAAAAGGATGGCACGGTGGTGTAGTGGTTAGTGCTGTCGCCTCACAGCAAGAAGGTTCGGGTTCGAGCCCCGTGGCCGGCAAGGGCCTTTCTGTGTGGAGTTTGCATGTTCTCCCTGTGTCCACGTGGGTTTCCTCCAGGTGCTCCGGTTTCCCCCACAGTCCAAAGACATGCAGGTTAGGTTAGCTGGTGACTCTAAATTGACCGTAGGTGTGAGTGTGAATGGTTGTCTGTGTCTATGTGTCAGCCCTGTGATGACCTGGCGACTTGTCCAGGGTGTACCCTGCCTTTCGCCCGTAGTCAGCTGGGATAGGCTCCAGCTTGCCTGCGACCCTGTAGGACAGGATAAAGCGGCTAGAGGTAATGAGATGAGATGGAACTTAAAAGCAATTTTATAATGTCCTTACAACTCAATTTAGGTCTCTAAATTTAACTTGATTTGTTAAAGCCAGCCAAATTGTAGACATCAGTTTTGTATTTAAAGTTTGTGCAAATACAAAAATCAAATATAAAAAAAAAATTGCATTGACAAAACCAAAGATTCAGGGGTCTGTATTAAACGTTGACTGTACTGATCCTTAAACTTTACAGATCACACATTTTACCTGAACAGAAGGACTCAGTGCAGTTGCCATACAGTAAATTCAGCATAAAAACAAACAGCAGATACAGTATAAACTTATCATAGTACGTTAAAAAAATACTGTGAACTGTTAGTACAGCACAACAGTGCATCCTCAAGAGTGAATACAAAACAATAACAGTATTTTATTGACTTAAACCAAACATGCCACAGACTGAAGAAGGCAAATAAGCTCTAGTGCTTCATAAAAAATAAAACATTTACCATGAGGGTTAACCCTGTGAACACCATTTTACACAGCTGACAACTTTGACAAATCAAAGTGGATTTACAAACAAAAAGTAATCAACCCTGCATAAACTCATCACTGAGAAATAAACACACACACACAAAAGTGGATACACAACAGAAATCAGTCTGAGCCGTTGACTGAGAGCCTGTTTTTCAGAGCAAGTGCTTTGTTGGAAAGTTTACCTCCATCCAGTTCCATCCAAATCTTTTGGATGACCTCAAAAGTGTAGCGGAGGTCAGCAGGGTAGCTGAGGTTCAGTGCATACATCAGTCCAAACAGCATAGCAACAGCTAATGCTACATTATCAAGATCTTGTAACACCTTGATGCCTTCAAGAACAATGCCAATGTCCTCTGCTTCATCACTTGAAGCATGTTCTTTAAGAACATAAATCCCAATGGTGGTGTCTTCAATGGCCTCACTGATGGTGTTTTGATCCATGCTCTGTCCAAAACAGACAAAAGGTAGGTAAACCAAAGTTAGGCAAATCAAACCTTTTCACCAAGCCCTATCAAGAAAAGGATAAACATAAAATAGCGACACTGTAGATCTAGGTAAGGTGAAAGTTAGAATGAAGGTAAATTTAAAGACAAGAACAAGTAACTACAGCAGAACATTATATAAACATTTAATAAAATGGAAGCATTATCTGTTCCATGAGAACACACTGTGAACGCACCTGCTGATTGGCTGAAATAATGTTGTGAGGCTCGGTCCGAGCCACTTTGTTGCCCAGTTACAGAACCATGGTTGTGTATGAACACTGGATTCTTTTTCAGTGCACACACAGATCAGACAGCTGGTGGACCATGAGGAGATATTTACTGAGTTTGACAAAAAGTTTATTGCACAATTGTTCTTGAGAACCATTTATTCTACCTTTAAGTTAATTCGTCTACGTGTGTGTGTGACCGCAGCCTATACTGCCAGACACGACGTGGAAGCGCTGGTAGGGTTTTTGTAATTATGTAGAATTCCTCTAGGGGTCAACAGAAGTTGTGCGCTGTAGCTTTAAAGGAGAACTGAAGGCAAATTTTTTTAATCATCAAAATTCTATTTATGTCATTTTATTAAATATAGGAATGCATTTTTGATCGCTATTTTGTCACTGCTATAGCAAGTTATGAGTGTTTGCTCTGTAATATAGCAGTCCATATGTCAAAGCAATGGCTGTAAACGAGATTCGCTAAGACCTGTGCGAGACATTGTAGGACGGAAGTAAAACGTACAGTGGAAATCAAAGTGACCAACATCTGCAACGTTCCCTGTGTCCAAAATCGCTCACTCGTTCACAACTGCCTACTGCCTATATAGGGAATTACTATAAAGAGGACTATGTAGTGAGCTCATTGTTAAATTGAAAAAACGCTTTCGGACACTAGTCCGTCATGCTGGTATTTACGTCATTACTGTCGCACAATTAAAACGTACCAGATCAGTTGGCTGGTGGGTTTCAAAATAATAAATGCATGCATGTGTTTTTGTAATAAATCCATATCATGCTGAGCGCATTTCCCACATGTAATCAATACAAGTACCTGCAGCTTTCAGTTCTTTTTTTTTAAAATCAAGGCTGAATACTTTCTTCTTTGCAGACTTTTAATTTGATTTCTTTCTGTGCGACTGCAAAAAAAGATGCGCGCTCTCTTTCAAATGCTGATGTAATCAAGCCGGAAGTTTTGTTTGTTTTGATAGCGATCAGGAAAGTTTGAAAAAAGTAGGCAGTAATCGTCATTTAAACTCGTTTTTGTGCGATATTTCGTTTGGAAAACAGTTTTCAAAATGGCGGCACTCACACCTGGCTGACACTTCACGTTTCGAAGTCTCGCACAAGTCTCGTGAAGATCACGCGGATAAGCGACGCCTGCCGTGGACCAAACGAACTAAACTCAACACGGCTAAAAACCGAACAGGCCGATAAGTATAATATTTAATTGCAATTAGCTGCCAATATGATTCACGATATAAGGTTACTAAAACCGAAAACGTAATTGAAAAACACGTTAATTCAGAAATAAAACAAGTTTAAAAATGACTTCAGTTCTCCTTTAACATTGACATGAGCCCGCATTTTACTGACACTTGCACCAACATATTCATAGCCACACCAACATTTATTTGACACGTTTATTGGCACACACGTGTGTGTGTGTGTGTGTGTGTGTGTGTGTGTGTGAGAGGGAGAGAGAGAGAGAGAGAGAGAGAGAGAGAGTACTGAGTGTGTTTAGTTTGTAGAAACTTGAACACAGGTCAGAGTGGAGTGTTTGTCGGCTGCTCGCTCTCACACGTGTGTGTTCTGTCCATGAGCTAATGGTGTGATGATAAATTGTAGCTGAGAGATTGTGGAGTGCAGAAAGACGTCGCTGCTCCTGTAAATGTGCTGATGTGGCGTCCTGTCCTCTGATTTCTGTGTGTGAGAGAAACACACTCACATTTCTGTTCCATGCTAAAGTTTAGCTGGATTATGGCTGTGTTTGTGTGTTTGAGATCAGTGTTCTGATATTTCATCATTTCTCTTCCAGTCTGTGTTGGTGTAATCTGACAGAGGAAAGCTGTAGAGTTCTGTCCTCAGTTCTCAGCTCAAACTCCTCCAGACTGAGAGAACTGAACCTGAGACACAATAACCTGCAGGATTCAGGAGTGAAGCTGCTCTCTGCTGGACTGGAGAATCCACACTGTAAACTGGAGATACTGAGGTACACACACACACACACACACACACACACACACACACACAGAGTAAGTGTACTGTGTATAATAATTGTGTGTTGTGTAGTAAAGCTGAGTGATTTATGCTGTAACTGTGAGATGTTTCTCTCTACAGGTTGTCTGGCTGCAGGATTACAGGTGAAGGTTGTGCTGCTCTGGTTTCAGCTCTGAGGTCAAATCCCTCATCACACCTGAGAGAACTGAATCTGAACTACAATAATCCAGGAGAATCAGGAGTGAAGCTGCTCTCTGATCTACTGAAGGATCCACACTGTACACTGGAGAAACTACAGTGAGTTACTGACTGTCTCGATATAAATACACACACACACATTTCATGTTCCATCTTCTCCGCTGTGAACTCAACTACTGTTTCTCAAAGTGTGCTCCATGAGCGACCCCCCTGCTGCTCCACGAGTTGATGTTGTAAAATATCACGTTTTATCAGTGTTTCTCAAATCGCCGATGTGACTCCAAAAGCAAAGTTCTGAGTCTTACAGATGAGTCGTTTTCTATATTGAATAAAGTCCTCTGTAAATTCAAATAGTCCCCTATTATTTGAATTTGTCTGACATTAAGCAAGGCAACAGTTTTGTGACACTGCCTATAGCTCCGTCAGTTTCGGTTACACTTTCATAATCAACGTCACCTCTAAATGTGATGGGAATGTGGAATGCGGAGAAACTACGAGTTACCAAGTTAGACTTAGCATCAAACCGTCAAAAAGATAACGGATCGGTTGCTGAAGAGCGGGTCAGTCTAAAGAAAAGCACAAGAACTGTCTGACACGAACAAGGACAAAGTGCAAAGACATGATGATTCAGTGAGCACTGATATGGAGTCCCAGGGTAGTTTGCTGCAGGAGCTCCCTCAGAGTAGTCGTGAAGCTCAACATGACCATGGAAAATCGAGTGCTAAAGCGAAAGGAAAATACCACAGTGACTACATCAAGTTTGGATTTTTTTGGACTGGGAATACGGAGGATCTGAAACCACATTATGTTCTGTGCTATGAAACATTGGCCAACGAGTCAATGAAACCTGCTAAGCTCAAGCGGCACTTCGAAACTAAACACAAGGATTACATCAACAAACCGACTGCATTTTTGAGAGAAAATGTGAAGAGCTTCAGCATCACACGAGAAAGGGAGCCTCACAGTTTTTTGTGCCTGTGGAAAATGCGAAAGCTCCAGCAGCTTCATACAGGGTCTCCCTGCTGATCGCAAAAGCAGGCAAACCTCATTCAATAGGCGAGACTTTAGTTCAGCCAGCTGCAAAGTTATGGCTAACATAATGCTTGGGGGGAAAGCAAGTGATGAAATGAACAGGGTACCTCTGTCCAATGACACTGTCCAGCAGCGCAGAACATCCATGGCTGAAAATGTCCAAGAGCAGCTGGTGACACGTTTATGTCAAAGTCACTTTTTCTCTCTGCAAATGGACGAATCCACTGATATTGAGAACGAGGCAAATCTCCTGTGTTTTTGTAAGGTGTGTATATATATATATATATATATATATATATATATGACGGTGCTGTGCATGATGATTTTCTTTTTTTGTCACTCCCTGCTGACCAACACCACAGAAGAAGTGATTTTTAACTCACTTAATGATTTCATTGTGCAGAATAACACTGACTGGACAAGATGCGTTGGCATTTGCACAGACGGTGCGACTGCGATGATGGCAAAATACAAGGGCCTCGCTGCGCGTGTCTGCACAGTAGCACCATCTGCCACAGCAACACACTGCTGCATTCACAGAGAGCAACTGGCAGTGAAAAAATGCCCCAGTGTCTTAAACCAGTCCTGGACGAGTCTGTGAAAATAGTTAATATGAGTAAAAGCAAAGCACTGAACACACGTCTTTTTAAAGCTCAGTGTGAAGAAATGGGAAGCGAGCACACGAAACTTCTTTTTCAGACTGAAGTTCGCTGGTTATCACATGGGAAAGTTCTCACCCGTCTATGTGAACTGTGTGATGAGGTCAAGTTATTCCTGCATCAAAGTGATGAACTGTATGACAGAATGCATGATTTCCAATGGCTCGCAAAATTGGTTTATCTTGCTGATCTGTTCAGCACTCTCAATACCATGAATTTAGCGCTGCAAGGAAAAGCGATCACAGTCTTTACTGTCCAGGACAAAATTGAAGCCGCACGCCTCAAGATGGAATTGTGGTGTGCCCATCTCGATCGCCAAGAATTCGATAGTTTCCCTACGCTGGCAGATTTTCTTCTCACTGCCGAGGAGGTCCCGGATGGCGACACAGTTGCAGCCTTTAAGGAACATCTGCAAGGCCTTCACTCACAATTGGGCAGAGGTGGACAGTAACGAAGTACATTTACTTGAGTTCTGTACTTAAGTACACTTTTTGAGTATCTGTACTTTACTTGAGTCTTATTTTTTTTTTGGCAACTTATGACTTTAACTTCACTCCATTTCAAAGACAAATATCGTACTTTTTACTCCACTATATTTCTATCAAGGTCCTCGTTAATCGTTACTCTGAAGCAGCTTTGAAAGTGGATGTTTTTTCTTTTCTAAAATGTGTTTTTTTTCACAGGTGACACTGAGATAACCGATCAGTCATCACTAGGGTCACGTCACGTCCATAAACTATAAAATCAAGTTCAGTGATTTCTCCGCAGCATTATTTAACACGATCAGTTGATGGTAAAATGGAAGGAGGCGTTTCTTCTGGGGAATGCACACACCCATGTTTCAGTTTTCTGAAAGGAATAACGATTGGTTTCGTTTTAAATGTTTGCTCCATTTGCCTAAAACGAAGCACGTCATAGCCTACAAAAACTTGTTGATATTAAGGTATGTAAACGTTTTATTCCAAGAAAAAGCTTATCATAAAGTTGTCTGTGCTTTAGAGTTAGCGATAACGTTGCAAAATCTATGCAGTCTGCTTATTCAAATGACTTTCTATGGATTTTCCCACCAAGTTGCCATAGTCTTGCCCACAGCTAACATTAACACATAGCTAGTTAACTTGGACACTGTTAGTTAGCATGTAAAAATAGAGTTACGCTAACATGAATAACGTTAACTTATCTGAAGTCCTTTCAGAAATGTTTTCGCATAATCTTGTACAAATAAACAGAATGTACAAATCTTTCTTTTCTAGTCATTTTAGCGACCCAAAACGATTTTGAGTTTGAAAAGAGTTTGCTAGCATCAGGTGCAGCTTCACTGACTAGCTAGCTTATTGTTAAATCACCATGATTCCACAGGCAGATTATGTCCATGAATACATACACTTACTCGTGTGTATACACACGCACGCACACACACGACATACGAGATGGACAGTATTTTACTAGTCAGCCACAACAAATTGTTGAAATTTTTTGTTATGATGTCAGGTGATGGTCTTCCTTTTTTTTTTTTTTGTCTTGGAAAAAGCAGTGTTGCTGTTGGACAGTTATTAAGCTCGAGGTGTGGATCTGGGTTTTAATCAGGTTGGATTGTCATTTTTATTTTCTGAGGAAGCTGCGTTTACAGCTATTCCGCTGTCTTCCTGATTAACGTACACATACATGTGTGCACACTGCCAGAGTTGGGTCAGAACACTACCATGCTGCTTTGTGAGGTGGGGAGGAGTGTTACGATTAAATAAATAAATAAATAAATAAATAAGGCTCTTTTTGAGTTCAGTTGTGTTTCATTTTGTTACATTCTACCAGGTGTTTATTCCACAGGTTCTACAAGTCAGTCAGTAAATCCAGTCAGTTGTTTCAGAGGCATTAGGTTTTATAAGCGTGTAGCAGTTTGGATGGGTGGGTGGAGCACAGAAGGACGGCAGGCCAGAACTGAGTTCACAAAACCTGTTTATTTTTAGCTTTTCAGCCTTAACTATGCACACACACACACACTCCTGTCGTCTGGTTGGGGAGAGAGCCCGCTCTGCTCTCCCTCTTTTCCTTAAAAAGGGCGCGGTCACTGGGGAAGACACACAAACAGGTTAATTCACCTCAGGTGTAGTGATTCTGCCACTTACCTTCCCTGACTCCACCCTCTGGTCACAGACCGACGCTTGACCACGCCCCCACTGCCACATACCCCCACCGCCCGACTCAGGCCAGGCAGCTGTCCCCTTGACGGGAGAGGAAGTCCGCCACGACCATCTGCGCACCCGGCCTGTGGACCACCTTGAAGTTAAAGGGTTGGAGTGCCAGATACCAACGGGTGATCCGCGCGTTGGCATCCTTCATGCGGTGGAGCCACTGGAGGGGCGCATGGTCCGAACAGAGGGTGAAAGGGCGTCCCAGCAGGTAGTAACGGAGGGCGAGGACCGCCCACTTGATGGCCAGGCACGCCTTCTCTATGGTGCTGTCGTGCCCCTCACGCACTGACAGCTTACGACTTATGTACAGCACTGGGCGATCCTCCACCTCCTGGGACAAAACAGCCCCCAGCCCTCTGTCTGACGCGTCCATCTGCAATATAAAAGGGAGAGAAAAGTCAGGGGAGTGTAACAGTGGCCCCCCACACAGTGCAGCCTTTACCTCAGAAAAAGCCCGCTGGTGTTGCTCCGTCCACTGGACCGGATCTGGTGCCCCCTTTTTAGTGAGATCAGTCAGCGGGCTGGTGACGTCCGAATAATTAGGTATAAACCTACGATAATAGCCAGCCAGCCCCAGGAACTGTCTCACTCCCTTTTTGGTCTTGGGCCTCGGGCAGGCCGCAATCGCTGCCGTCTTGTTAATTTGGGGACGCACCTGCCCATTGCCCAAGTGGAAGCCCAGATACCATACTTCCACCCGCCCAATCGCACACTTCTTCGGGTTGGCTGTGAGACCCGCCCGCCTCAGCGACCTAAGGACGGCCCTCAGGTGTTGTAGGTGCCGCGGCCAGTCATTACTATAAATAATGATGTCGTCAAGGTACGCGGCCGCATAGGTGGCGTGGGGGCGGAGGACCCTATCCATCAGCCGCTGAAATGTAGCGGGCGCCCCAAAGAGCCCAAAAGAAAGTGTGACAAACTGGTGTAAGTTCTTCCTGAACCACTTTTTTCTTGTGTTCGGGTAGCCTGTAAGGGCGGCTATGCAGTACCACCCCCGGGGGCATCTCAATATGGTGCTCTATGAGGTCGGTGCGGCCGGGCAGGGGCGAGAACACGTCCGAAAATTCGGTCTGCAACTGGGCAACCTCCACGAGTTGGGTTGGGGAGAGGTGGTCTCCACAAGGGACTGGAGAGGTACGCGATGCCAATGCTCCCTTTTGAACCTCCGGCCCCAGCTCCGCCTTCTCCGGAACCACTGACACCAATGCCACGGGGACCTCCTGGTTCCAGAGTTTGAGCAGATTGAGGTGGTAAATCTATAGCGCCCCACCCCTGTCCGTTCGCCTCACCTCGTAGTCGACGTCCCCGACTCGCCGTGTGACCTCAAAATGGTCCTTGCCACTTGGCGACCAATTTGGAGCTCGATGTGGGCAACAGTACGAGTGCTTTATCTCCCGGTGTGAACTCCCTAAGGCGCGTACCCTTGTCGTACAGGCGGGTTTGCCGTTCTTGGGCCTGCCGCAAATTCTCCTGGGTTAGGTGTGTGTGTGGAGTTTTGCGCGCAGGTCCATAACGTATTGAATTTCATTTTTACTTGGTGAAGGTCCCTCCTCCCAATTTTCTCGCAGCACGTCTAAAATGCCGCGCGGCTTACGCCCATATAACAGTTCGAACGGGGAGAACCCCGTGGAGGCTTGTGGGACCTCTCGCTAGAGGTCTGCGCGGGTCGGATTTTTCAGTCCTGCCCACGCCCGCATTGTGCAGTCCCGCTCCCGCAAAGAATTATGATTTTCAGTCCCGCTCCCGCCCGCGCCTGCCATATTTTGTCCCACTCCCGCCCGCAAATCCCGCATGATGCAGACGTTCGCGTTATTTCTCAGGAAAGTTCTTGTCTTGACACAGCGTGATGGTGCCCCGCCCCCTACTTTGAGTGGATTTGAGCATAAATATCTACAGCTCACGTTCACGTTTGTTATTATTTACCTTGTTTCTGAATTCGGAATGTTGAAATGGCAACATGTAGACCTAATAATAATAATTATTTAAGTAGGCTAATCATTTAAGTATGCGCTCTCCCGTGGTGCGTCTCCTATGAATAATTAGTGTGAAACGAGAGATGGATCGCACTCTTGAACTTATTCTTTTAGTTACATTTCTTTTCAGTTGTTTTTAGCAGCAGAAGGAGACAAACATTTCGGCTGTTGCCTTCGTCAGTGTCTCTAATAATAATAATAATAATAATAATAATAATAAACAATAAAAAAAGACAGGCGAGCACGTAATTCCAAGTGGAAATTTGGTATATTTATTGTTCAGCCATACAAAACATTAGGCTAACCCAGTTTACATTTGTAAAGCATTTCTAACTAGAATATCCTAGTATGTCAGAACCTTTTGGCACTTATCACAGCAAGGAAAGGGCAGCTGATTTCCCTCCACGTCGTACACGAGTGAGAATGATTTCCAAATGTCCGATTTCAGGACTCTTGACTTTTTAACGGTAAATGTACCTCTTTTTAAAACAGCACTTACTTTTGAAGCACTGTGAGCTTCAGTAGAGGAGCTCTGCTCTTCTGCCATGATCGGAGATCTCAAACACGGAAGAGGAAAGGAATCGGAAATGTACGAGAAATATTTATCCTCTCCTGGATCAGAATCAGAATTCTGATGACCAGCTCATCTAAGCCCATGTTTACATTAGACCGTATCAGCGGATCATCAGATTAACGTTTTTAAAACGATTAGTGTGCACACAGCAACACCAATACACGATTTGCGTGCACACAGCAACACCAATACACAGATATGCTCGGCTTCGCAGGCATCCTGCGCTCCAAATCACTCCGCCCTGAACAGCGAGTACCCTCTGGAGGGTGCGCACTCCGGCCTTGCGCAGCTCACAGAGCACGCGAGTGAAGCGCACAAGCTGTGATTCGGGACTGAGCCGCTGTGTGTGTGATCCCAGCGCATATCACTTACCACTTGCAAGTGGAAGGATGGCAAGCCTAAAGACAATCATAACTACACAGTGGGCAGTATTTGCATCAGTATTTGCAGTATTTTCATACTTTTATACTCTTTAATGAAAGGTGATACAAGGCGGAAGTCCGCGCCGTTTTTCAGCAGTCGCGTCACATGACCAATGCCAGCGAATCAGGAAGGTGGATGTCACAGTGACGTTGTCCAATGACGACGCCAGCTAGAGCTCAGCACAGCGTATCCGCGTATCTCAATGTTTACACAGCACCGGAGCTGACACGATCTGGATTGAATACGTGGACCCTGGCGGATTCCCGTTTCCCGGCGTTTCCAGGCGGTTTAATGTAAACGGACAGTGCATCCGCGAAGAAAACGAGACAGATACGGTCTAATGTAAACTTGGCCTAAGGTGTCATTGAGGCATCATGTTAGTGTGGGTCACTGGAGGCTGGGTGTGAACGGCGAGTCATTAGAGTGATCAAAGGATTGCCCGTTAGGGTGATCAATGGCAATCTGACTCTCTCTGCAAATTTATGCATCTTAAAATGTTTTTATTAATGCCAAATAAAATATCCAGCACAAATTATATATGATAGACATAAATTAATAATTTATAAATTTTATTTTAAACATGTTTTTAGTTAGCGGGACTGCAGCTTATCACCGCTCCCGCCCGCGCCTGCATTGTGCACTCCCGCTCCCGCCCGCAATGAGCTTTCAAAATTTGTCCCGTGCCGCACTGCTTTGCGGCGGGTCCCGCGGGACTCCCGCGGGAGTGCAGAGCTCTACCTCTCGCACTGAAAACAACAAGGGTCCGAGCCATTTATCCCAATTATGTGCGTCCTCGCTTACGAATTTCCTAATTATATTTTTGAGGGTGCGATTGAATCGTTCGACTAAACTGTCCATTTGTGGGTGATAAACGCTGGTGCGGATTGGCTTAATACCTAATAACCCATAAAGTTTGTTCAGTGTTCGTGACATAAACACGGTGCCTTGGTCAGTCAGAATCTCTTTCGGGATTCCAACTTGGGAGATAACGCGGAAGAGTGCCTCCGCAATACTGCGTGCTGAGATATTGCGAAGAGGCACCGCTTCCGGGTATCGCGTTGCATAGTCCACCAGAACTAATATAAAGCGGTACCCTCATGTTGACCAATCTAATTGCCCGACGAGATCCATCCCAATTCTTTCGAACGGGGTCTCGATTAATGGTAGAGGGCGCAAAGGCACTTTTGGGATGGCCGCTGGATTTACTAACTGGCATTCGCGGCACACCGTACACCACCTGCGGACATCGCCGCGAATCCTTGGCCAATAGAACCGGGCCATTATTCGGGCTAGTGTTTTATTCTGCCCTAAGTGTCCAGCCATGGGATTAAAGTGAGCTGCCTGGAATACCAATTCCCGGCGGCTCTTTGGAATCAAAAGCTGCGTGACTTGCTCTTTAGTTTGAGTGTCCTGCGTCACGCGGTATAATCTATCCTTCATAATTGCGAAGTAGGGGAAGGATGGGGTGGCGTTTGGCTGGAGCATTTGACCATCGATTATTCTCATTTGGTCAAACGCATGCCGCAGAGTCTCGTCTCGCGACTGCTCTAATGGAAAATCCGTAAGGGATTCCCCGAGAGAGAGAGGAGGAGCCGGCGGCTCTTCACTCTGACGCGGAGCTGACGTAGACGGCTCTGTGACAGCTGCTCCCACCAACGCGACACCGGGACCTCCCCTTATTAAACTACGGCAGGACCCACTCTTCACTAGGTGATTCATTAATTCCCCAAATCCTGGCCAATCAGTCCCCAAAATTATTGAGTGGGTAAGGCGAGGATTAACTGCTACCTTCACTATAAATTTTTCCCCTCGAAAAAAAATGTGAACCGACACTAAAGGGTAGCTGTGAACATCTCCATGCACACACAACACCTTCACCAGCTGTGCTCCCCCCAATGCCTCGTCTTGCACCAGGTTTTGGTGGATTGAGGTCTGATTACAACCAGAATCCACCAACGCCTGATGTGTATCCCCTTGGATACTCACCAGTATGCAATATGCTCCGGCCCGATCGAGGGCGGCTCCTGGCGCGTCGGGGATCCGAACCACCGCGCCCACCTCCATTACCGAGCACTGCTGTTGGAGGTGGCCCAGCTCCCCGCAGCGCCAGCAAACCGTCCCGGGCTTCCTCTCTGCACTGGTGCTCTGGGGCTCACTCACCTGAGGGGGGGGGGGACAGACAGACACAAAAGGGAGAAACGGGAGGGCACCGCGGGTGCGGCGGGCCGGCTGGGGTGGGGCCGGCCCCCGCCTCCGCGGTGGGGGAATGGGGCGAGGATGAGACACAGGAGGAGAGGGAGAGAGAGAGGAGAGGGGAGAAGAGCTTGTCTGCTGTCCTGCCGTTGAGACAGCCGCCAAATGGTCCTCCGCCAGCTCGATTGCCTGATCCAGCGACGCCGGGCGGTGGCACTGGACCCACTCTGCAGCTCCGGCTGGTAGATGCGTGATAAACTGCTCCAGCGCCACCTGGTCGATAATCCCCTCGGCGTCGCGGTTATCGGCCCTCAACCACTGCCAGCAGGCGTCCCGGAGTTGCTGGCCAAACGCGAACGGCCGGCCGACTTCCTCCAAGCGCAAAGCGCGGAAGCGCTGCCGTTGTTGCTCAGGGGTGCGCCCCACACGCTGGAGGACGGCCCGGCGAAGGTCCGCGTAGGGCGGTCGGCGGGGAGCTGTAGCGCGGCCAGCTGCGCCTCTCCCGTTAGCAGGGGGAGGAGGCGCGCTGCGCGTTGTTCCATCAGTTACCCCGAGGTCTCTGCCACCTGCTCAAAGAAGGTGAGGAAGGCCTCAGGGTCATCCTGCGGGGCCATCTTCGTCAGGGTGAGGGGGGACGACCCCGCCGACGCGAGGACGTGCCGGAACACCTGTCACTCTTCCTGCTGAGCCAGCACCAGGGCCTTGAACCACTGTTCCTGTTCCTTCCGGAGGGTGACTAGTGCCTGGTGCTGGCTTTGCTGGGCCGTGGCGAGGGCGTGGACCAGCTCGGCGAAAGGGGAGGACTCCATGGGGCTGTTCTGCTTCGGCGCTCCAATTCCCGGGTTTCGGCACCACTGTAGCAGTTCGGATGGGTGGGTGGAGCACAGAAGGACGGCAGGCCAGAACTGCGTTCACAAAACCCGTTTATTTTTAGCTTTTCAGCCTTAACTATGCACACACACACATATATATATATATATATATATATATACACACACACACACTCCTGTAGTCTGGTTGGGGAGAGAGCCCGCTCTGCTCTCCCTCTCTTCCTTAAATAAGGCGCGGTCACTGGGGAAGACACAAAAACAGGTTAATTCACCTCAGGTGTAGTGATTCTGCCACTTACCTTCCCTGACTCCGCCCTCCGGTCACAGACCGACGCTTGACCACACCTCCACTGCCACAAAGCGTTATGGCAATAATACAACATGTTGACAGAAAATGTACTTTAAATACTTAAGTATTTTTCTGTACAACTTTCACTTGTATTGGAGTAACATTTGAACAGTGGCATCTGTACTTTGACTTGAATAATAAACTTGGGTTCTTTGTCCACCTCTGAACTTTGGAGATCTTTCCCAGAATTAGATGTGGGGTTTCAGTGGATCAGAAATCCATTTGGAGACAGAAAACACATTGAGCATGTCAGTTCCAAGCTATCACCAAGAGAGGTTGACGGTCTTGTGGACCGTCAGATGGGACACTGAAGATGACATTTAAAGAGAAATGCTTGAGAGACTTTTGGTTCCACATCCAACCTGAACATCCTGAGCTGGCTGACTCTGTTCTGAAACTGTTAATGCCATTTTCAACCACATACAACTGGGAAGTTGGATTTTCCACTCTGGTTGGACTGAAAAGAAAGCAGCGCAACTGGATCAATGTGGCCCCCAATATGAGATTAAAACTGTCCAGGTTGGAGCCAGACATTGCTTCACTGATGGATCAGAATAAGCAGCACCATTCTTCCCATTAAGATAAGGACAACAATGAGTGAGATGACGATACTATTTGTAAAACTGTCATTTCATTAGTGTGTAATTTGTAATATACTGTTGTAGTCGGCTCATTGTTTTTTGTTCGGGATAATTAGGGGGTTCGGTGGTCCGCAAAATTTTTTTATTAATAAAGTGGTCCTTGGTCTGAAAAAGTTTGAAAAACACTGAACTAAACTGATGTATGTTGTTTAAAGTGTAATGTATTATTCGATAAGAAACTGAAATGTGTCCATGAGAATCAGATTTACTCATCTCATCTCATTATCTCTAGCCACTTTATCCTGTTCTACAGGGTCGCAGGCAAGCTGGAGCCTATCCCAGCTGACTATGGGCGAAAGGCGGTGTACACCCTGGACAAGTCGCCAGGATCAGATTTACTTTCTACATTAATTCCGTATCATCAATCAATAAAAATTAAACTTGTGAATTGTAATTCTAGCTGTTTAGATCTTGTGTCTCCACCTCTATCCGTCCCTTTCCCTTTCTTGTAGTTAAATCCATTGTCTCATATGAGCTGAGACACGTGGATCTGTCCAAGTACAAACACACAGTCTCTTTATTTTATATTTTTATTCTGACATCAGAACCTTGTGTTCAGGGAGACACTTTATTCCACAACTGATGGAACACACTGCATTTATCCATCAGATACTCACAGATTTCATCATTTCTCTTCCAGTCTGTGTGAGTGTAATCTGACAGAGGAAAGCTGTAGAGTTCTGTCCTCAGTTCTCAGTTCAAACTCCTCCAGACTGAGAGAACTGAACCTGAGTCTCAATAAACTGCGGGATTCAGGAGTGAAGCTGCTCTCTGCTGGACTGGAGAATCCACACTGTATACTGGAGATTCTGAGGTACACACACGCGCGCACACATACAGAAACAAACCTCTGGTACTTTTACAGGAGATGGTTTCACTTTTTACACTAACAGGCTATTAAACCAACCTTTTGACACACATGAACACACCACCTGTACTCAGGTCCACTCCAAACCCCCAGAAATCAGAGGTGTGTGTGTGAGCAGAGAATGATACACCCCAACTGTTTTACTGTCTGTTTGAAACTCAACACACAACTTTGTGTTCAGTTCAAATAATTACATCATATTTTTCCCAAAATCTTGACCTCCAGCAGTAAAACGACCCCAATAAGAAGTGTCCATCAAACCCCACCCTGACAAACTCCTGACCAATCAGAGAACTCCCTCATGGACAGTGTCTTGCAAAAGTATTCATCCCCCTTGGAGTTTGTCCTGTTTTGTCGCATTACAAGCTGGAATTAAAATGGATGTTTGGAGGGTTAGCACCATTTGATTTCCACAACATGCCGACCACTTTAAAGCTGAAAATAGTTTTATTGTGACACAAACAAAAAATATGATGATTCCTCCCCCCCCCCCCCCCCCCCCCCAAAAAAAAAAAAAAAAAACAGAAATCTGGAGTGGGCATAGGTATTCAACCCCCAAAGCCAGTACCTTGTAGAGCCACCTTTTGCTGCAATTCCAGCTGCAAGTCTCCTTGGGAATATCTCGATTAGCTTAGCACAGGGGTTCTCAACCTTTTCTGCTTCAAGGCCAACCTGTTCATACTTGTACCCAGTCGGGGCTCATTAAAAAAGATCCCCAATTATTTTGGCTCATCTATTCTATTAGAATCTAATAATCTATTGTAAATTGTATTCATGGGGTGCAACATTACTCCCTGTTACAGATCGGAGCCCAGGAATTAAATAAATCCGATAAAAACTGTTTTTAATTGTAGGTGTTGTATTTAAAACTGTATGGATGTGCCAGAAGCCAAACCATGCATGCAGGGCAATCTCAGCCAAAAGGGATTAATGATCCAAAAGTGAAGTCTGGTCCATTAAAACAGGAACTTATTGCCATGTTTGTGTTCAGCAAACAAGCAAGTTATTAAACCCAAGAAGTGGATATAGAAACCACTCAGTGGGATTCGATCCTTACACACTAACAAAGAAGGATTTTTCTTGTGAAATAAAAGTTTACTCGCTAAATTTGATATTAGGAGAATAAATTTTGATCCTCTTGTAGCCATAACTAAATACAAAGGCAATAGTTAAGCATAATATTAATGAACTTAATGTGAAGATAATCAACAGATTTTAAGGATTTTTTTTTAAAGATTGTGTATATTTTTAGTCTTTTGTATTTGTAATGATTTGTATCTGTACACAACCCCACCAGCTCTGCTGATCAACTTATCGTCTTTAAATAAAGTAATTCATTCATTCATTCATTATGAGTTGGAAAATTATCCATCCGTTGAGTTCCCCAACATTTCAGACTCCCTGGTGCTGCAGACATTGTTCTACACAGACACACAGATGAAAACCTGGAAGAGGATGGAGGAGAACAACTTTTTATATGTGGCTGAGTTAAAGATCTGGGGATCAGGACACTACAAGATCAATCCTGTCTCGTTTTTGCCCGGGTAAGGAGAAATTTCTGGGCTTTTTGTTCGCGTCTTTGCGATGGTTGCTAGGATGCTACAAGTTTTAGTATCGACTGTAAACAAATGACAGCTACTCGATT
The DNA here is from genome assembly GCF_027579695.1 of Neoarius graeffei. Taxonomy (NCBI): domain Eukaryota; kingdom Metazoa; phylum Chordata; class Actinopteri; order Siluriformes; family Ariidae; genus Neoarius; species Neoarius graeffei. Next base: position 101,326,668 of record NC_083573.1, read on the forward strand.
CTCAAACCTCCTTGCTCTTCTCTTCCAGCAGGCATCACAGATCCATATAATTTACCCACAAACATATTTATTCTGCTCTCTCTCTCTGTGTGTGTGTGCACATGAGTTAAATATAAAATAGTAATGTGACAAAAATAAAGGCTTCTTAATTTACCCACAAATGTATTTATTCTACTTGAAAGGTGTACGGCAAACCAGCTACTGAATTTGGGACACTACAACATCCTGAACTATTTAGTATTTGGCTTTCAACTTGGGAAAAATATTTGCAGCCCACTAGCTGGCGCTTCACAGTCCACTCATGGGCTGCAGCCCAGTGGTTGAGAAACACTGGCTTAGCACATCTAGCCACTGGGATTTTTGCCCATTCCTCAAGGCAAAACTGCTCCAACTCCTTCAAGTTAGATAGGTTGTGTTGGTGTACAGCAATCAAGTTATGCCACAGATTCTCAATTGGATTGAGGTCTGGGCTTTGATTAGATCATTCCAAGACATTTAAATGTTTCCCTTTAAACTATTCCAGTGTAGCTTTAGCAGTATCTTTAGGATCATTGTCCTGCTGGAATGTGACCCTTCGTCCCAGTCTCAAACCTCTGGCCGACTCAAACAGGTTTTCCTCCAGAATTGCCCTGTATTTAGTGCCATCCATCTTTCCTTCAGTCCTGACCAGCTTTCCTGTCCCTGCGGATGAAAAACATCCCCACAGCATGATGCTGCCACCACCATGCTTCACTGTCGGAATGTTGTTCTCAGGGTGATGGGTCTGCGTCACACATGGCATTTCCCATGATGGCCACAAAGTTCTGTTTTAGTCTCATTTGACTACAGAATCTTCCATGTGTTTGGGGAGTCTGCCACATGCTGTTGGGAAAACTCCAAACGTTTTTTTCAGCAGTGGCTTTTTTTCTGGCCACTCTTCCATAAAGCCCTGCCCACTCTGTGGGGTGTACATTTTAAAGTGGTCCAATGGACAGATACTCCCATCTCCACTGTGGATCTTTGCAGGTCCTTCAGTGTTATCTTTGGTGTCTTTGTTGCATCTCTGATTAATGCCCTCCTTGCTCGGTCTGTGAATTTTGGTGGGTGGGTCCTTCTCTTGTCAGGGTTGTAGTGGTGCCATATTCTTTCCATTTGGCTATAATGGATTTAATGGAGCTCCGTGGGATATTCAAAGTTTGGGATATTGTTTATAACCCAACACTGATCTATACTTCTCCACAACTTTGTCTCTGACCTGTTTGGAGGCTCCTTGGTTTTCATGTTGCTTGCTTAGTAGTCTGTGAAGATTCTCAGTCATCCAGGTCATAGTAAACTGTGGGTGGTAAAAGAGAGCAACTGGACTTGCTTGAAGATTCTTGAAGACGTTTCACCTCTCATCCGAAAGGCTTCTTCAGTTCTGTCTGACTAATAGGGAGTATCAGGTATTTATCCTCTCATGGATGAAAAGCTCATCTAAGGTGTCGTTGAGTCATCCTGTTGGTGTGGGTCACTGGAGGCTGGGTGTGGATGGCCTCGAGAGTCGTTAGGGTGATCAGTGGAATGCTGATTCTCTCTGTCCTCCTGTGAGTCACTGAAAACAGCTGGGTTTTGTTGTGCATTCAGTTGTCTGGGAAGTGTGCCAAGGACTGCATTGTAGGTGGCTGATAAATGATGTCTTAGACCCCCACCTCTGTTCAGTGATGGCCATTCCAGGTTGACAAAAATGGCTTCTTTAACTCCTCACTCATACCAACGATCCTCTCTGGCTAAAATGCGTACATTACAATCCTGAAATGAGTGTCCTTTGTTGTTAAGATGAAGATAGACAGCAGAGTCCTGGCCTGAGGAACTAGCTTTCCGGTGTTGAGCCATGCGCCTATGAAGCGGTTGTTTTGTTTCTCCAATATACGAGTCCATGCATTCCTCACTGCACTGAATGGCATACACTACGTTGTCCTGTTTGTGTCTGGCTATTCTGTCCTTAGGGTGGACCAGTTTCTGCTTCAGGGTGTTACTGGGTCTGAAATGTACCGGAATGTTGCGTTTGTAGAAGATCCTCCCGAGTTTCTCAGATAGACCAGAAATGTAGGGAATGACAATGTTCTTGCATTTGTTCCTGTTATCCTCCTTGTCCATTATGTTCCTTTTTCTGCTCTTGAAGAAAGACCAGTTGGGATACCCACAGTCCTGAAGTGCTTTATTGATGTGATTCTGCTCCTTCTCTTTTCCCTCTACCGTTGTAGGGATGTTCTGAGCCCTGTGTTGCAAGGTCCTAATGATCCCCAATTTGTGTTCCAGTGGGTGGTGAGAGTTGAAGAGTAGGTACTGGTCTGTGTGTGTGGGTTTCCGGGAGACCTCGATGCTAAGGCTTCTGTCTTGTCTAATGTGTACATCACAATCCAAGAAGGCTAGATTATTCCCACTGATGTCCTCCCGAGTGAAATTGATGTTGATATCCACTGCATTGATGTGCTTAGAGAAGGCTTCCACCTCATGGGTTTTGATTTTAACCCAGGTGTCATCCACATATCTGAACCAGTGGCATGTGACAGATCATGTGACACTTTGATTGCACACAGGTGGATCTTAATCAACTAATTATGTGACTTATGAAGTGAATTGGTTGGAGCAGCTCTTATTTAGGGGTTTCATACGAAAGGGGGTGAATACTTATGCACATTCCAGATTTCTATTTTTTCATTTTAATTCTTGTTTGTGTCAAATAAAAAAAAAATGCACCTTTAAAGTGTTTGGCATGTTGTGTAAATCAAATGGTGCTAACCCTCCAAAAATCCATTTTAATTCTAGCTTGTAATGCGACAAAACAGGACAAACACTAAGGGGGATGAATACTTTTGCAAGACACTGTACAAACAGTTTGGTGCTCTGGAAAATCAGTTCAATGTGAAATTAACCAAACCAAATGACAGTAACACTGTGTGTGTGTGTGTGTGTGAGAGAGAGAGTATTGTGTGTGAGAGAGAGAGTATTGTGTGTGTGTGAGAGAGTACTCTCTGTGTGTGTGTGTATGTGTGTGTGTGTGAGAGAGAGAGTACTGTGTATGTTTAGTTTGTAGAAACTTGAACACAGGTCAGAGTGGAGTGTTTGTCGGCTTTTCGCTCTCACACGTGTGTGTTCTGTCCATGAGCTAATGGTGTGATAATAAATTGTCGCTGAGAGATTGTGGAGTGCAGAAAGACGTCGCTGCTCCTGTAAATGTGCTGATGTGGCGTCCTGTCCTCTGGTTTCTGTCTGTGAGAGAAACACACTCACATTTCTGTTCCATGCTAAAGTTTAAAAGTTTAAACCTGGACTGGAGAATCCACACTGTACACTGGAGATACTGAGGTACACACACACACACACACACACACACACTAAGTGTCCTGTATATAAAGATTGTGCGTGTTGTGTAGTAAAGCTGAGGTGGTGTTTACATTAGACCATATCCGTCTCGTTTTCGTCGCGGATGCACTGTCCGTGCACATTAAAATGCCGGGAAACGACTCCACAGGCGGAACAACTTGAATCCGCCAGGGCCCGCGTATTCAACCCAGTTCGTATCTGATCCGGTGCTGTGTAAACATTGAGGAACGAGGAAACGCTGTGCTGAGCTCTAGCTGACGTCATCATTGGACAACGTCACTGTGACATCCACCTTCCTGATTCGCTGGCGTTGGGATCACACACACAGCGGCTCAGTCCCGAATCACTGCTCGTGCGCTTCACTCGCGCGCTCTGTGAGCTGCGCAGGGCCGGAGTGCGCACCCTCCAGAGGGCACTCGCTGTTCAGGGCGGAGTGATTTGGAGCTCAGGAGGAAGCGCTGAGCCGCACTGAGGTTTATTTACACATTTCAACTTATTTACCTCCTTCAGGCGCTTAAACTCAGTGAGAACATGAGCATCACAGCCAGGTGTGTTTATCTGCTGGAGAAGGTGTTCGCTTGCCATCCTTCCACTTGCAAGTGGTGAGTGACTTGCGCATGCCCGATATGCACTGGGATCATGTGACGTGCCGTCTAATTAGTCATGTGATTAGCGTATCCGTGTATTGCCGTTGCTGTGTGCACGCGAATCGTGTATTGGCGTTGCTGTGTGCACGCGAATCGTTTTAAAAACGTGAATCTGATGATCCGCTCATACGGTCTAATGTAAACACCACCTGAGTGATTTATGCTGTAACTGTGAGATGTTTCTCTCTACAGGTTGTCTGTCTGCAGTATTACAGGTGAAGGTTGTGCTGCTCTGGTTTCAGCTCTGAGGTCAAATCCCTCATCACACCTGAGAGAACTGGATCTGAACTGCAATAGACCAGGAGAATCAGGAGTGAAGCTGCTCTCTGATCTACTGAAGGATCCACACTGTACACTGGAGAAACTAGAGTGAGTTACTGACTGTCTACACACACACACACAGTAAGAGTGATTTGGTGGTTTGATGTCTCTTTATCCACTCCAGAGGAGATTCTGTATCTGAATGTGTTGGTACAGTAATAAATAAAAACACTGTTGTGTGGTTGGTGTTCTCTCTCTGAAAAGAGTGGAAGAGAGCCTGCCCCTGGTGGCTGTATCAGACAACAGTGTTTCACTGAGAAAGAATGGATCCCCTCCCCTTTCATTTACACACATTTTGAGATAATTTATGGTTTTGTATTTTGTAAACTTGAGTCTGTGCTTTGTGTGTTCTGCGACACATTTTTCTTGTCATGAACCTGATGACTGATTCTGATAAAAACATGTTCAAATCTGATCATTCTGCCCTTTTCTCCTTCTTTACAGATTGTAGTTTTCATCCTGATCTGATCTGAGTCTCACACACAGAGGATGATGAGGATAGACCCTTACAGTACAAAGTGATTTGAAAATCATCATCATTTAGTGATAATCAGATGTGTACAACATGTCAGCACTTCCACTTCTCTAGTTGTTTGTAAAAATACACCAGCTGAGATAAATAAACTTTAATGAACTCAACACTCATAAATATTTTCTTATTAATATCTTTTACAGCAAAACAGAACCTGTTAATGCACATCGAACATCATTTAATAGTTTTGTATGTACAGTACGCTTCTGTTTTTCCATTTACATGCAGCAGAAGGTCACATTTATGTTTAAAACACATCATAAATATCTTATAGTATCAGTTCACTGCAGTAATTTGATCATTGCACAAAGTTACACACTGTTTATAACTGCGTAAAGTAAATTATTTTCCTCCTGAAATTATAAAATTCAGATGAGAGAAGTTTAATTTGGTTGACTCTGTACATAACTAATGTTTTAATCAATTTTTAAATGCTGTGTTTATAAAAATGATGATTATCAATTCTGTATTGAATGTTAGAAATATTTGTGTGAAGACACTTCACTGTGTATATGTACTGTGTGTGTGTCAATACACATCGATATACTGATTATTGATCAGCATGTTATTTTTTTGAAGCATCTTTGAGACACTGATGGTTTAAAATTACATTGAAATGAATAATTTGCTGTAAATCGCTGTTTCACATTGTAGACTATTATACTACCATTTAATATTGCGTTATCAGCATAATAGTTTTAGGTGACCACAGGAGGGGAACAGAACAGATCCTGGAGATGGAACTGATCCCCATCAACCCTGTGACACATTATACAGCTCCATCTAGTGGCTCTTCCTGATATGACACTGTGTTGTGGTGTTTTCCAGTTTCTCTCACTCGGATACACACTGTAACGGAATGAATTCACCAAATAACTGATTCATTCTGCTCAAATCTCTGAACCACACAATATTCCTTCACAACAATAAACACATTCTTATTGTTCAACACAGTTTGCAGTTATACTGCATTCATTTTGCAAACTTCTATACACACAACACACTATGTACTTCTCATTGTCTCGTTTTTTCCTAAACACTGGAGTCACCAATCAGAACTCAGTGTGTTGATGGATGAAAGCACATCTCACCTGTGAAAACCATTCACTCAGTTTTCTTCATCACCTGGGGAGAGATGGTTCACAACAGCATGCTCAAGTGTCATTGATAGGAAGGGAGAAGAGAAACCGAGGGGTAGTTCTGGATGGCAGAGGGGTCTAGGGTGGGTTTTTCAGCAGTGGGATGATGTGGGTTTGTTTGAAGCTGGAGGTTCAAATCCCTGTCCACTACATGGTAACACGTGCACATAGTTCTCACAACACATATGATTTTTATATGACAGATCCTGAATCATGTACCATAAGATTATGGGTACTTTAGAGCCTCTTCAAGCCATGATTTTGCTACCAAGAAGGTTCGGCACTTGTCTTTTGGCATTTGAATCCTTAGTGATAAACATAATCTCTGTAGATAAAATAACACCCTGTTGAAATTAGAATAGCTGAACAGGCATGTGAAACAAATACCCTTTTCTGTTTTTGATGCGTCCATTTGCAGGCAACATAGAATGACCAATTTGTTGATGTAAAATGCATTTATTGTGTTAAAAGAAAAAAAAGCTTCCCCTCTGTTGCAAAACAAAGCCCATAAGTAAACTTTAAAACTGTATGGAGCATGTACAGTGAGTATCAAGCTCATTTTCGGGCTGTTGAAGATTGAGATACTAAATATTTGAGGTTGAGGGATTTATTCTCTGCCATTTGACCTCTTTGTATGTTTAGGTGTTTTGCCATTGTTCACATGTATTGTTATTGGTCAAGTCTTTAATTAGTTGATGAATGTTGAGGTTTTTCTCACTGGATTGCTGATTTACTGTTGACTGTATTTAAAAAGAGGCGAGGTGGCCTCAGTGGTTAGAGCGCTTGACCACTAAGCAAACGGTCCCCGGTTCGAGCCTCACCTCGGACGGTGATCTGGGGCTCGCCTCCTGTCCACCCAGCAGTGAATGGGGACCTGGTGGCAGACCCGGCGCCAGACACGGACTGACGGACAGGCTTTGAATTGCTTTGGGGGGGGCACACATTTTATACGCCAAGCCAGGGCAACACAACTGTTTCTAGCAACCCAGGAGAGCAGCACAGACGTGACGAGTTAAATATTCTAAGAAACCTATAAAGCAACCAAAACAACTTTCCAAAATGTATCAAACATTGCTCAGGATATTAAAAGTTTTTTTTTTTTTTTTGCTCCGCTGGCCTCACAACGCACAAAGCTGATTTCGGGTATCTACCGGAAGATGTCGTGATATGATCCCGTCCAGCAGTAAAATGTGATTGGCTGAGACAGCTGCTGATTTACCCAGATACCATCTGAAGGAAAAATGCGATTGGTCGGTTGGTTCATTCCATGACATTAACCCATTGGTTCCCAAGAAATATTAGTCCACGTTTATAGCAATGATCCAGAAATTATTACTAGTGTTTCTGTACTCACGGATAATAATGAATGAACCGATCAGCCGATTTCGAATAGTTTCAATACATTTTAAATTGAGCACATTTTTCTTTATTATTGTTATACTGAAAAACTTTGACTTGTAGTTTACGTTTGTTTTGTTTTGTTTTTTTGAGGGGGAAAAAAAGCAAAGAAGAAGAAGAAGAAGCTGTGACGGGCTCCTATCAGGCCAAGTGCGGTCACTCGCCGGCCACTTTCAGGCATCTTTTTCGGATTAGTGAGACCAGACCCTCTGAACATGAATGGGGAGATATCAATACTGGACTCTGTGAAAACTAACGGTCGCGAAGAGCATATGATTGAAATCGCCATGAAAAGTTGATTATACTTGAGTGTTAGGTTGGTTCTCATGACTCAGAAAAAGCTTTAAAATCCACTTTTCTCGTGGATTATTTTGACACTGCGCAGGCGCAGTACTTCTATAACGGCAGGAGAGGGACAGCGGAGCACGAAGCTGCAAGATGATTGGAAAGCTGTTGGTTCAGGTCGACATATGATTGGTTGTTGGCAGCGGAACAGGCGGGATATTTGCAGACCCGTACTGCCGTCAGAGACGGTTGATTAGAATGTTTGCTGCCGTTACGAACTGTCCCCATTCATTTCTGTGGACGATTTCTTCAGTGACCTGTCTCCTATGAAAAAAAGTCTCTGCTCTGGGTTCCAGCAGGGCGGGCCCACATGAGTCTCAGGGCGGGCACGGCCCCCTAAGGCCCGCCCATGGCGACGGGCCTGCCTGGTGGAAACACTGGGGAAGTTAAAAGGCGGCGAGGAAAGGAACTGGCCACCCTACCTCATCATGCCGATGGCCTAGACAAGTGTGCTCTCTAACAGGCACTCCCCGACATACGTACGGAAACGTATATGTGGCGAGACGCACTGAGTTAAGTGCTTCTTGGCAATTGGGGCAGCCTCAACCAATGGCGTGCGTCGCCAGCCTATTTATGGTAGGGTGATTTTGAACTCTGGAGGCGGTACTTTAATATACAACAGCAAGTTGGGGGGAGGAGAATAACATCCATGGGACTTAGCAGAAAAGAGGAAGTGACCTACACAAGGTTAAGGTTAGGACACACTGGTCTCAACGCCACACTTCAAATACTTGGGAAAACTGATGGGCTTTGTGCTGAGTGTCAGGTCAAGGAAGACGTAGAACACATTCTCTTCAGCTGTAAGAAGTATAACGATCATAGGGAAAAATGGTTAGAACAAGAAGGAGATATTCATAACATTCTGAAGGAGGGAATGCAGGGAAAGAGGATTAAAGCCCTTATGATGTATCTAACAGACACTGGACTAATGGGAAGAATTTAGTTTGTATACTTTCCTATTCCCCTTTTTTTTCCCCCTCATGCCGATGACTTACTTGACCTGACCCACTCACACACTCCTGTACAGTAGGTGGCGATATACAATTAAATATTGTGAAACGCCAATAATCGAAAGAAGAACTCTGGCAGCATGACGACCCCCTCCTCACTGTTTCCTGTCACACCCCTTCCCGTTTACCTGTGGCCGTGCGTCTACTGTTTGGCTTTCCTCCGTCTCGTCCAGCTGTGCATTTTGTATGCAGTGACTTCCGAACGTTCTCTTGGCGTCTGTATTAAGTGCAGATGACCCATGGAATTCTGTGAGCCTCGCTGGGACTAGGCAAGAAGTTTTGGGATCGTGTGGTGTTGCCGGTTTTGGTCCGGGTTTGCTGCTGTTCTTGCCAGCGCGTTTCTACCGAGTGCTGCTTTCTCTGATTGGTGCAGCTGCCTGCATGAGGAGGGCTGCGAAACCACCAACCACCACAGCACTTTAACACTAGTTTTAACCTTTTGTAGGGTGTGTGTGTGTGACTGCTTGTGTGTCTGATCATCATTCATCTATAATCTGTGTGCTTGGAGTGTGGTATGAGGGATATTTTCTTTTTCTGTTAAGTTGGGTATTTTTGTTTATTTGCTTTAGTCCTGCTCAGGTTTCACCTGCTGGCAGGAGGCTCTTTTTCTATAGCTGCGGATAGCCAGTGGGCTATCTTATTGGGCCTGATTTATGTTAGTCTTATTTTTTTTTATTTGTTTATTTGGTTTAATGCTCGCGAGAGCTTACTTTATGTGAATTTGTGTGTGGCTCGCAACCACGTCTGCCAACCTTTTCTGCCGTGGCAAGCAGCCTTTGGTTGCCAGCTGTATGCCAGTACTGGTGGGAGGCCATTGCAAGCTGTGGGTCATCAGTGGTCCACGTAGTTCCCCTCCCTTAGTTTACGTCGTGTGGTTGTGCATTTTAATTGGTTAGTTTGTTTTGATCAAGCTGTGTTTTCTTTGTTTGATTTTCTCTCTTCATACCTCCTTTCTGCTTATTTACTTTTCAGGTACTGTGTGCCCAAGGCGGGGTGGCAGCTGATCCCTTAGGTGGTGGTGTTTTCCTATTGTCCGTGTGTGTGTGTTCACGTGTGCCTGTGTGGAATTCTCCTTTTGCCGTGTTTTTGATTTATTTTGATTTGGTTTGTAGTGAGTGTGACACGTGGGCTTGCATGGTGTGCCTCCTTGGATCCCTTCTCCGTCTCCTGGTATCTTGCCCCCTGCTGGTAGGCCTCAGCCCTGTTAATATTGATTTTTCCCTTGCCCCACATACATGTCAGTCAAATCTTTGAATTGTGAGTGCGAATGAAAGTTTTTGTTTGTTTGTGAAGTAAAGGAAGGAACTTATTTTTGTAAACATTGTAACAAAATAAAATAACCTTTTTGTATTTTCATAACTTTGGTCTCTGGTGTCTTTAGTCAAACGAACCTTGCGTGTCAACATAGTGAAGTGTTTTCTGGTTAATATTCCTGGGGTGAAAGTCCCCTGGTGGCGTAGTCAGTAATAGCTCTTCTGCTTAAGGTCCAATTTAGTCAACGCTCGCTTTTCTGCCCAAGGCTAGCTATATATATATCAGCTAATCAGCTGGATAGTACAGTGGTAATGCTCCTACGACGCAGGAGATCGGGGTTCGAATCCCGGTCGGGGCAAAACATCATCCAGTAAGGGTCCTTAGGCAAAACCCCTCATGATACATCAGCCTACCTCAGGAATGAGTGAAAACATAACTGATAGAGTCATACCGGCTCAGACGTCGCCCGGGTCAACAAGGTCTGCGTCAGTTGCTAGGGAACCAGGGCAAACTGATGAGAAATGGGCTACTGGAACAAGACGAGGACAGAAAATACGGATTTGCTGGAACTATACAAGCAATCCCAGAGAGAGGGGATACATGCAGAGAATGTGGGACCATTGGATACTTCGAAACCCACAATCAAGGCTAACAAAGAAACAGCTATTAGCCCAGTGTTCCAACATCCATAATCGAAATCTGCTATCACAACTAGAGATTAATGAAATACAACAACGATGCTACGGCAAGGGGGAGCCAGGAAGACAGGTCAGCGGGGAGATGTCATCATCCCCACAACCAGAGATTGGGTACCAAGCCCCAACAGCTAACAGCCTCAACACAAGAGCTGCTGACCTGAGAAGGAAGATCGTGACCCAACTGGAAACCTGGAGCCCCCGACAAATACCGAAGCTGAGTTGCCAAGTACCTTCAGAAGATCTACTAGTAGATGTAAATGCTGCTCTGAAGACAATCTCCACAAGAACCAACAACAAGCTGATACACAGTACAGCAACAGTAATCATGGAGATGCTTGGACACAAGGTGGGCTCGGGACATAAACAGTATCCACCATGGAAGAGACGATTAGAGGCCAAGATAAAGGCAGCACGGAGAGAAGTTAGCCAGCTAGCTGAACTACAGAAAGGGAACATGGTGAATAAAGGGGCGCCCAGGAAGTACAACTCACTCTCCATACCAGAGGCACTCGAAACTGCCAAACAGCGACTAACAGCTCTGGCCACCCGGTTGAGGAGATACACCAAGGAAGGAGAGGCCAGGAGAATAAATAAGCTGTTCTCCACTGAACCAGCCAAGGTGTACTCTCAATGGCAGGGGAACAACAACCGGTCAGACCCACCAAGAGCTGAGGTGGAAAAATACTGGAAAGACATATGGGAAAGAAAGGCATCACACAACACCGATGCCCAATGGTTAGTGGACCTAAGAGCTGACCACAGCAACCTCCCAGAACAAGAACCAGTAACCATCTCAATGGCAGACGTCCAAGAAAGAGTGTCAAAGATGAAGAGCTGGACAGCACCAGGCCCCGATATGATCCATACGTACTGGCTGAAGAAGCTAACTGCACTCCATGGACGCCTAGCAGCACAGATGAACCAGCTGCTGAGGGATGGAACCCACCCAGAATGGCTAACCCAAGGCAGGACAGTCCTAATCATGAAGGACCCCCAGAAGGGACCCATCCCATCCAACTACCGGCCAATTACCTGTCTCTGCACAACATGGAAGGCCCTGTCAGGCATCATTGCGGCAAAAATGAGTAAGCATGTGGCTCAATACATGAGCGAGGCACAGAAAGGAATTGGCAGTAACACCAGAGGAGCCAAGCACCAGCTACTGGCCGATAGAACAGTCGCCCGAGACTGTAAGAAGAGACAGACCAACCTGTGCACTGCCTGGATTGACTACAAGAAAGCCTACGACTCAATGCCACACACATGGATACTGGAATGTCTGGAACTGTATAAGATCAACAGGAACCTAAGGACCTTCATACAGAACTCAATGGAAATGTGGAAGACAACCCTAGAGGCCAACTCAAAACCCATTGCCCAAGTCAACATCAAGTGCGGCATATACCAAGGAGATGCGCTATCACCACTGCTGTTCTGCATAGGCCTGAACCCCCTCAGTCAGATCATCACGAAGAGTGGCTACGGGTACCGATTCCGTAGTGGGGCAACAATCAGCCACCTGCTCTACATGGATGACATCAAGCTGTATGCCAGGAACGAGCGAGAAATAGACTCGCTGATCCACACCACCCGGATCTACAGCGATGACATAGGGATGTCATTCGGATTGGACAAGTGTGGCCGGATGGTCTCAAAGAGAGGCAAGATGATCCGGACTGAAGGGATTGACCTACCAGAGGGCAACATAGGTGATATCCAAGACAGCTACAAGTACCTTGGCATCCCACAGGCTAATGGAAACCATGAAGAGGCCACAAGGAAGTCAACCACAGCCAAATACCTCCAGAGAGTAAGGCAGGTCCTGAAAAGTCAGCTGAATGGTAAAAACAAGGTCCGAGCCATCAACATGTATGCACTACCAGTCATCAGATACCCCGCTGGTATCATAAACTGGCCAAAGGAGGAGATAGAAGCCACAGATATCAAGACTAGAAAGCTCCTCACCATGCATGGAGGGTTCCACCCCAAGTCCAGCACCCTGAGACTATACACTAAGCGGAAAGAGGGAGGCCGAGGGCTAGTGAGCGTCAAGACCACGGTCCAGGATGAAACATCGAAAATCCGAGAATACATCAGAAAGATGGCCCCAAAGGATGAACTGCTAAGTGAATGTCTCAGGCAGCAGAACCCTGATGAGAGCGCAGAGGAGGAGGAGGAACAGACAACCTGGAGAGACAAACCCCTACATGGCATGTACCACCGTCAGATAGAGGAAGTGGCTGATATCAAGAAATCCTACCAGTGGCTGGATAATGCAGGACTGACAGACAGCACAGAGGCACTAATCATGGCAGCACAAGAACAGGCCATAAGCACAAGAGCCATAGAGGCCAGGATCTACCAGAGTAGATCAGACCCAAGATGCAGACTGTGCAAAGAAGCCCCTGAAACAGTCCAGCACATAGTAGCAGGGTGTAAGATGCTAGCTGGATCAGCGTACATGGAGAGGCACAACCAAGTGGCTGGGATAGTATACAGGAACATCTGCAACCAGTATGGAATAGAAATACCCAAGTCCCAATGGGCCATACCACAGAAGGTGGCTGAGAACAACAGGGCCAAGATTCTGTGGGACTTCAGCTTCCAGACTGACAAACAGATCCTGGCTAACCAACCGGACATAGTGGTGGTGGACAAAGAGCAGAAGAGGGTGGTGGTGATAGATGTGGCGATCCCAGCTGACGCCAACATCAGGAAGAAGGAACATGAGAAACTTGAGAAGTATCAAGGGTTGAAAGAGCAGCTGGAACGGATGTGGAAGGTCAAGGGTTGCGTGGTCCCCGTGGTAGTGGGGGCACTTGGGGCAGTAACCCCCAAACTGGGAGAGTGGCTCCAGCAAATCCCAGGAACAACATCTGAAGCCTCAGTCCAGAAGAGCGCAGTCCTAGGAACATCGAAGATACTGCGCAGAACCCTCAAACTCCCAGGCCTCTGGTAGAGGACCCGAGCTTGAGGATGACATGGATACCACCCCCCCGCCGGGGGTGAGAAGGAGATTTTTTTTTTTTTATATATATATATATATATATATATATATAAAATGACACTTTGACTTCTGTATTTAAAAAAAAAAACTTGGTGGATTTCTTGCAGTGCACCATGTAATCTTGTATAAATGAGTAATTCATCAACCTAGAAATTTAACAGTAGATAATGAGTTGGTACATGAAAGAGACATAAGGATGAATTTGGAAGTGTGTTTGTGACAGCAAGGCCAGTCTACACTAAGTTTATACTGATCTACTCGCTGTTGTCTGGGTCGGTCTCTAACTAAATACTGACACCTAGTGGTGAAAAGTAATATTAGGGTATAAACAAGGGCTGTGTCTTCTGTGACCAATTCAGTGGAGGTGTTCAGATCTAGTAGGTCATTACTGGTGTTTGACAAATTCAGACTTTTGAATTCGTGTTTTTTGTTAGGAAAATTACACTAAACACTTCTGCTGGATAAACTAAGGGTTTTTTTTTGTTTTTTTTTTTTTGGGGGGGGGGTATTTATTCCCAACATTTCTAGATGCCCCTGTGACCTACTAATGATTAAACACCACTTAAGAGGCCACACCCCCTACAACAAGCACTTGTAGTGTTTATATCAACACAAAACATGCTCTATCTCTATTAGTATTATCCCCTGATGCAGCATAGACAATTATTATCTGTTAAACATTGGTACCAGATCATCATGGCCAAAATCTGATTACATCGCCCAAGCCTAACAGTTATCTTAATGAAATTTGGGGACATGGCTCAAGGTTAGCAAATGTACAATTTCTTAAATGAATACAAACCCCAAGTATTGTATCAGATTTATTCAAAAAATTCATCTGACAATTCAATTTTTATGATACACACATTTGAAGTTAGAAGAATTAAAATGGAAAGAAAGGAAAACTCAAAACTAACATCATACAAATAACTCCTGAACACTCCTCTTTGGAAATCACAAAATGGGCTCAGGAATATTTCCAGAGAACATTATCTGTGAACACAATTCACCGTGCCATCCACCGTTGCCAGCTAAAACTCTATAGTTCAAAGAAGCAGCTGTATCTAAACATGATCCAGAAGTGCAGATGTCTTCTCTCTGGGCCAAGGCTCATTTAAAATGGACTGTGGCAAAGTGGAAAACTCTTCTGTGGTCAGACGAATCAAAATTTGAAGTTCTTTATGGAACTCAGGGACGCCGTGTCATTTGGACTAAAGAGGAGAAGGACAACCCAAGTTATCAGCGCTCAGTTCAGAAGCCTGCATCTCTGATGGTATGGGGTTGCATTAGTGGGTGTGGCATGGGCACCTTACACATCTGGAAAGACACCATCAATGCTGAAAGGTATATCCAGGTTCTAGAGCAACATACGCTCCCATCCAGACGATGTCTCTTTCAGGGAAGACCTTGCATTTTCCAACATGACAATGCCAAACCACATACTGCATCAATTACAGCATCATGGCTGCGTAGAAGAAGGGTCTGGGTACTGAACTGGCCAGCCTGCAGTCCAGATCTTTCACCCATAGAAAACATTTGGAGCATCATAAAACGGAAGATACGACAAAAAAGACCTAAGACAGTTGAGCAACTAGAATCCTACATTAGACAAAAATGGGTTAACATTCCTATCCCTAAACTTGAGCAAATTGTCTCCTCAGTCCCCAAACATTTACAGACTGTTGTAAAGAGAAAAGGGGATGTCTCACAGTGGTAAACATGGCCTTGTCCCAACTTTTTTGAGATGTGGTATTGTCATGAAATATAAAATCACCTAATTTTTCTCTTTAAATGATACATTTTCTCAGTTTAAACATTTGATATGTCATCTATGTTCTATTCTGAATAAAATATGGAATTTTGAAACTTCCACATCATTGCATTCCGTTTTTATTTACAATTTGTACTTTGTCCCAACTTTTTTGGAATCAGGGTTGTAAATACATCAGAAATGCGGGCGGCACGGTGGTGTAGTGGTTAGCGCTGTCACCTCACAGCAAGAAAGTCCAGGTTCAAGCCCCGTGGCCGGCATGGGCATTTCTGTGTGGAGTTTGGATGTTCTCCCTGTGTCCGCGTAGGTTTCCTCTGGGTGCTCCGGTTTCCCCTGGGTGCTCCGGTTTCCCCCACAGTCCAAAGACATGCAGGCTAGGTTAACTGGTGACTCTAAATTGATCGTAGGTGTGAGTGTGAATGGTTGTCTGTGTGTCAGCCCTGTGATGACCTGGCGACTTGTCCAGGGTGTACCCCGCTTTTCGCCCGTAGTCAGCTGGGATAGGCTCCAGCTTGCCTGTGACCCTGTACAAGGACAAAGCAGCTAGAGATAATGAGATGAGACATCAGAAAAGCATCATCATAAACCTTCATCACTGAAAACACTGAACATTTTAGTTGTTTTATCTCCTAAAACCAGATACAGATATCCACACAAGTAAATGATGACTCTTATAGCAATAATGGATATATTTCATATTAATAATCACCAGTAAACTGCCATCTCTTAACACCTCAGCCATCTCTAGATCCCCAATTGCTTTTCTCAGTCCATTTGTCAAGGCAATCGGACTTACAGACGATACCTCATCTCCTGCTTTAAACTTAAGAATAATCTTAAACTCTTCCTTCATTATTTTTTACATGCTTCTCCTCATTCTCTTCAAGTGCTCATTTGCCTTGTGTAGTCATTGTGTTCTTTTTTTCTTTCTTTCCTTCCTTCCTCCTCCTTTCCTATTTTTTACTACTCTTGTCCATTCATGGTCCATATCTTCCTCCTCAGAAAGTCCTCCACTACTACTAGCCATTCTGATTCAGTCACAATCCAGATTATGCCAAAACCACCTTTTCCACCGTCCAACAGTTGCATCAAAATTTCTTCTTAAAACATGACTGCACAGTCTCACAGACGCTGCTCCAAAAACACGCGCTCAGTCCCCTGTCGTGCGCTCCCGCTCAACACCTCGGCAAGCCTGGAAACGTCCCCACTCCATTGGGGCCTACTGATCTTGTCATAACTTGGATTTTAATCATGTGAAAGTTTCACAAAGATAAAGTTTAAACTGCAGATAAGAGCTAAAAATATAGAGACTTGCTGTATAAACTATAATATACAACATCCACAATGTTTTAACAGCATCGTACAGCAGGAGGCGCTCTTCTGTTTTATAGATTATCTCATCTCATCTTATTATTTCTAGCCGCTTTATCTTGTTCTACAGGGTCGCAGGCAAGCTGGAGCCTATCCCAGCTGACTACGGGCGAAAGGGGGGGTACACCCTGGACAAGTCGCCAGGTCATCACGGGGCTGGCACACAGACACAGACAACCATTCACACTCACATTCACACCTACGGTCAATTTAGAATCACCAGTTAACCTAACCTGCATGTCTTTGGACTGTGTGGGAAACCGGAGCACCCGGAGGAAACCCACATGGACACAGGGAGAACATGCAAACTCCACACAGAAAGGCCCTCGCCGGCCACGGGGCTCGAACCCAGGACCTTCTTGCTGTGATTTACACTTCCCATCCAGGTTGTTGGGGAAGCAAATACAACTGATGACTAGTCATACAACACAGATATACAGTGTTAAAAACGTCAGATTTCAATGGACACAAAACTTCAGAGGTTTCTGCAGTGACATACAAGGGGACAAAGTACACAAAAGGCCTTGTTGTTGTTCTAGAGCACACTGGTGACACATTGGTCTTTGGAAAAATATCATTCATACTCACTGATGATAACAAGGTTCACTTTGTTGTTTTGCAACATCACTCAGTCCTTGTAATAGATCTTGGAGTCTACCTGTTAAAGTCAGACAATAAATATGTGTATATTAATGCAGATAGTCTGCAGGACTATTATCCACTGCCAGTTTACAACATCATGGACCTCCCTTTGTTTCCTTGCATCACTCAGTGTGTTCTTCTTTTAAGGTATGGATGTTGAATGCATTCAAGAAATCCAGAAAGCCCCACCAGAACTGGACTATGACAGGTGGATGATTGTTATTGAGCATCTGGCTTCAGTGGTTGGAGTCACAAAAAAACAAGACCTAGCCTATGTAGAGAGGGGCGACTTTGAGGACCTTTTAACACCGATACAGTGTTGTAGAGTCATGCAGACGTTCAAACAAAGGGGGGGGGGGGCATGTAAAGCAATGTAAAATTATATTTTACAAGGCATCTGTCTAGATAAAGTTGTGGTAGAGTTAAGATAATACTTTAAAGAGATGCATTAAAAGGTCTAAAAAATGAGATGTTTGAAGATGTTTTAAAAAAAAGTTAGTTTTTTTTATGAATGATTCACAATGATATAGCATAGATTCCTTTGCAGTCAGTGTAATCATATTTTGAAACAACTAAAGCATACTATTTTCTAATGAAAAGTGTATATACTGTAAATAACCAAAACCTGCAAATATGTTTTGTATTTCTTTGTCTTTAAAGAGTTGAATGAAGGAGACACTGGTTACAAAGGTCTGTCAAATGAGCTAACAGGGTCCCCCTCATCCTCGGACACATCACTGACTGTTACGGTTGCCTTTATGGAGGTTGCATGCTTGCGTGATGTTTCTGTAGGAATGGGTTTGTGAGTCAGAATGTGTTTTGAACAGTGTTCTACATTTTTGTTTGGTGCTGTTGTGGTGAATGGGAGATGTATTTTATTTTGACACCTCCGTTGAGATGCAGGCTGATTCGGCCAGTGCAGGTTGAATCGGGAGATGGTGTTGTGTGTAAAGATAGAGATGGGCTGTGGACTGCCTTTGGAACAAGTTAACATAATGTTTACTGGTATATGCAAATATAAGAAGACTCTAAGATCCTTTCCTAGCATGCAGCCAACAAGGTTTTTTTTTTTAAGTTTGTGCTTTATTTCTATTTTCTACTGTTTGCTATCATGTACGTTAACATGTTATCAGCTAACATGGTGTCCTCATGTTTAATACTGTGTATTATTAGTTTTCACGGTTTGATGTACAGAGAAGACTTCAGTAAAACCTGTTAAAGGAAACCACTTGCGTCTGATCATGCTTTGGGAGGGAATCACAGTGAAAACACGAACTGTCCATTGACGCCAGTGGCCGATGAAGCAAGTAGAAGACTAGCGAGCTAATCTTTCCATGTGGTGCCTCGCAACGGTGCATCGAACGTTCGTCCAGGAAAGATGAATGAAAATCACAAACATACACACACAAACTGTATGAGCAATATTTTCAAGTCAAAGCCCGTAAGAAATTGGACACTGATAAGAGTGGGCTAAGAAGAGAGCTTTATGAGAGTTGCCAAAAGGGTTTATGTGGATGCTTAAGAGCTGTTATGTGTGTAATGAACGCAACTTATTTGCTAAATCAAAGTGAACTGAATCTTGCCATTAACGGTATTACAGTAAGCTTTGAAGTTAATGATTTAAGTTAAAGGGTGACTTTTCACATTGCATTTGAAGTGCCAATTTAAGGTGTGTGTTTTGATAATACTAAGTGAAGGCTACATGCCATTTGATATTTTGGTTAAGAATAAGTGTTCCATGGGAACCAAGGTTTATTTACATTTTCAAGGTGAATTTTGAGCTTAAGGCTATTGATAATTATAGCTTACGATAGTTTTGTTTACACTGATATACACATTTAAGAAACACATTTTAAGGATATTTTGAAGTAAAACTGATTTTACTAGTTTTACCTATTACAGCTAATGACAATGTGAACATTCAGACTTACGGTATAAGAGATGTTTAAACATAGACACTTAAACACAGTAATTCATCCAGAGATTTATTCACACTTAAGATCTATTTACAATTCATATTTAGTTAATTCAGAGCAATTCATTGATAATGGCAGAGCCAAGTGAGTCTACACCCAAGGTAAGGGACAATGTTAGGGACAGTGAAAGTAACAACCCGCCAGAAGATCAAGTTGAAGAAGATGCTGATGTCCCGCAAGAAGAGCAGCAAGAGGAAGTGCCACAGCCAAGACATTGTGAACGAATCCGCACACTAACAGAGAAGGGCAAAGAAATGCAAGACAACAAAATTAAGGCACTCCAGCAATGATTCAACTACATTCATCAAAAATGGAAAACACAAGTTAAATTCGCCATGAAGCCATTGTCACAGTCTTCAGAACTGTTATCTGAAAATCTTCTGAATGATATCATGGGCAATGTCAGAGGCCTTTGTGCTGACATCCAGCACATTTATGAAGAGCTACGCAGAATCACAGCTCCAGACCAAGACACACGCCAGAAAGTAGATCGGTGTGTAGAGATTTCAAGCTTCATTGTATCCAGAGCATCACGTCATCTGAACGGAAACATTCCAGAGGGAGAAGAGCAAGACTGGCATCTGGCCAGCTCTCTTTGGAACTCAAGTAAGAGTGAATTTGGAACGGTCACTTCTATCCTGAAGGACGCTTCAAAGCACTCAAGCAGGTCTTCTGTGAAACGTCAAGAAGCTGCCACTGCTGCAAGCCAAGCTGTTCTGAAAGTGTTACAAGAACAAGAAAGAGAACAACTGGAAATACAGTGTCTGGAGGCAGAAGCTAAAAGGAAGCTCCTGCCATGAAGCGTCATCTAGAGCAAGAAGCTGAAGAGGTGAAGAGGAGAATAAAGAGAGAAGACCACGAAGCTGAAATGAAAGTTAGATTTGAGGAAGAGCACAACTCTCTACAAAGGACTCTGGAGGAAAAACAGAGAAGGATACAGCATTTGGAGACAGTGAAGAAGCTAAGTGCAGTGCGGGCAAGAATGCAAGTGTATGATCAAGAACTGGGTGGAAATAAAAATCCTCCTAACTCAAAGGACATCCTAACTCATGAGTTGAGTGCCACAAAGCATTTACCACGTCTGTGTTTCTTGCCCTTCAAGCTGTGATAACCTCCATGAATCAAAGCACAACTGAGCTAGTCAGAGTCTTGGCAGATGCTTTAAGTGCCAACAGAATCCCAGTTCCTGAACCATCAGTATTCAGTGGGGATCCATTGAGGTACAGTGATTGGAAGCTCTCTTTTTAAACACTTATCAATCAGAAAAATATTCAAGACAAAGAGAAAATATACTACCTCCATAGATATGTGGGTGGTCAAGCTAAGACTGCAGTTGATGGATACTTTCTGCTCGGATCTGAATCTGCTTATACTTCAGCATGGAAGATCTTGGAAGAGAGATACGGAAATCCATTCACAGTTGCAAAGGCATACAGAGACAAACTCCAAACATGGCCAAGGATCGGCGCCAAAGATAGCTTTGAGCTCAGAGGGTTTGTCGATTTTCTCTGCAGTTGTGAGGCTGCCATGGTCCACATTAAAGCACTGGAGATTCTAAATGACTGTAATGAAAATAGAAAAATCCTGTCAAAGTTACCAGACTGGCTTACTGCGAGATGGAATAGGAAAGTCCTTGAAGTTGAAGAAAAGGGTGGCAAGTTCCCCTCCTAGCCAGTTTGTTGAATTTATGACAAGAGAAGTGAAAACCTCCTGTAACCCAGTGACATCATTGCAATCACTAAAGCAAGGTGAAACTGAAAAGCCAAAATCACAAAGACATCAAAATGCCAAAGTAAGAACACTAACAACAAGTTCCAATGTAGAGACTATGAAGACATGCACTTTCTGCAAGAAGACTGGGCACACTTTGCACAAATGCAGAAAGTTCCTAGAAAGGGCAATCTCTGACAGAATAAAGTTCGTCCAAGCCAAAAAGCTGTGCTTCGGATGCCTCAAGCCAGGTCACGCAACCAGGAGCCAGTTTTCTCACTTATTCGAGAGAGGAGCTGCTGGCCCTGAAAACAATGGGACGAGCCGGGATATGACACCCCATCCCGGCGGAGCTGAGGAGGAAACCCAGGGGCTGCAAGGCTGGAGCTAAGGTAAAGGCTAGGCTAGCGGACAACCAGCGGTGCTACAAACCATCCATTCTCTCCGTTATCATGGGGAATGTGAACTCGCTGCCAAATAAAGTCGACGAGCTTTCCACTCTGAACAACCAGCGGATTTATCGGGAGAGCAGCTTATTTATCTTTACGGATACATGGCTAACACACCTTGTACCGGATGCTAACATGGACCTGCGGGGATTCACTGCTGTGAGAGATGACAGAGACACTAATACATGCGGGAAAAGCAAAGGTGGGGGACTCATCATTTATGTTAACAACCGCTGGCGTAACCCGGGACATATCTCCGTAAAGACAGTTTTATGTTGCCCGGACTTGGAGCTGCTAGCCGTTAGCCTGCGGCCATATTATCTGCCAAGGGAGTTCGGTCACGTGATCACCATCTGGGTTTACATCCCTCCGAGGGCAGACGCAGCCGCTGCATGTGAGAGGATTCACTCTGTCACAGCAAGGCTGTAGACACAGCACCCTGAGGCATTTATGATCATTTCTGGGGACTTTAATCATGCTACTATGGACTCTACTTTGGCTGCTTTTTACCAGGCTGTGGATTGTCCAACAAGGAACAACAGGACAATTGACTTGCTGTATGCTAATGTGAGGGATGCATACAGTGTCACACCCCTCCCCCCACTAGGGAAGTCTGACCACAGCCTGGTTCTTCTACAGCAGAAGTACACCCCCCTGGTTCAAAGGCTGCCTGCAACAACTAGCTCCATCAGGAGGTGGTCCCCTGAAATGGAAGATGCCCTCAGAGACTGCTATGACATCACAGACTGGGATGTGCTGCTTAGCCCACACTGTGAGGACACAGAGGGGCTGACACACTGTCTGACAGATTACCTCAACTTCTGTGCAGATGTGGTCTCCCCCGCTAAGACTGTATGGTGTTACCCTGTGTTCCATGAGTAACACAGGAAGTCAAAGCTGTCCTCAACAGGAAGAAGGCCGCCTTCAGGAGCAGGGATAGGGAGGTGATGAAAGCAGCACAGCAGGAAGTGAAACGCTGCATGAGGGAAGCTAAGGACAGCTACAGGAGAAAGGTGGAGCAGAAGCTGAAGGAGAACAGCATGAGGGAGGTCTGGGAAAGTGTGAAAACCATCACAGGCCACAATACAAAGACCAGAGTCGTTGAGGGGACAGTGGAGAGGGTGAATGAGTTGAATGACTTCTTCAATCGGTTCAACCAGCCCACGTCCCCCCCCACCCTCTCCCTCACTGCAGCCATCTCTCCTTCTTCCCTCAACACACCTCCCCCCAGTCTTCGCAACAGCCCCCTCCTCCCCCACACAGACTCCTCTACGCATTACTGCAGACCAGGTCAGAGATGAACTGAGGAAGCTTCACCCCAGGAAAGCAGCAGGCCCAGACAAGGTGTGTCCATGACTACTGAAGACCTGCGCTGCTGAACTGGGTGAACCACTCCAACGCATCTTCAACCTCAGCCTGCAGCTGGGGAGAGTGCCAACCCTCTGGAAGACATCATGTATTGTTCCAGTTCCCAAAAAGAATTGGCCTAGCGAGCTGAACGACTTCTGACCAGTGGCACTCACTTCACATCTGATGAAGACATTGGAGCAGCTCTTCCTCCTCAGACCCCAGGTACAACATGCCCAGGACTGTCTGCAGTTTGCGTACCGGGCAGGTGTTGGTGTGGAAGATGCCATCCTTTACCTGCTACACCGAGCCCACTTCCATCTGGATAAGGGAAATGGCACAGTGAGGATCCTCTTCTTGGACTTCTCAAGTGCCTTCAACACCATCCAGCCCCTACTGCTTCAGGACAAACTGAACAAGATATGAGTGGACCCCTGCCTGGTCACCTGGATCTCCAGCTACCTCACTGACAGGCCACAGTACGTCAGGCTGAAGGACATCATGTCTGACACTGTATTTAGCAGCACCAGAGCACACCAGGGCACGGTGCTGGCCCCTCTTCTCTTCATCCTGTACACCGCGGACTTCTGCTACAACTCGGAGCTGTGTCACATTCAGAAGTTTGCCAATGACACAGCCATCGTTGGGTGTATCAGTGACGACAGAGAGGAGGAATATAGGAGCCTGGTGAGGGACTTTGCTGTGTGGTGTGACAGGAACCATCTGCAGCTCAACACCTCAAAGACCAAGGAGCTGGTCACTGACTTTGGGAGGTCCAGACCAAGGTCACGACCAGTTCTATTCGAGGGAGTCAAGGTGGAGGCTGTGGATTCCTACAAGTACCTCAGGCTGTGGCTGGACAGCAAGCTGGACTGGACTTGCAACACCAATCACTTATACAGGAAGTGGCAGAGCAGGCTGTACTTCCTTAGAGGCTGCAGTCCTTTAACATCTGCAGGAAACTCCTGTGGATGTTCTATCAGTCTGTGGTCACCAGTGTCCTGTTTTACACCGTGGTGTGCTGGGGGGGCAGCACATCCAAGAAGGACACATCCAGGCTGGACAAACTGATCAGGCGGGCCGGCTCTGTGGTCGGCATGAAGCTGGACTCTCTGGTGACGGTGGCAGAGAAGAGGTCTATGGACAAACTACTGAACATCATGGATGATGCCAGTCACCCTCTGCACACCGTCATCAGCAACCAGAGGAGCCTGTTCAGTGACAGAATGCTCCTTCCCAAGTGCAGGAAGAACAGACTCAAAAACTCCTTTGTCCCTCACGCCATCAGACTGTACAACTCCTCTCTGGGGGGGAGGAGGGGTAACAGGAGGACAGAGGATGGGAAGGAGCAGTAGCCTAGCCTAACAATAAGCAATACCGGACAATGTGGAATATAATGTGCAATATAAAGTGCAGTATCTTTCCTGCTCCCCCCCCCACACACACACTTACCCTAACCCCACTTCTCCCCTCCCTCTCTTCCCCATATCTTATTCTTTTATATTTGTATATGTAAGTACTTAATTTATTTTAATTTATCTAGAAGTTTTCTCTATTTATCTGTAATGATGCTGCTGGAATCTTAATTTCCCTGAGGAAACCCTCCCAAAGGGATCAATAAAGTTTTATCTAATCTAATCTAAAGAGCTACAACAGTAGGAGTGTTTGCGACACCTGCAACAAGTGGCACCCTACTTGTTTGCATGAAGACAGAGACAAGGAACAACAAAGACAACCACAAGCTAAATGAAATCCAAGCCAAGAAAAGAATAGAGAAAAGCATCAAGAAATGCAGTCCAAAGACACAACCACAGTTGCTACTTCAAACAGAGTAATCCTTGAAGAAGCCAACACACAGACCTCTGCAATACTTCCTGTCTGGCTGTCATCAGTCATGCAGCCAGCACAAGAGGTACTTGTATATGCCCTGTTGGACACTCAAAGTGATACAACCTTTGTTTTGCACTGCAAAAAATAAAAATCTTAGGAAGTTTATTTGTCTATTTTCAAATCAAAACATCTAGCCACCCTTATTATAAGACATAATTGTCCAACAAGCAAAACCTCATATAGCTAGAAAGGCTAGTTTTTAGACAAAATGTCTTGAAAAAGCCTTATTTGGAGCACCTTTGAAAATAAAACAATTTTTTTTTAAAAAACAAGTACATTTTGGACATTTGTCAAATGAGGTTCATCTTGTTTCAAGAAAAAAAAAACAAAGTATGCTTGTTTTGGGAATAAATGAACTTTACTGAAATCTTTGAATCTTTCATTACAATTCAACTCCACATTACATATCCTAAGTTTACTGCGACTGTTTTCTCAGTCATTTAGAGTGAGGTCCTTCTAGATGCTGTACATACTCTAGACCAGACAAGTGCCTTCATAAAGGCTATGAGTGAGTGGAGGGCGTTTTAGTGAGGTCTTTTTGGAATGCTGTGAGTTAAGTTCAGTGTTTGTTTGGTTTTTTTTTTGTGCCTGATCTTGTAAACCCCTCATACACATGAATAGTCAGTGCCCCCAAAATGCACTGTTGCTTTGGCATCGTGTAAGAACTGTAGGTCAAAATGCGTAGACTTTTTTTTTTTTGTGCCTGATCTTGTAAACCCCTCGTACACTGCACTGTTGCTTTGGCGTTGTGTAAGCACTGTAAGTCAAAATGCGTAGACTTTTTATTTTTTTATTTTTTTGGTGCCTGAGGTCCTGGGGAAGTGGAATCTTAAGAGATGTTTTAATGTTTGAATGTTGAAATGGGGAAAAAAAATAAACATGTTGCAATGCTACACGTGTCATCAACTTGATTCAAGATAGTCTCTGGTCTCATATCTAGAGTATTTTACTAATTACAGGTCACAAAAGGAGAATCTTTTAAGCTAGCAATGCTTAGTTGCAGAATTTAACAATCCTAATATTATATTTATCTTAAATTCAGTTTTTACTGCTAAGACTTTGTCATGAATTTAAGTGTAATACCCTTAAAATGAAATAAATAAAAATGACTTGAATGGCTAAATGCAAGAAGTATGCTCTTGTTATAAGAACTATTTTGATTATTTTGAGTTAATCAGATCTCGCATAATAAGTTCCCCAATCTTATTTTGGAATTATTTCATCTAAAAACAGGTTAGATTTTTCATCTTACTTTAAGAAATCTTACCAAGTCAAATTTGACTAGTTCCATTGGCAGATTTTTTTCACCTGAGTCAAGCAAATATGCTTTGTTTTAATCTTTTATTTCTTATTTTTGAAAGGCCATTTTTTACAGTGTGGGAGGAGTGGCTGATGCTCTAGAAGCTGACAAAGAACAAGTCAAGTTGAAGCTCTCTACTATGACCTCGAGAACCACAGTAGTAAGCTCTCAAAGAATAAAAGACCTACACGTCTGTGGCTTTTACTCTGGCAAGATCTCTTTACCACCGGTCTACACACATGACTTTATCCCAGCCAACAGAACTCACATCCCAACCGGTGAAACTGCTAAAGCCTGGCCCCATCTACAGCACCTCCAAGAAGATGTGGCACCTTTACAAGACTGTGAAGTGAGTCTGCTCATTGGGTACAAATGCTCACAAGCCTTACTCCCACGAGAAGTTGTCCCTGGCAAAGAAAATGAGCCCTACGCACAGACCTGGGGTGGAGTATAGTAGGCCATGGGAACCTCTGTTTAGACTATGGAGATGCCTTCGGGATCAGTCATCGTGTAGTGGTGAGGCAAGTGACTCCACATGTTGAGCCCTCCATCAACCTGAAAACAGAAGTGCACTATGTGAACAGATCCAAAGTCAAAGAAATTACTCCCTCAGACATCTTAAAGATCCTTGAATCAGACTTCTCAGAAAAGGCTGGAGAAGAGGATCCTGTGGCTCAAGACGATCTCAAGTTCCTGTCAAAGATGAGAGAAAACATCAAGCAAAAGGATGACGGTCATTACGAAATGCCATTACCGTTCAAAGAAGAAAGACCGAAACTGCCAAACAACAAGATTTGTGCAATACGCCATGTAAATTGTCTTGAAAAAAGACTAAGGAAGAACAAAACATACTTCAAAGACTATGTGAACTTCATGGATGACATAATCTCACAAGGTGACGCAGAGAAAGTCCCTGAGCAAGAAATTGACAACAGTCCTGCATGGTATGTGCCACATCATGGAGTTTATCATCCACAGAAACCAGGGAAAATATGTGTAGTATTCAACTGTTCTGCCAAGTTTCAAGAAATGTCTCTCAATGACCATCTGCTTACCGGGCCTGACCTCACAAACACGTTGGTGGGAGTCCTGTGCAGGTTCTGAAAAGATCTAATCGCTGTGACTTGTGACATCGAAAGGATGTTTCACCAGTTTCATGTGAAAAGGGAAGATCAGGATTGCTTACGGTTCTTATGGTGGGAGTACGGCCATCTGGAAACCACACCCTCAACTTACAGAATGAAAGTCCACCTGTTTGGAGCAGCTTCGTCTCCTGGTTGTGCCAACTTTGGCCTGAAACATCTGGCAGCACAAGGGTAAGGTCAGTATAGCAAGACACCATATGCTTCACTCAGAGAAATTTCTAAGTAGATGATGGTCTAGGAAATGTTCACACTGAGAAGGAAGCCATTCAGCTCATTAAGGAATCAAGGGAACTTTGCTCCATCGGAAAGCTAAGGCTCCACAAGTTTGTCCCAATAATGAGAATGTGATGGCATCCATCCCAAAGGAAGAATGTGCTACCATTAAGGATCAAGACATGGCCTTGAGCTTACCTCATATGGAGAGAGCACTTGGTGGAGAGTGGTGCATCACCTCCGATTCGTTCAAGTTCAGAGTGCAAGTGAAGACCAATCCACTAACAAGAAGAGGTGTGCTCTCTACAGCTGCCTCTGTGTATGATCTATTAGGATTCATGGCACCTTTTGTACTTCTTGGAAAGCAAGTTCTTCAGCAAATGTGTAGAGAAAGAATTGGCTGGGGCAAAGAGCTTCCAGAGAATCTAAGACCTCAATGGGAGTCTTGGATTAGAAACCTTCCTAAGGCATCCTAAATGGAAATTAAAAGATGTTACTTACCTTCAAGTTTCCACAACGTTAAGGAGGTATGAGCTTCACCATTTTTCTGATGCAAGCACCTCCGGATATGGTGAACGCACTTACCTGCGAATTGTCAGCGAGTCCACAAAAGTCCATTGCTCTCTTGTGATGGGGAAAATCAAGAGTCACACCAACAAAGGTGACAACAATTCCAAGACTGGAGCTCACTGCGGCAGTAGTTGCAGTTTGAACCAGTGACATGCTCGGCAATGAATTAGAAATTCAAGACTTGCAAGAATACTTGGACGGATTCTACAGTCATTCTCGGCTACATAAACAATGATGCCAGAAGTTTTCAAGTGTTTGTAGCAAACCAAATCCAAAGAATCAAGTCAAGCACAAAGCCTGAACAATGGGCCTATGTTGCGTCTGAGGAAAATCCAGCAGATTACGCCTCTCGAGGATTAGCAGCAGAGCAACTCAAGACCTCCAGTTGGTTCACTGGACCGAGGTTTCTCTGGGAAAAGGAACTGCCTGACAGACAGTGTAAAGTGGGAGAAGTTAAGGAGGATGACCCTGAACTTCACAAGGCTCACATGTTCAACACTAAGGCAACAGAGGACAGATAATTATTGGACCGCCTTGAGAAGCTCTCTGACTGGTCAAGTGTCATGCAAGCAGTGGCCAGATTGAAACGACAAATCAAAGAACACAAATGTGAGGAGCAAAGAACCAATGAAAGTATAAGCTCGGAAGAAAGAAAAGAAGCAGAAAGTGCTATTGTCAATTTAGTCCAGGAAAGGGCGTTTCCAGATGAGATGAGGAACCTGAAAGCAAACAAGGTCATCACCAAGTCACACAGTAAGCTGTACAAGGTAAGTCTGTTTTTGGATGAAGAAGGGATCACATGTCAAGTGATCACATCATCCAAGTCAAGCCTTGTTACACCCACATGTGAAACATCCAGCAATACTTCCAAAAGGTAGTCACAGATCCAGCTTACTTGTTAAGCACTTACACGAGAGAGTATATCATCAGGGACATGGAATAACGGTCAATGAACTGCGAACTAATGGATGGTGGATTCTGGGATGCAGCAGTGCAGTATCGTCACACATATTCAAATGTGTCAAGTGTCGGAGGTACAGAAGACGTACTGAAGGCCAGAAAATGGGCAATTTACCTGAAGACAGAATGGAAACGACTCCTCCATTCATATACACTGGCATAGACTGCTTTGGTCCAATCTATGTAAAAGAAGGAAGAAAAGATGTCAAAAGATGTGGACTTTTACTTACCTGTCTGTGTTCAAGAGCTGTACACATTGAAATGCTCAATGACATGACATCTGATGCGTTCATCAATGCCCTAAGAGCATTCATTGCCATAAGAGGGAATGTGCATCAACTTAGAAGTGACCAAGGAACCAATTTCATTGGTGCAAGGAGAGAGTTCGCAGAACTTATGCAAGGAATGAATGGAGAAAGAGTGAAGGCCTTAGGATGCAAGTTTCTAATGAATCCTCCAGCGGCAAGTCATATGGGTGGCGTCTGGGAGACACAAATCAGAACCATAAGGAGCGTTCTCACTGCTATTCTTGACCAGTCAGCGCAAAGACTTGATAGCTCATCCCTGAGAACTTTCCTTTATGAAGTGATGGCGATCATCAATAGCAGACCACTTACCGCTGAACTTCTTAATGACCCATCCGCACCTGAACCTTTGACTCTGAATCATATTCTTACAATGAAGTCCACCATAATCTTACCTCCACCTGGACAGTTTATCAAAGAGGACCTTTATCTTCAGAAGAGGTGGGGGCGAGTGCAGTATTTAGCCAATGAGTTTTGGATTCGATGGAAAAAGGAATATCTATTGATTTTACAACCAAGACAAAAATGGCAGAACAACAGAAGAAACCTGAAAGTGAAGGTCATTGTGTTGTTACATGACCAAGCCCCATGCAATGAATGGAAGCTGGCCCAAATAACAGAGGTATACCCTGGGTCAGATGATAGGGTGAGAAAGGTTAGATTGATGGTTGGTGACACCATGTTTGATAAGGGTAGATCCACTACGAAAATGGTATTCCTAGAGACACCTGTGCATAAGCTAGTTACTTTACTTGAAGCAGATCAAGATGCTTAATGTTTTTGACATTCTATTCCAAATGGTTCATAATGTTTTTCTCAGCATTTTATGCAAGACATTTCATGTTTACAGTGGCATCCTGTGTAATGGTCACGAAGGTAATGTTTAAAGTTTGGAAGGGTTTAAGCTTACCTGCAACAGTCATTAAGCATTGAGAAATCCCATGGTAAGGCTGTGAGATTTGGTGGGATGTTACTGTTGCCACTGTGGAGGTTGCATGCTTGCGTGATGTTTCTGTGGGAATGGGCTTGTGAGTCAGAATGTGTTTTGAACAGTGTTCTGCATTTTTGTTTGGTGCTATTGTGGTGAATGGGAGATGTATTTTATTTTGACACCTCCGTTGAGATGCAGGCTGATTCGGCCAGTGCATGTTGAATTGGGAGATGGTGTTGTGTGTAAAGTTGGAGATGGACTGTGGACTGCCTTTGGAACAAGTTAATGTAATGTTTACTGGTATATGCGAAGATAAGAAGACCCTAAGATGATTTCCTTTCCTAACTTGCAGCCAACTAGGGTTTTTTTTTTTTTAAGTTTGTGCTTTATTTTTATTTTCTATTGTTTGCTATCATGTCTGTTAACATATCAGCTAACATGGTGTCCTTATGGTTAATACTGTGCATTATTAGTTTTCACGGTTTGATGTACAGAGAAGACTTCAGTAAAACCCGTTAAAGGAAACCACTTGCGTCTGATCGTGCTTTGGGAGGGAATCACATTGGGGTTTTTGTGCTGGAAAAGGACTTGGAGAAGCTGCAGCCCCAGCAGTTGCCACAAGGAGATGCTGAAGCTCCTCACTTCTTGTGCCTGTGTCCTGACAGCCCTAATATCCGTCCTACCTGACCTTCATAAATGAGTCTCATATCATGGATTCCACCTCATCTGTGAGAACACTGAAATCAGGCTGTCAAACTGTATGCGGATGACTTGCTCTCTCTCTTACACTCCTACAGAGTTTTATATATTCTTTCTTGACCTGCAATAGCACACGGTGCATCCAGCTGCTCCAGAGGCTCATGTGGGATGTCAGGACAGTGTAGAGCTTTAAGAACAGCTGGAGCAAACTTCCCAAAATGTGCAATGGAACACAAAACAACTGGGTACATCTTATCATGCAGCCAGTCAGCCACAGATTTCGTCATGGCAGTATGAGTGTCCATTACATAGCCTGTTTTGGAGTGTACTTCGTGAAGTCAGGCAATCAGCCTCTGAGCACCACCTTGCCTGCACGTCCTGCCGAATCCTACATAATAAATTCAAGGCTTACAAACAAGTCCCGGAGGAGCTCACCATCCCCGCTGGATGCATAATGCAAAAACCGTTCAAGATTTGAAGATTTCAGAATGTCAACAGCAGGAGAATTTGACAGCATGATCTTCCTACCTCGAAGATCGTACTGACCAGTGCAGATAAAATCAGAGATGACACAGTTATGATTAGAGGCGCAAATGATGTTTCTTATTGGGATGCCCATTTGTTTAGCATAGACAGCAGATATGGTATTTCCAAAAAGTTTCCAGTGGGGATGCACACATCAATGGGTTGCCTAAATTTCACCACACCATCTCTGATGAGGTCTAGGTAAGCAGAGGAGTGATAGACCACCTGGGGAAGCAGCCACACCCAGTTGATGGAGTTAGCTGTGCTAAGAACAGTGGCGTACTCCACTGCAAAGTGGCTAGCCAGCCTCGAGTCACCAAACATCCCCTTGATGGTGCTCTGACAGAAGTCAAAGTCAGAGAAGATGCTGACAGACCTAGTGTTGCCCTCCTTGAAACCAGTCATCTGCAGTTTCTGAATGATGCTAACACCTTCCTCAGGGAAAAACACCAGCACTCCAATACACTGTCTGTCGCTTTCACGGAGGTTGCTGAACCCACTAAGTACTGCACTTCCTGTGTCCCCAGATGTGGCCACAAGGATCAAGTAGTTGCACATCTGCGGAAGGCAGTGAGCAAAGAGCTGCGGCATTAACTGAAGTGCCACATCTTTAAAGGAAGCAGTGGGACCATGGAAGAGCTCAAGAATGTACTGATCCCTCAGCAAGATGCTTAACAGGTGCTACTGATTTGCTGGCAAAGTTTTGCCCATAGTCTTGGGTAACCATTGAGCGAAATTCTGATGGAGCGATATCCAGTGGATGTATGCACTTCTCAAGTATGACTAAAGCACGCTCAGGATAAGACATATCCACTAATCTTATCCATTCAGAACATCTCAGTTTTGGGAATCCTTTATTACGTACATAAAGCCCACTATTGGGAGCTAATCCCTCCATGACAACATCACTGAAGAACTTCACATCACCGTTTGACACAGGTCTCTGGCTCCTGGTGGAGATGTAGGTCTCTGATTCAGAGTCCTGATATTTATCTAGAACCCTGACAACTTTCTCTCCTATTTCCTCAATAGTGTCCCCTCCTTCCACAAAACACTCTTGCATCCAACTGCTTTTCATAAAACTGTTTTCGGTACTCTAAGTTCTCCCTCATGGAGATGCCAGCACCCTGACCAACGATTCTGTACAGCCTCTCTACTACATCTTCAGTATCCACGTCCAGATAGAGAGTGATTCCTGAGCGTTTCAAGTGCCGCATGGAGTCCAAGTGAAGTGGGTTTGAACCCGTAAGTGAGATCACACATCCAGAGGCAGAGAAGTTGCAAACAGCTTGGCCCTCTTCATCGATAAAACGGTCACCTCCAACTTGGGCCAGCTTCTCTGCTACAGTCATCCCCCATGTCTTTTCCAAAACATTGTCAATATCGATTACAGGCTTCCAGAGTCTGTGGGACAAAATCTGCCCCACTGGCGTCTTCCCAGCCCCAGGAGGACCCATGAGGAGCATGTTCCTCTCCTGAGAACTCTTTGTAGACATACATGACCTTTGTATCATGTGCAAAGGTGAGAAAGCAGAAGAACTGGCAATTTGATGGTACCTCAGTTTGTCCATTTTCGACAATAAATTAAACAAGTGTCTAGTCATCATTGTTTAGGAAATGGATCTGAGGAGGAAAAAAAAAATTAAGGTACAGTGGCATTAGTTAGTAAAGTTAAGTAGATCTAGCTTCAGTTGTGGCTTTACCCTATATTTAATGAAGATACAAAGAAAGCATGGAGGAACCATATCTATATTTACATGCTTGCTGTAAAGCAGTGACACCTGCTGGAGACTTGGTTTATTTCAGGTTAGAAAACATGGTCCTGGGAAATGACTGTTGCTGTAATGTCTAACCTTTTCATTTTTTGCTTTTTGAGCTTATTTCCATGTACAGGAACAGTCAAAAGTTTGTACACCCTTACTCAACTCTTTCAGAGGTTTTTTTTCTGTATTGTGACTATTCTCTATATTGTAGAACAACACTGAAGACATCAAAACTATGAAATAACATCTGGAACATATATGGAATACTGTGGTAAACAAAAATGTGTTTGATATTTTAGATTCTTCAATGTAGCCAGCGTTTACCTTAATGATGCTTTGCACACTATTGGCATTATCTTAACCAGGCATGCCTCGTCAAAAGGCAAATTAGTGAACAAGTTTCTTGCCTGCTTAATTTGTTTGAGATCAAAGGGTAAACAGAAAATGATAAAAAGACTAAATAAATAAACAACCCTATTCCACAACTGTAGTAATCCATATTATGTCAAGAACCACTCAATTAAGTAAAGAGAAACAACATCCATCAAGACATGAAATAACTTTTAATTCATAAAAATAAAGGGGAAAAAAACCCAAAGAAGAACAGTGAATTAGGAGCTGTGCCCAAACTTTTGACTGGCACTTTATATTCACTCATTATTTTTTGGGGGGGTGGGTGGGGAGTGTTACATTCAAATGTTAGTGACAACAACCATAGAAGTGGAAACAAATAATAATGAATTGATCCACTTGACCCGAAACATGAGTGTGTGGGTCACGGTTGTCAAAGCTCAAATTCAGAGACTCAGATTATTTTGCAGGTCAAGGGGCCCACAGGGCCCCTCCTGGGAAAAAAAAACAGGGGCCCATTTCTACAATGGGGGGGCCCAGACATTATCCTTCAGTTGAAGCGAACCTAGTGAGTGAAGCGAGCCCAATGAACAGCTGGGGCAGCCCAGGGGCTGTGTTTTTCTTCTCAATTCTGTTTTTTTTTTGGTATTAGAAGCCATATGAAGCAATGTAGATGACAAAAATCAATGCTTCAACCAAATATATTGAGATATTGTTTAATCAGTGGCAATATTTTGGAATTCAACCACAGGCCACTATAAATCACATCTATATTATCTCCTCCTTGTAAATTATAGCACAAGAATGGGTTCGTTTTTTGCATGCTGTGACGGTCTAATTCTGCTTGTCTCTAATTATCTCTACTTCTAATTTCAGAGAATCAGATGGGATGCTGAATCTTCAATCTTGGGTTCAAATTCAGGCTATGAAGTTTGAAAATTAATAATGTCTGATACTAATGATACAAGGGCGGCACGGTGGTGTAGTAGTTAGTGCTGTCGCCTCACAGCAAGAAGGTCCGGGTTTGAGCCCCGTGGCCGGCGAGGGCCTTTCTGTGCGGAGTTTGCATGTTCTCCCCGTGTCCGCGTGGGTTTCCTCCGGGTGCTCCGGTTTCCCCCACAGTCCAAAGACATGCAGGTTAGGTTAACTGGTGACTCTAAATTGACTGTAGGTGTGAATGTGAGTGTGAATGGTTGTCTGTGTCTATGTGTCAGCCCTGTGATGACCTGGCGACTTGTCCAGGGTGTACCCCGCCTTTCGCCCGTAGTCAGCTGGGATAGGCTCCAGCTTGCCTGTGACCCTGTAGAACAGGATAAAGCGGCTACAGATAATGAGATGAGATGAGACTAATGATACAACAGTTGTAAATCTAGTATGACTAATTACCTTGGGTATCAGGGGTATCAGTTTTTTCAGGTGAGTGTACTCTCTTTCTGCCGAAGAATGATAAAATAGATGTATTTTTCTTTTTTTTTCTTCTTATCCATGTTTTCTTGTTTCTTTCGAATATTCATACATAAACCATAAGACGCCACCTAGCGAAAGGCTTGGATCAGGTTTTACTCGCTTGGGACGCTACAAACGGGGCAGCGTAAATACACGAACGGGTCCGAAGTATATTCAATATGGCGGCGGTCAAAACAAATTCATCTGATGCTGAAATCTGTTGACTATCCAGATAATTATGTTGGAAGTTGCATATTTGTGCAAGATTTTCGATATTGAGACCATGAAGTCAAGTAATACCAGTGTAGGAAATTCATGGAAAATATCAGCCAGACCACAGGGCAGGCAACTCTGAAAAGTTGCCTGCCCTGCTCAAAAGTTGCCTGCCCCAATTTCAACTATAATCCATCATAATATCGCATAATTTTTGAAAAATTGTAAAAGAGGCAATGCATGTAATGTATCATGCATGTAATTTCATATATTCAATTTAGTTTTATTATTATAAATTATAAATTTAGATTTATTACTGGTGTTTATGTATATAAATGTATATGTGACCTATGTTGCTTGAGATCAGCCAAACCATCATGCTTCAGATTGATAGAACCAGTGACAAAAGCTCCATTGGCATATTTCCTAAGTCTATCTGGGGTTTTTCGTTTAGACAAGGGCCCATATGCAGCTCTACACACCTTACAGTAGATAGTTTGTTTGTTGTCATCGGATACCAGCCAGTCAAACTCTTGCTTCTAACTGTCCACAACAGTTCTCCTTCTCTTATCTTTATCATATTTTTGTTGTGCTTCCTTTCTCTCTTCTTCAGTTTGTTTTTGTTTTTGAGAGGTCTTTGGTTCAGGTGGTTTTATCCCAAGATAGTCATACAACATTTTCAGATATTTGGAACAATTAACAATCAATTTTATGTGATATTTTGACAAAACTCATGTGGTAGAACGCTGGTTTTCAAAGTCACAGACATAGATGTGACTTGGGGAGACTTGGGGTGGATTTCACTGAGCTGTGTGTATCGAGCTCTCTGACTGGCTGAACCTCCGAAGACACAGCCAATCAGAGTGCTCGTTTCATTTCTAAGCGAAAACAATATGGCCGCGCCCACGTCGGTAAACAAACCAACAGAATCTAGTGAAAATGTCTTGAAAAGTCCTTCAATATGATGAAATATCGAGAGAACAATGAACCCCCTCAAAGAGGGACCGCCCGTGGGGCTGGCAACTTATAAATTCATTCCGCCCTTGCTGCAAACTGACCGCGACGGGCGGTGGGGCGGGCACCCATTTCCTACACTGGTCATACGCCACGGAACGTTCCAAATAGGGTATAAAATGCTCGCGTCCATATTGGCCCCTGCCTCTCTCGACAATGTGTTCATTATTCAAAATAGTGCGTCTTAGATGCGGGCGCGCCAACAATCTGAGTCTCTGAAATTGTGATAAATACATTGAAACACACCAACCAAATAGTTTCCCCTTTTCTGAGAATGATTAGCACTGAAATTAAGTGACATAAGGAATCTTACAAGCTCATAATATAAAGTAAAATTCACAAGAAAATATTTGTTCATTTGTGAAATATACATTCACCACTCAAAGATAAACTTCATATCTTCACGCCATCATGTAATATCCTCTATATACACACTCCCAGTAAAGATGAGCCATAATAATAATAATAATAATAATAATAATATAGTAGGAAGAAGAATTCTTAGCTTCACTTAACGCAGGGGTCTCAAACTCAACTTACCTGGGGGCTGCTGGAGGTAGAGTCTGGGTGAGGCTGGGCCACATCAAGTATTCAAAAAAAAAGTGCAACTGATCCAATCTTCTCAATCTTTATTATTAACAGTTCTTCAACATGAATGTTTCTTCTGAACATGAATGGGTTCTTCAGAACATAAACGGTTCTTCTGAACATAGGCTTCTCCTGCCTACTCCTTGCTGCCAGAGACCTGTCAGCGCTTCCTCTCACACAGCTGAGCCACATTTGGCTTGAGGGAGGAAGCAGTTGAGACCCTCAGTATGGCTTGAAGATGCTCATCAGTAAGTTTGGATCTGTACTTTGACTTACTGAAGTTCATGGTGGAGAAGAGCTTTTCACAGAGACAGAGGTGGAAAGTAACGAATTACATTACTCGCGTTACTGTACTTGAGTAGCTTTTTTGTGTACTTATACTTTTTCAAGTAATTTTTAAAGAGTGTACTTTTACTTTTACTTAAGTATGTTTTCTTTTAAGTAGTGTACTTCGGTACATTTTACATCACAACCGTTACTGAGTAAAAAAAAATAAAATAAAATAAAAAAAGGCTAAAACGGAGAAGGGGAAATGCATGGGCGTCGCCACCATTGAATGTGAAGGGGACATGTCCCCCTCACATTTCATAATTCTTCGTTTGGACCCCCCCACATTTAACATAAAATATTAGTTCACCCAGCGCCGTTTCTATTGCTTCGTGAAAGAATCCATTCCACTTGATCGATAAGAGAAAACACAGAGCACTGAAAATCCACTCCGGGTTTTCCGGGCGCTCCCTACAACAGCTCACCGCGCGTGAGTGAAGTGAATCTCAGCGCGAGCACAGAAATGTTGGTGCAGCTGCTGGAAAGTGGAGGAGGTGACGTCATCCCCATTGCAACCTCACTGACGCGGTACGCGGTGGTCCGGACTACCGTTGTGGTCCGGACCACGCCGTTTTCAGGTGTGGTCCGGACCACCAAGTTCAGAAGACAAATAAAAAGTCTTACTGTGATGTTGCATGGTTTAGGCCTATCCATAAAGATAAATTATTTTTCACTTCCCTCGTGGCAGCTCCCGCTTTTTTACATGCGTTAGAACTGGTATCTTTTATTGCGCGTGTGTTTTACGCATGCATTTCTCTTCCGGTTTGAGAAAAAATAACAAATGATGTACGACTTTGTAAAAAAACTCGTATTAAATGACAAACACAGTATGATTTTGGTAAGTTTTTATTTATATTGTAATATAATACAGCATACGGTGAACCGGACCACAATCCAGGAAAAATAATTAATTAATGCCCTCGTTTTGTATGGAAAATACGGTGATCCGGACCACCGCGTACCGCGTCCAATGTCTAGCTTTTGCTAAAACCTTATTCTTTTGTTATCTGCCCTCAAAATTAACCCTAGGACACGTTAAATTAATATTCAACTAAACAGTGAAATAAGCTTAGCCTAATGGGGTATTCTTGATTGATGATGAATTGTTTGCAGTATTTGCTCCCAGACACAATGGACATAAGGACATTCTTTACAAAGAAGCGGAAAGTAAGTCAAAATTTCCCCACAGGACAGGGTTTTTTGTCCCAATGGAAATGTTAGTGCAGTTAGCTGGTTAGTCAATGTTAGGAGATGTATCAGCTAGCTTAATGTTAGCTATCATTTAATTCAAACCCAGTAGGCCTGCCTTACTGTAATGCTAAGAATGAGGTCAAGTCTGCTCTGATGATATTTATTGATTCCTTGTTTTGTCTGGTCTTTGGCAGTTTTCTGGAAAGTAAGATGGGAAATCAGTGTATAGGGAAGGAATAGTAGAGAGGAAAGCGATGGAGAGAGATGGATGTTATTCCAGGTGGATTGTGAAGGAAAGGGGATAAAAGTTATGAAGTGGTAGAAATTGTGGTGGCACCAATATAAGAAGGAGTTATATCTATAAATCTATTTGTTATACTAATCTGTAAATGTTACTGTAGTACCACCATTGCATGTAGGTTGACAAAACTGCACTTGTTCATTGTGTGAAGTTCTCTTTTATGTGTCATTGCTTGACCCAGTGTAATTTTGTGTTATGAAGACTGCATGATGCCATGCCATTTTTGTTATGAGTATCGCTAAATCGGAAAAAAGTAAAATGCACCCACTAAAGTCACTGTTGGTGGTGAACAAAACTGCACCTGTTCATTGTGTGAAGTTATTTTTTATGTGTCACCGTTGCTTGACACAGTGTGATTGTGTGTTATGAAGTTTGCATGATGCCATGTCATGCCTGTTCATTGTGTGAGATTATGAATATTCTTATTTTTAAACATACAGTTGAGTGTCACTATTGTCACCCAGTGGCATGTTGTATTATATCTAAAACTAAATAGAAAACACAAAATAAAAAGTAAAATGCACCCATAAAGTCATTGTTGGTGATAAATTGTGTCACATTCATCTCATTATCTTAGGCGTAGCAGTGGGTTTAAAAACAGGCTGATGAATATATGGACTAGTTGAATGAGGACTTGTTGTTGAAAATTAATTAAAATTTTTCTGGCAGAGGACCCCCCCGCCAGTGTGTCCCCCCCACATTAAAAATGCTTCTGATGCCCCTGGGGAAATGCGTTCTGGAAATGAATCACGGGAAGGACAGTTGTCGCGCGCGTGAGTCTCACACAGACGATGGCGGACATGCACCGGCGCTTTAAGGGGGGGGGGGGGCTTCGGGGGCCTCAAACCCCTGGGCCACAGCCAATCAGGGGCCTTGTAATATTAATAAAATAATAAACTGTCGGAATCGTGGGTCTACATTTATGTACAGATAGAAATAAGGTTAGAAATAAATGAGCGCACAGTAGCCTGCTGTAAGAGACATGGTGGATGTGGTTCGCGAAACGAACACCCACAACTGTACCAGAATAAAATGTAACGTCACGCATGAAAGCGCGTCAAAGACTGCAGACTACTGAGACACAAATTTAGAGACTTTGAAAGATGAAGCGTTCACATAAGCGCATAAAAGGAAAAAAAGAGAGAGATGCAGGTAATAATAGAATCATTGCCTAAAGTCACAGACTTTTTTAAGGTAAGGATCACCAATCTGTTCAGAATATCAGCTACTTATCAGTTATCAGCCTACCAGCAGCTAGGCTATGTGCAGCTAGGCTAGATATGCTATGATCTGTCCAACAGTAAAATAAATCAGTTGTGATTTGAATACGTGTCGTGTGATTTGAGTTATAATCCTGTTAGTATAATAGCATATTTCGATGGGGAAAATAAAATGTCTAAAACGGCATCTACTGAAGAAATTGATGAAAAGATTGTAGCCTATAATTTTCACAGTTCGGGCAGCAGACAGTGTAAGCATACTGAGGGGAATAGCAATACAAATCTAGCGCATATCCACATTTCTCGCTAGCTGTGTTGGGTGTGTTGTTAACCCATGTGGATTTAAGTGAAATACTTGAGAAGTTCTGTGGTCAAGACAATGTTTTAAGGTAAGGACGCTTGATTATTAATGTTTGCCCGCCGTGGCTTGTTGTTGACGAAAGGCCCACACGATTTTGCCTTATGCAGCTACTGCTAGCGTCATGCTTTGAACTAGGTTAAGCTCATTTGCGCTAAAGGATGGGTTTATTGAAGGACTTTGATGTAGCTAGTTTCTTTTTAAAAAATCGTATGCTCAAAACAGTACGCCCGTGTTCATCATGTTTAACTTTTTTCTTGATGGAGTGCGTGAAATATTGTTGCAAGTGGTATTTCGATGCAGTCATGTCAAAAAGGCAGTTGAATGCACAGTCTTATTCAAGGAGAAGGAAGACTTGCATGATGCTTGAACATAGATCGGTAAAATAGACCCTAGTAGGACTTGGTTTCGTGTATTTCGGTCTGTAGAGTTATGAGTTTGGCCGCTGTCCATGGTGTTTATGTTTCATGTGGCCGCCGAGCCAAGTACCTTCATCATCATGTTCCCCTGTCAAAAGTTAAACTCTCTAGGGGTGCTTCTGCTGTAGCAGTTGCAGCAGTTGCTCAAAGTTTGATTTGTCCATCATCATACGTCTTATCTGTTGGGTGTCTATGCTCAGCAGATTTTCCCATTTCGTCCATTTGTAACCATTTTTGTCAAACAGGAGCTGCTTTTGCACTTGGTTATTGCCCATCCGGCAAACATGAGCAATATATTTTAGTTATTGTACGTAGCAGGATAGTTTTATATCTTGGGTTCCTGTCAGTTTCCGGAGGTCAGCATTGGACATCTTGTAGCTCCAGTCTATATCTTCATTTGTAGTGTTCTTTTGGTCAGGGGCATTCTTTCGTTTATATCCACCTTTAATCATTTTCCTTAGGAAGCCGTGCCACACTACCTCAATTTTGTGAATTTCACTGGATGATAGTTGCCATGCCTGTGTGCTGTACAGGAGATGAGATCAAACGCATGCCACTAGGAACTTTATACGGGTTTTTAGTAGTATTCGGTGGTCGGTTAGAATGTGTTTCAGTTCATTCCATTTCATGAATGCAGCACTTATCCTAGCATGCAGGAAGTGTGAGGATTCATCACAGTTGCTGACATTATAACAAAGATATTTAAAGGTGCGGATGTTTTTAATATTACTGCCGCCAAGGGAAATGATACTTGGTTTACATTTGATATCCTCATTGACGTTAAAAGCCATTGTTTCTGTTTTGACATATGATATTTGTAAACCAAAGCGGGTGTAGGTCTTATCATACAACTGAAGAATATTCTGAAGCTCCTCGATGGATCCAGCGAGTATGGCCTGATCATCTGCGTATAGAATCTCTGTTATGCAACCCTCTCCTGATGCTCGTGCTTTCGTACGCATTTCTCTTGTGGATACCTCATTTGGAATGCAATATCTGAACTTGAAGCCTGTATCTGGGTACAGTTTTGATATCTCATGCTGTGCAATCCTGACAACAAAGTCCATATAGATATTAAAAACTGATGGTGATTCTAGGGCACCTTGTCTTGCAGTGAATGTTTGTTTTCATGCCGCCGAGCTATTTTTATGTATTTTATTTTTTAAAAGGACTTGTCTGTAGGTGTGTGTGTTTTATGTTTACAACACATAGGTCTACATTAGCGCACGCGCGCTTGTGTGGTTATCTCTGGCCATGCCCCTGCGTGAAAGTTACGCAGTATCACTGTCCTGTCCGTGGTAATAATCAGAACCGGCTCTGTAATGATAGTGCGCACATTCTTCTCTCCCTCTGTGGTCGGATGTGTTGAGCGATGTGAGCGTGGGCCTTGCGCAGCTACGCTGAGCCAAACGTAACCTATCGTAGGCTTCTAGGCTAATTACGCGCTTACACTGTAAATGCTTGACACATATTGCAAATAAAATAAGAGTGTTTTCCTGGCCAACGGTAAGGGTAGGGTTGACAGGTAGCCTATGAGGGGCCTAGCCCCTGGGCCACGGGTGTTGATAAAGCGCCCCTGCGGACATGGAGGAGACTGAGGAACCTGTGGTGGACGACCCTGCAGAAAACGCAATTTCTTCCAGTAATGAAGTGCACCCCTGGCCCTACATACGTGATCACTTCAGCTTCGTAGAGAAAAGGGGTGACAGTTTCATTATGCAATGCAGATTGTGTGCCCAAGAAGACAACCATTGCGGCATACAAAAATTCGACGTCTAATCTGCGCAAGCATGTTGAGGTAAGTATTGTCATTGGCATCATAATCACGGGCGCAGATAGAGGGTGGGACGGGTGGGATTCGTCCCACCCAGATTTAAATTCACCTCGTTCGGTCCCCCCCACTTATAGGGAGAAAAAAACGTCTATGCTGTCTTTCTTTGCATAAGGCAAACCTCACGGAAAAATCAAAAGACTAATTACCATTCGGTTTATTGAGGTGCACAGCAGTGTATACATAGTTGCA
This sequence comes from Neoarius graeffei, assembly GCF_027579695.1. Lineage (NCBI taxonomy): Eukaryota > Metazoa > Chordata > Actinopteri > Siluriformes > Ariidae > Neoarius > Neoarius graeffei. The sequence continues at coordinate 101,369,382 of NC_083573.1, forward strand.
GCAACTCCCATAAAACAAAACAAAGACTGATATTCGGTTGGTTGAGCTGCGCAGACTGCACAGGTTTCGAGCTCAAGCTTGGTTGCTATGGTTACCCACAACAAGTTTGACAGGCATATCGGGGTTGGTTTGCTGGCAGCTTTGTCCCCCCCCAGTTTTTTGTCCCCCCCAGTTTTTTGTCCCTCCCAGTTCAAAAAACGTATCTGTGCCCCTGATCATAATGTTTCCTTTCCATAGTAAAACCGACAATAGGCTGGTTATATTCCAAAAATAGTGGATGGCATTGCTAATGTTGAAGCAGCAACCTGTTGGTACTGTAACATAACGGTAACTAGTCTGTTATTCGGTTGGCTAATCATGCAAGCAAGTTAGCTCGCCAACCTGACGTGATCAGTCCTCCTACCATTCTACATCCAACAGGCCAGAAAGGAATACTAAGCCAAACAAATAATGTTTGAGTTGAATTGTTCAATAACACACAGTGCACACAGGCAAGCTACGAGATTTCGGTGCAACATTTCACTTTCATATTTCGTGTACAATGCTTTGTGTGTGGTCAGGGCGATGTAAACGACATGACTGTGTGTATTGACCTTTTTTGTTTGTCTCAGTTTTAATGCAGCATTATCCTAAGCATTCAATTTGATACACTTCCTTTAAATAAAACATCTGGGTTGAGATGTACATATATCCTTGTTTCCTCTTCTTTTTCATTTTTGCACAACACAATGGAGGCAGAAAACACCCATTGTTAAAAGTAACGTTTTACTTTTACTCAAAGTACATTGTAAATGATCTACTTTTTACTTTTACTTGAGTAGATTTTTTTGTCTGGTAACTTTTCTTGTACTTAAGTAAAATTTCATCAGAGTAACAGTACTTGTACTTGAGTATAATATTTTAGTACTCTTTCCACCTCTGCACACAGATATGTGCTCCCAAAAAGGCACATGGTGAACATCCTGGAAACGTCCTGGAAAGCTCAGGGAAGGTGGGGGGCAATTCTCTCAAAAAATGTCCAAGCTTGTCTGCTTTTCCAGTCACCTCCCCGAACTTGGATTTGAGTTCAGAATTGCACTGCAGGTCAATGAGCTCCATTTGAAGCACAGGAGGGGCATCTTGCACATCGAAGGAGAAGGGGTCAGCAAAAATTTGAAAAGTGGCTCTGTGTGTCTTGAAGTCTGCAAACCTGTGATCAAATTCCTCTTTAAGCCCCTGGATCTGATATGGTTGATGCATTTCACAACGACAGATATCACATTGTCAAACTTCAGGCATTTGCTGCAAAGGGCCTGCTGATGGATAATGCAGTGCAGAGCAATGGCCTCCTCCACACCCTCCTCTTCCAGTTTTCTTTGAACAAGTGCCACCAGTCCATTTCTCCTGCCTGTCATTGATGGCGCCCTGTCGGTTGTTATTCCAGCAAACCTCTTCCATGGCAAACCGGCATCCACAATGGCATCACACAGCTGGCGGAATATCTCCTGATCGGTGGTCTGGCCATGCATTGGAATCACTGTGAGCAACTCCTCCACTGCTTCAAAACTGTCGTCAACACCACGGACATACATTGCAAGCTGCGCAGTGTCAGTGATGTCTGTGCTCTCATCAAGAGCAACTGAGTATGCATGGAAACGTTTGGCTTTCTCACGCAGTTGATCATGTTACCTGACAGGTCAGAAATGCGCTCTGCCACTGTGTTGGCTGAAAGGCTGATATTACTAAACTGACCCTTCTTTTCTGGACAGACGATAGACCCTTCCCACGTGATGTCACGACAAATGTGGCCGCCATTTTGGACATGAACTACCAGTAGTCTACCACAGCCAACAACGAGGAATGACGGCGAAGCATTGAAAGGAATATAGCCATCAAAGAAAGTTTTTACTTTCAGCAAGACTTCCATCATGCCATTATATTGTTGTGCACCTGGATGTAGTAACCATCAACACACAAGGCAAGATTTATCATTTTATCGGATCCCGACAGATGCTGACCAACGGAGAAGATGGATGGTCTCTAAAATATTGGCAAAATGATGTTTATTGACATAGCAATCGTCTGTAACAGGAAGCATTTGCATATCCGAAGTGTTGTGTTGACATCAAAGATAAAATAAACTGATATGACAACGACTGCTGCTGCCAGGTTGGGGACACAAACTAGTAGAAAGGAAGTGTGCCAACAGACTTCCTTTGTGGTCGATTCTGCTTTAAGGTAAGATGCATTTAATTATTCGTCTGCTGTGGGTTTGGAATCGGTAGCCTGACTGATTTGTTCATGTATGTGGTGCCATTTGTTTGTTGACGCGTGTTGAAATGGAAGATTGGTTGTTGACATGATTTCCAGTGATGCTTTGGTGCTGCTGTGGATCAGATGTGTTGAGTAGCCTGACTGTTTTTTTTTTCTTGCGTGTGGTATCATTGTTGACGCGAGGTTGTTTTTTTAACATGCCAATGCGGACATGATTTCCCCTGATGAGTTATGACTTCAGACACGATGCGTGTGTGGAGGTGTGGAGTCCGCGTGATATGTGCGTAAGATAGGCTTCTCATGTGTTTGGAGATCCACGCTCTGAGACAAGCGCAAGCACACACACACCCCCCCCAGGGAAAAAAGGGACCCCCCCGAAAATATCGGCATAGTTCGAACACTGGGTTGGAGAAAGTAATGGCAAATAGTGAGTGCACAAACCATAGAAGGTAAACTGTACACAGCGCCAGGGCAGTGTGATGGTATGTTGACTTTTAGATTGTGTTAGCTTATCAATGAACACACTCGTCACTCGACAAGTTTCACGTTGTAGCGGGTTTAACGTGTGGGTGGAGCACAGAAGATGGCAGGACAGAGATCAGGATAAATATCGTCTTTTATTGCCGCACTTTTCAGTTGGGCACTCAACAAGTAACACTCGGAGATTCACACACACACACACACACACTCCGTAATCTCCTCTCGGCAAGCTCTCCTCCGCTCTCACTCTCCCTCCTTAAATAGGGCGTGGTTTACTGGGGAGAACACACACAAAACACAGGTTAATTACACTCACGTGTAGCGATTCTGCCACTTACCTTCCCCAACTCCGCCCTCCTGTCACAGACCGGCGCTTGACCACGCCCCCGCTGCCACATACCCCCACCGCCCGACTCAGGCCGGGCGCCCGTCCGGCCCGCAGCCAACTCCCCCCCCCCCCCTTGACGGGAGAGGAAGTCCGCCACGGCCATCTGCGCCCCCGGCCTGTGGACCACCTTGAAGTTGAAAGGTTGGAGCACCAGATACCAACGGGTGATCCGCGCGTTGGCATCCTTCATGCGGTCGAGCCACTGGAGGGGCGCGTGGTCCGAACAGAGGGTGAAAGAGCGCCCCAGCAGGTAGTAACGGAGGGCGAGGACCGCCCACTTGATCGCCAGGCACTCCTTCTCGATTGTGCTGTAGCACCCCTCACGCACTGACAGCTTTTGGCTGATGTATAACACTGGGTGGTCCTCTCCCCCCACCTGCTGGGACAAAACGGCCCCCAGCCCTCTGTCCGACGCATCCGTCTGTAACAAAAAAGGGAGAGAGAAGTCAGGGGAGTGCAAAAGTGGCCCCCCACACAGTGCAGCCTTTACCTCAGAGAAAGCCCGCTGGCACTGCTCCGTCCACTGGACCGGATCTGGCGCCCCCTTTTTAGTGAGGTCAGTCAGCGGGCTGGTGACGTCCTAATAATTAGGTATAAACCTACGATAATAGCCAGCCAGCCCCAGGAACTGTCTCACCCCCTTTTTGGTCTTGGGCCTCGGGCAGGCTGCAATCGCTGCTGTCTTATTAATTTGGGGACGCACCTGCCCGTTACCCAAGTGGAAGCCCAGATACCGTACTTCCACCCGCCCAATCGCACACTTCTTCGGGTTGGCAGTGAGCCCCGCCCGCCTCAGTGACCTAAGGACGGCCCTCAGGTGTTGCAGGTGCCGCTGCCAGTCATTACTAGAAATGATGATGTCATCTAAGTAAGCGGCTGCATAGGTGGCGTGGGGCCAGAGGACCCGGTCCATCAGCCGCTGAAACGTAGCGGGCGCCCCAAACAGCCCAAACGGAAGTGTGACGAACTGGTGTAAGCCGAACGGTGTGGAGAAGGCCGTTTTTTCCCGGGATAATGGAGTCAAGGGGATCTGCCAATATCCCTTCGTCAAATCCAGTGTAGAGTAAAAGCGAGCCGTGCCTAGTCGATCGAGCAGCTCATCAATACGAGGCATTGGGTATGCGTCGAATTTAGACACCGCATTGACTTTTCTATAGTCCACACAGAACCGGACCGAGCCGTCGGCCTTGGGAACCAAGACCACCGGGCTGCTCCAGTCACTGTGGGACTCCTCAACGATGCCCATTTCGAGCATGGCCTGAAGTTCTTCCCGAACCACCTTTTTTTTGTGTTCGGATAATCTATAAGGACGGCTACGCACTACCACCCCTGGGGGCGTCTCTATGTGGTGTTCTATGAGGTTGGTGCGACCGGGCAGGGGCGAGAACACATTTGAAAACTCGGCCTGCAACTGGGCGACCTCCGTGAGTTGGGTCGGGGAGAGGTGGTCTCCACAGGGGACCGGAGAGGTGCGAGATGCCAATGACCCTTTTTGGACCTCCAGCCCCAGCTCCGCCTTCTCCGGAACTACCGACACCAACGCCATGGGGACCTCCTCGTTCCAGAGTTTCAGCAGATTGAGGTGGTAGATCTGTAGCGCCCCCTCCCTGTCCGTTCGCCTAACCTCATAGTAGACGTCCCCGACTCGCCGTGTGACCTCAAAGGGCCCTTGCCACTTGGCGATTAATTTGGAGCTCGACGTGGGCAACAGGACGAGTACCTTATCTCCCGGAGTGAACTCTCTAAGGCGCGTGCCCTTGTTGTACAGGCGGGTTTGCCGTTCCTGGGCCTGCCGCAAATTCTCCTGAGTTAGGTGGGTGAGCGTGTGGAGTTTTGCGCGCAGATCCATAACGTACTGAATTTCGTTTTTGCTCTGTGAAGGTCCCTCCTCCCAATTTTCCCGCAGTACATCTAAGATGCCGCGCGGCTTACGCCCATACAATAATTCAAATGGGGAGAACCCCATGGAGGCTTGGGGGACCTCTCGCACTGCAAACAACAAGGGTTCGAGCCACTTATCCCAGTTACGTGCGTCCTCACTTACGAATTTTTTGATAATATTCTTGAGGGTGCGATTGAATCGTTCAACTAAACCGTCCGTCTGTGGGTGATACACGCTGGTGCAGATCGGCTTAATACCCAGTAGCCCATACAGTTCGCTCAGTGTTCGTGACATAAACGAGGTGCCTTGGTCAGTCAGAATCTCTTTCGGGATTCCAACCCGGGAGATGACGTGGAAGAGGGCCTCTACAATACTACGTGCGGAGATATTGCGGAGAGGCACCGCTTCCAGGTATCAGGTTGCATAGTCCACCAGAACCAATATAAAGCGGTACCCTCGTGTTGACCGATCTAATGGCCCGACGAGATCCATCCCAATTCTTTCAAACGGGGTCTCGGTTAATGGTAGGGGGCGCAAGGGCGCTTTTGGAATGGCCGCTGGATTTACTAATTGGCATTCGCGGCACGCCGTACACCACTTACGGACGTCGCCGCGAATCCCCGGCCAATAGACTCGGGCCATTATCCGGGCGAGTGTCTTATCCTGCCCGAGGTGTCCCGCCATGGGATTAAAGTGAGCCGCCTGGAATACCAATTCCCGGCGGCTCTTTGGAATTAACAACTGGGTGACTCGCTCCTTCGTCTGAGTGTCCTGCGTCACTCGGTATAACCTATCCTTCAAAATGGAAAAATAGGGGAAGGACGGGGTGGCGTTCGGCTGGAGCGTTTGACCATCGATTACTCTCACTTGGTCAAACGCGTGTCGCAGAGTCTCGTCTCGCGATTGTTCCAGTGGGAAATCCGCGAGGGATATCCCAATAGAAAGAGGAGGGGCCGGGGGCTCCTCACTCTGTCGCGGAGATGACGTAGACGGCTCTGCGACCGCAGCTCCAGCCAAAGCGACACCGGGACCCTCCCCTGACAACCGGCAGGACCCACTCTTTACTAGGCGTGCCATCAACCCCAGAAATCCCGGCCAATCAGTCCCCAAGATCAAAGAGTGGGTAAGGCGAGGATTAACCGCCGCCTTCACTATTGATTTTTTCCCCTCTGAAATGTATGTGGACCGACACCAACGGGTAGCTGTGAATATCCCCGTGCACACACAACACCTTCACCCCTTGTGCTCCGCCCAATGCCTCGTCTTGCACCAGGCTTTGGCGGATCGAGGTCTGATTGCAACCCGAATCCACCAACGCCTGATATGTCGCCCCTTGTACACTTACTGGTATGCGATACGCTCCGGCCTGATCGAGGACAGCCTCTGGTGCGTCGGGGATCCGCACCACCGCCCCCACCTCCATCGCTGTACACTGTTGCTGCGGGTGGCCCGGTTCCCCGCAGCGCCAGCAAACCGGCCCGGGCCTCCCCTCTGCAGCTGTGTTTTGAGGGTCACTCACCTGAGGGGGGGGAGAGACAGACACAGAAGGGAGAAACGGGAGGGCACCACGGGTGCGGCGGGCCGGCTGGGGTGGAGCCGGCCCCCGCCTCCGTGGTGGGGGAATGGGGCGAGGACGGGACATGGGAGGAGGGGGAAGAGAGAGAGAGAGAGAGAGAGAAGAGGAGAGAGAAGACGATGTCATCCGTTGTCCTGCCGCCGGGACAGCTGCCAGATGATCCTCCGCCAGTCCTACGGCCTGATCCAGCGACGCCGGGCGGTGGTACTGGACCCACTCCGCGGTTCCGGCAGGTAGGCGGACGATGAACTGTTCCAGCGCCACCTGGTCGATGATTCCCTCGGCGTCGCGATCTTCGGCCCTCAGCCACCGCCAGCAGGCGTCCCGGAGCTGCTGGCTGAACGCGAACGGGCTGCCGACTTCCTCCATCCGCAGCGCGCGGAAGCGCTGGCGCTGCTGCTCCGGCGTGCACCCCACGCGCTGGAGGACAGCCCGGTGAAGGTCGGCGTAGGCCAGCCGGCGGTCGGCGGGGAGCTGTAGTGCGGCTAACTGCGCCTCTCCCGTCAGGAGGGGGAGGAGGCACGCCGCGCGCTGCTCCATCGGCCACCCCGAGGCTTCGGCGACCTGCTCAAACAACGTGATGAAAGCCTCGGGGTCGTCCTGCGGGCCCATCTTGGTCAAGGTGAGGGGAGATGGGCCCGCGGCCGGGGCGCTGGTGGACCCTGCCGACGCGAGGAGGCGCCAGAACGCCTCTCGGTCTTCCTGTTGAGCCAGCACCAGGGCTTCGAAGCAGCGCTCCTGCTCCTTCCGGAGCGTGACGCTTGACCACGCCCCCGCTGCCACACACGTCTTTACGACGGATACTTAAATGTGTGTTAGGTATTATTGTTGCAGTCTAAGCAGTCATTGTAGCAGCTAGATGAGCGAGAACCGAAAGGGTCTGTGCCATAAACCGTTATTTCTTCATGTCCAAAATGGCGGTCGCGTTTACGAAGGTCACGTGAGTGAAAAGGGTCTATACTTGCAGCCTGTAACATGCACTTTTTGATGAACTTGCCTTCTTTGAATGGCTTTCTCGCCTTAGCAATCATCTCACTCACCACATCATTCTCTTTGCTTGCTTTCTTGAAGAAATCTTATCACCTCAGCAGACATGTTTTAAGATTGGCGACCCGGTTCTCTCTCTCTTCTTCCTGGTATTTTGCATGCTCCTCAGCATGTCTAGTTGAGTAATGACATCTGATGTTGTATTCCTTGTGCACCGCAACTTTCTCTGTGCATATAAGACAAGTTGGGATGCCCCTGTGCTCAACAAAAAAAATATTCCGTCTCCCACTTTTCCTGAAATTGTCTGTGCTCATCGCCAACCTTTCTCTTCACGGCAGGTTTTGAGAAAGACATGACTGGGGCTGGGTGACAGGATATATTTTCCTTCCACTTGGTGTCACTCCGGAATCACGTTTCAACCAAGTGACTAACATTGCTAATTCGCATTGGCTAACTTGACAACAAACATCACCGGAAGCTGTCACGAGCCTGAGCTATGGTGTGATAAAAAAAAAAAGCCCAGGGCAAGTGCGACACGCACAACGACTCGGCAAAAAAAGTGCGTTTGAGAAAAACGTGCAGGTCGCATTAACACTAAACTTTGACGTCAAGTAGGGGGCCACAAAATATCGTCCCACCAGCCTCAATTCAAGACATTTGAGCGGCTCTTCCTCAGACTCCTCAGACCCCAGGTGCAACATGCCCAGGACTGTCTGCAGTTTGTGTACCGGGCAGGTGTTGGTATGGAAGACGCCATCCTCTACCTGCTACACCGAGCCCTGTGCATTCAGTTGTCTGGGAAGTGTGCCAAGGACTGCATTGTAGGAGGCTGATAAATGATGTCTTAGTGCTCCACCTCTGTTCAGTGATGGCCGGAGGTGGGGGACTAAGACATCATTTATCAGCCTCCTACAATGCAGTCCTTGGCACACTTCCCAGGCCCTGTCCACACGGCAATGGATTCAGGTGACTCCGATACAATTGCTTATCATTTAGGCCTGGCGTCCACACGGCACCGGCATTTTGGGTGCCCAAAACGCAATCTTTTTGAGAACGGGTTCCAGAGTGGAAAGATCTGGCAACGTTGCCGTTGCGAAGTCGTCTGGATGAGTAGAACGGATTTGTTTACGATGACGTCACAACCACATGACTGTCAGTGCTTCACGCCGGGTAGAAGTGTAACGAACTCGATGCGATTTGTCAACAAATCCTATAACTTGGTTCATGAAACACGCTTACAAAATATTTTCACTGTGAATATTTATTGTGTAATGGTGCAAAGTGAGAGAGAGAGAGAAAATAGCCCTTAGGGCAGAGTCAATCCCGCCAGCAAAAATAGGGAAAAAAAGGAGCGATCTCACCTCTTCAGATGTTGGTTTAAGTCCTACAATACATTCCTCAAAAAGGGCGTAGAAGAACAAATTAATCCATCAATGTGTAGCATTCAATTTATTCCGGACCATTAAAGACGCCGCCTTCCGCGTAGAATCATACGTCATCCTCACGGCCATATTGGATAGGTCAAAGCGGAGAATAAAGATGCCTCATTCATGTGCTGCGTTTAACTGTACCAACAGGTTTACCGTCCAAACGAGATCACATGGGATTACCTTTCACAGGTGAGACTGGAAAAATACTTTTCATTGTATTTGGTCATTATAACGTAATTTTACAAACAGATTTTCCTGACTTTGTGGCTAATATGAAGTCTCGTGCATAATAGTTTATGCGCATGCGTCCTTACTACTTCTTCTATTGCTAGTAGCCTACGATATTAGCAGTGGAATAAAAAAAAAAAAACAAGTTTCCGATAGCTTGATTCCGGTATAGACCTGCTGCATGTTGAGGATATTTATAACCATCACATTAAAAGTTATATATGTTGTTTTGATGCCTGTTTGTTTCCCAGATATATACATGTGTCTCTTAATGGGTGAATAAAAGGCATCGAGTTAAACATTATTGTAGAAAGGGGCTTTATGAAGTTCAGTCCATTTACTTGCATTGGTTTACGGGGAAGATTTGCCACATCCAATATGGCGGACACTCTGACGTATCCCAGCAACGGGCCACCAGGCTCAATGCGGCGTCTATGTTTATATGTCTATGACGCCGGGTAGAAGAAGGGGTTTATGCGCATGCGTCGTACTTCTATTGTTCTGGTGTCTCCGATGGGACTGTCTTACAGCGCACGTAGAGGTGTGGCATGTGTATTGCATCGTTTTCAGCAAGCGTTTCGTTGCCATATGTACCTGATATTTTACTGATCCGTTGCCCATGTGGACGCGATATTTAAAAAAAAAAAATCTCGTTGCCGTTGTCGTGTGGATGTAGCTTAAGTCAGACAGAACTGAAGAAGCCTCTTGGATGAGAGGTGAAACATCTTCAAGAATCTTCAAGCAAGTCCAGTTGCTCTCTTTTACCACCCACAGTTTACTATGACCTGGATGACTGAGAATCTTCACAGACAACGTTATTAATGTTATACATCTAAATAAAATAATTTAATTAAGAAGCATCTCTCTCTCTCTCACACACACACACACACACACACACAGAGGTTTTCGGCTTTAAATGAATCCAGATTTAAGTTAATAAAGTGTTTACTTACAAAGAAAACCAAGTAATTATTCAGTATTTAGCTGGTAATTAACAACAACCTCATTCTGCCTAAAACCACATATCTGGAAGTCACATTGCACTGAATATAAAACAAAATTAAATTAAATATCTATAAAATGTTCTGATAAAAACATGTTAAACTTTTAATAGCGGAGTTCCCGAGCGGAGCACCATACCTAAGAAAAAACGGTCGATTTTTTGTGGTTTGTCCGTGTACGTGTACCACCAGTCATACACACCACCTAGTGGCCAGTGTTAGTAATTACCAGTCATACACACCGCCTAGTGGCCAATGTTAGTAATTACCAGTCATACACACCGCCTAGTGGCCAGTGTTAGTAACTACCAGTCATGCACATCTCCTAGTGGCCAGTGTTAGTAATTACCAATCATGCACACCGCCTAGTGGCCAGTGTTAGTAACTACCAGTCATACACATCTCCTAGTGGCCAGTGTTAGTAATTACCAATCATGCACACCGCCTAGTGGCCAGTGTTAGTAATTACCACTCATACACACCGCCCAGTGGCCAGTGTTAGTAATTACCAGTCATGCACACCACCTAGTGGCCAGTGCTAGCCAGTAAAGAAATAAAACAAAAGAGACTGGCTATGATATAAGAAAATTCTCCAACCAAGAAAGAGATGGGAGCTCCGCTTTTAGGCAGTGCCTAAATCTATATATTACAGTTTGAACATTTTAACTTACAGCGTGGGCATGCACAGACTGCACGAGCTGTGAACAATGTCACGTATTATAGCATCAGGAAGTGGCCACAGCATACCTGGAAGTTAACGGAAACACAACGGTTGCGCATATAATAATACATAGATTGAGTCACTGCCTAAAAGCGGAGCTCCCATCTGTTTCTGGGTTGTAGAATTTTCTTATATCATAGCCGGCCTCTTTTGTTTTATTTTTCTACATTATAGTTACTATACTGTTTCCTTACGTTACACAAAATGTCGGACGACAACAGTGACAAGTTACTCACTACTATACCGTCCCGGCTACTGCTCTACTGCACGAGCTGTTGGGTTTCCTGTGGTGGCAGGCACGCACACACAGGACCGAAACCATCAGAAAACAACTCGATGGGTTTCTTTATGTCTCCACGCTCTGTGCCTATGGGGCCCCACTCGCGGGGGCCAAAGGAGCTCCACTAATATGGAGATTTAAACTGTAATGACAGATAGGTACGGAAGCGTATTAGGGCCACTTGGAGAAATTTTTTTTTCTAAATTCCGAGATTAAAAGTCGGAAATTTCAAGAAAAAACTCGAAATTCCGAGATTAAAAGTCGAAATTTTCGAGAAAAAAAGTCGAAATTTTCGAGATTAAAAGTCGAAATCTTCGAGAAAAAAAGTCGGAATCTTCGAGATTAAAAGTCGAAATCTTCGAGATTAAAAGTCGAAATTTTCGAGATTAAAAGTCGAAATCTTCGAGATTAAAAGTCGAAATTTTCGAGAAAAAAAGTCGAAATTATGACATACAAAGAACGCATGCTCTAACTGCTGCCATGGCAACGAATGGCCACCGGAAAGGGAAGTCGTGGAAACTAAGTGGCTGCCAACCGGCCTGGCCCTGAACATGTGAACTTAGCGACGTTGACTCTGAATGCAAGACACAAGGGATGCAGTTGAAAGGTAAGATTATCATTCTGTTCTGTTTGATGTGACATTGCATTGCGAATATGGTTAAGGGTACGCAATATCAATTAGGATCAGAAGTGACACTTACTACCATGCAGGCTGCATGCTACAACCACAAGGCGTACTGCTAGTTTAGAAACCTGGGGACATGACTCTACCCTTAGTAGCCGATCATGTCCGAGTGATAAACGTTTGTGCGTACAGTGAAACGACACACTTGGTGTCCGTATAATGACTGCAGAAACCCATTTCATCTAGCGAGTGTTGCTAATATTATGCTAACGCCACTACAGTAGGCCTGAGCCTCGTCTGTAGAGCAGAAGGGTTTCCAAGTCACCTCTAATATTTCAGTCTAGAGACATCAAACATATAATTTGCCTCGGCAGGCTAGATGAATAATTCCACTTGTACCTACCTGAAGTGTCATGAGTCCAGGAGTTAAATTCCTATTAAACGTTTTCTGGTGAGATTAGCCCACTGAATTGTTTTCGTTTTGGATTAATTGGCTATGAAAGTAGTTTAATCAAGGAAGATAACGTTAGCCTAAATTTGGGCTCAGCATGGGATGACTTTTGATGTTATCAGGGAAGCCTGTGGGGATAAGATGGAACAGGCATATCTGTCCATACAATGTGATAGTAAAATATTGTGATTTCTACAGAAAGTATCATATGTGAACATTCTGTTATGACTTTTCTCAGTTTAACGCACTGATTTTCATATTTTCCTGTATGAAGTAGTGTTATCACACATGAAAATTAAATACATGATGTCAGAAGCACTTTGCAAATATTATCTGGTGCTACTCAAATTCTTCAGTGTTATAATTTAATGCACTTGATCTGAGAATTTGTTACACATGGCATTACACAATAGTGCCTCGGCCTAAAAAAACGTCCCATCCCTAGCCCAGGGCCCCTACTACTGGGTCCTGGATAATGAATCCCACTTTGCCTCCCACTTCAACACCCCTGCTCCTGGTTTGTTTGTATTGTGCCCACCCCCTCTCCCACCCAAATGAAACCATTTCAACCCCTCCATCTTAAATAATCAGGATACTGTTACTGAAACTGTAATACAGAATTTATATACTGAATATTATGTCTGATCTCTAGGAAGAAGTTGATGGGGTTGTATCGACTTGGAATGACCACAGAGTCCATCAAGTCCACAACTCTCGTTCACCTCATGGACGTCCCTCCATATTACATGCAGTCCCTCAGCTGTACGGAGGCAGAGACTATTTGCAGAATGTGGACCTGGAGAAAGTTGAAGTCTGCCTTGAAGAGTGTATGTTCAAAGACTTTCCGTGTGATGTGTTTCACATTTGTGTGTGTATTTTAGACATATATCTAATTATCTGTGCATTAGAAAAATGAGCCGTGTAGTCCGTCGGTTGAAAGTGATCCATTCTGTACACGAGTGCAGCAGTATTCAGCTGTGTTGTTGCCCGACAAGATGGCGTCTGTGTACTTTGTTTTGTTCTGGAACAAATTTACGAATTAGAAAACATAATCTCTTCAGAATTGTGCAGGTTAAAAAGTTGGTTTGATCGAAATAAATGATCATTAAATCTATGGGTACATACGGATTTTATATATATATATATATATATATATATATATATATATATATATATATATATATAGTATAAAATGTGAGTATTTTTGTGTAATATATATGCATAATTGTATATAATAAGCATAATATGCGGGCGGCACGGTGGTGTAGTGGTTAGTGCTGTCGCCTCACAGCAAGAAGGTCCGGGTTCGAGCCATGGCTGGCGAGGGCCTTTCTGTGTGGAGTTTGCATGTTCTCCCCGTGTCCGCGTGGGTTTCCTCCGGGTGCTCCGGTTTCCCCCACAGTCCAAAGACATGCAGGTTAGGTTAACTGGTGACTCTAAATTGACCGTAGGTGTGAATGTGAGTGTGAATGGTTGTCTGTGTCTATGTGTCAGCCCTGTGATGACCTGGCGACTTGTCCAGGGTGTACCCCGCCTTTCGCCCGTAGTCAGCTGGGATAGGCTCCAGCTTGCCTGTGACCCTGTAGAACAGGATAAAGCGGCTAGAGATAATGAGATGAGATTTCTTGGCCTTTCTCTCGCTCTTTCACCACTTCTTTCCTTTTCTTCCTCTGGCAAAACTCTCTCTTCCCGGGTTTCACTTCATCTTTCTCTCCTTGGTTCACTTCTTCTGACATCTTTTTAAAGTGGTGATTGTGTTGTGCTGTTTGAGTTGTTCTCGGTGGAAAAACCCGATAAATATGAAATTATCTGTAGACAAAAATAAGTTCTGTCGGTGCACTCGCGCTTCTAGTTCCTGCCAAAATCAAACAGCCAATCAGAATCGCGAGGGGCGGGGCCGGCTGGGATCCCTGTGTGTCCATTAAACATCAACTCGATGGGCTTCCATATTTTCTTCAGTATGGAGCTCCGCTCGCGTGGGCCGGAAGCTCCGCTATGAACGAACTGCTTCACTGAAACTATAAGCATAATCAAAATCATGCATGCATATTTTAATTTTTTCACACAAATATTTTAATTCTTGCTGTGCACCTGGCACCAGCCACAATTACAAAATAAACTGTATTTAACTTCTTTGTAGGTTTACCCGAACTCCTTCAAAAGATGGAAGATTTGAAGAGATCAGTAGTAACCCATTCCCCTGCTATCAGTAAGGAAAGACAGGAACCCCTTACAGAGTTCATATCAACACCGCCAGTACATGTTCGAGCACAGAACACTCTTTGCTCATCACAGTCTTTGGCAGTGACGCCCACTTCATCTCGGCCTGCGACCGAGTTTGAGAAGTGCTTTCGCAATTATTTTCAGTACCATCTCACTTCAAGTTAGATTGATTGCTGAAGAATTGATAATTATTAATATGTGCAGCACCTAGCTGCTTGGCCTCCAGTGTGGCAAGAGTGCTAACAACCGACAATTCGATTCTAAGGTCGGAAATTTCCACTCTGTGCCCCTCTTTCTCATCTCATCTCATTATCTCTAGCCGCTTTATCCTTCTACAGGGTCGCAGGCAAGCTGGAGCCTATCCCAGCTGACTACGGGCGAAAGGCAGGGTACACCCTGGACAAGTCGCCAGGTCATCACAGGGCTGACACATAGACACAGACAACCATTCACACCTACGGTCAATTTAGAGTCACCAGTTAACCTAACCTGCATGTCTTTGGACTGTGGGGGAAACCGGAGCACCCGGAGGAAACCCACGCGGACACGAGGAGAACATGCAAACTCCGCACAGAAAGGCTCTCGCCGGCCACGGGGCTTGAACCCAGGACCTTCTTGCTGTGAGGCGACAGCGCTAACCACTACAGCACCGTGCCGCCGCCCCTCTTTCTAGATCTCCCAATTATGATTGCATTACCATTATGTAAGTGAAACAAAGTTGAGTGACAATAAACACCAAGCCAATAAGAATATTATGTGAATTTGAATTCTTTTTCTTTTATATTTCCAGGTTGACCTTGGATTTGGGGTGTCTGTAAATGCTTCAGATTTACAGAATGTGAGCAGAGTAGATTTAAGGAAAACTACATATACCATATGTGAAACAGTGTTTTCCTGAACTGAGCTGGCTGATTGTAGTGTAACGGGGAAGAAGTCCAATGCCTTCAAGGATCAAACTGAAAGACCCATGTTGGATGAAAACAAAGTTTCTGTTGTCATATGTACGTATGGTTTTTTATTTACTGACAGAAATACTATAGTTAAAAACAAGATGCAACTCTGTTGAAAAGCACTGAGAAGTCATGTCGAATGTTCCTTAGAAACCAATTTCTTGAACAACATCAGATGACATGCATAATCACATTTTTCATACAAATAAAACAAGAATGGGGCCTCAGACGCTCGGGGGGCAACCATGCTGTGTTAAAGCCATCAAAAGCCTCAAGGTTGTAAGTTCAAACCCATCCAATTCGAATCCCAATCAAGCAAATAAACTAAACATGTGGTAGCCCATGGTAGCCAAGGGTTACGAACATGTACCCAGTGTTTGTGGCTTTTCAATATTGAGTTCCAAGTAATCCAGCTCGATTTTCCCTCCAGTCTAAAATGAGATGGTTGTCTATAAATGCAGATGTTTGCATGGGTTCTTGAGGGTATTGCCCACAGCTTTCCTCGCAAAAAGGCATGCACCAGCCTTCGTCATATAATTGAAATCTTGAGCGCCAAAATGTGTGAAAAAAGTATAGAACAAATCTCTATGCCCAGAAATTGCCTAGATAATTGAATTGACCAAACAAATAAATAAATAACAAACAGGAATGTATGACACTTACTTCTAAAGCTATTTGTCTTTATCTATTTTTAGACTTTGTGAAGAGACTTCATCCAGGGAGTGAAGAAAAGATGATTAAGAAAACCATTGGTGCAAAACTCAACATTTGTCAAAAACTGGAGCGAAGAAAAATACAGAACACGACTTACTTCAGAACAATTTTGCTATGTTTTAATCCAACCATTCCTTTAATTTTTGATCCTTTTTGTATAGCTGTTTTAAAACTTTTATGAAACATTTTCTATTTTCCTGTTGACTATAAATAAATATTCAGATTGCTTTTATCATTAAGTCCAGTCTGCATTTTTATTTTGTGCTATTTCAGTTAATTATTCTTCATTTACTAGGGTTTCATATTTTGGAATAAGCAACCCTCTTTAAGTTTTCTGCACAGAACTGATTTTAGCTCAAGAAAATTGTCATTCAATTATGTATAGAAATGACTGACCAAAATGGGATTGAAAGACTCTTTGAATATGAAGCTCGAGTGATCATAACCAGATAATTAACTGTGTGATATATGCATTACTGCCTAATGAGATTATACTGTAAGTATTTACTAGTACGTGTATACCGAGGTGACAAATTTTAGGGACTGATCAACAGTGCAGCTTGCATGGAAGAATGCCAAAAGAACCTGTAGCAATAGTAGCTGCAGAATTGCTGGGTCTATGGAACTGGTCTAAAGGATCTGCTCTACTGGAATTTTTTTTTTTCATAGAATGTGCCGATAGAACTTTTTGTTATAGAACTTGGGTACTAAAGTTCTACAGGATTTCCATAGGATTCCTATAGAAGATTTTTAGCAATGAAAGAGGGTAGAAGAGATAATAAGACAATAAGAACAAAGCAGAATTATTCGCAAGGCCCTTTGTTAAAGTACATAGTACAGGTAATTTGAGAGATGCAGAAAAAAAGAGGGAGGGAAGGGACAATAGTTAAAAACACAGAAGCACTTCAGCATAAAAAGGAATATGGAAATACAATTAATATGATGTTTTCAGTGACAATTGAATAAAGTACTGAAGATATCCGGAAAGACAACTCCAGGGAGAGACCAAATAAGCTACTTAATGTTAAAAAATCTTAGTGATAGAAGTAAGGAAATACTACTAAAAATGTATAATAAGATATGGGAAGAAGGAACATTGTCCAATCAATGGAAGGAATCCATAATTGTTCCTATTTGTAAACTGGGTAAAGAGCCAAGCATGGCATCGAGTTATAGACCGATAGCCCTAACATCGCATGCAGGAAAAATTATGGAAAGAATGATTTAAGAAAGGTTAGTTTATTATTTAGAAATCAAAGGTGTAATAAAATGTTATCAAAGTGGATTTAGGAAAGGAAGAAGCACTATAGATCTGTATCTAGAACATGAACTTAGGAAAGCTCAGGTTAATAGAGTGCAGTGGCTGTATTTTTTGGTGTTGAAAAAGCATATGATATGATGTGGAAAGAGGGGTTAATAATTAGGTTACATCAACTGGGGAGAAGAGGGAGAATGTATAAATGGGTTAAAAGTTTTTTTAACTGATATGATCTCAGTAAGAATAGGAAAATAATGTAGTAGGAATTATTTAGTAGAAAATGGAACCCCTCAAGGTAGTATAGTAAGTCCGATATTGTTTTCATATGATAAATGAAATATTTAGTAATGTAGATAGGTCTATTGGGGTCTCAGTGTATGCTAATGATGAAGTAATGTGGAAAAGGGGACGAAATATAGAGTTTATAGTGAAGAAACTACAACAAGCGATAGAGAAAGTAGAGGCATGGGCACAAGAATGGGGGTTTAGATTTGCGGTTGTAAAGACGTGGGTACTTTTTTTTTTACTAAAAAGAAAGTAGATAATCAAATTAGTCTTAAACTATATGGAGAAAACCGAGAAAGAGTAGACTGTTTCAAATATTTAGGGATTTGGTTTGACAAGAAGCTCACTTGGAAAACACATATTGAAAGAATAATAGGAAAATGTAAAAAGACAGAATATTATTAGATGTTTGAGGAGTAGAGAGTGGGGAGCAGATAGATCGGCCTTGAAAGCTATCTATAGAGGTCTAATCCGGTCAGTTCTTGATTATGGATGTATAATATATGAATCGGCATCAAAGACTTTACTTAAAAAATTGGACACGATCCAGAGTCAAGTTTTGAGACTGTGCTGTGGGGCCATAAAGATGACTCCGATACCAGCTCTACAGGTAGAAATGGGTGAAATGTCTTTGGAAAAGTGAAGAACTCAGATAGCACTAATGTACTGGGCAAATTTAAGGGGTCATAACGAAAGTCATCTGGCTGAGAGTGCATTAAAACCATGCCAGGAAAAGGAAAAAGAGCATACAGAGAGTTTTGGTTGGATGATAGAGAATAAGATCAGTGAGTTTGGAATAGCTGATAAAATGGTAAGCCCCAATGTGCCACTCTGTGTTGTCCCACCATGGATTCTAGAAGAAACAAGGGTCGATTTAAATCTGCTAAAGAAGGAGAAAGGGGAAAATATAAGCAAAAATGAAGTTGGTAAAAACAAAGATTTTTTACCAACTAAATTAAAAAGATTTAATTTAGTTATATGATAAAAATGACAGTAGGCTATGTTGCATCAGGTCTATATTTTGTGAAATGATGCCGGTGTTTGTATTTGGCATTAATGTACTTTGTACTTGACAGTTGTCGCAGCCTACAGTTCTGTCATAATGAGTGATTAAATTGGATGTTTTCCAGAGAGTGTGTCTGTGTATTCTAAATACAGTGCATCATATCTACTTTGTTAAATGGTTAGTGTTGTTTGGGATGTGTTCTAAGACTTTCAACAGAGAAATGCTGACGCAATTGTCACGGTCAAGTAAACAGGAATTCTGGTTCGTAGGCCCGTGTAGTTTTTATCGGTGATTTGCCATGTTGGAGCGCCATCTACCGACGAATGTTGGCAGCTAACAAAATAGGCCTCCCTGTGATATAGTTTTATTACCACTAGAAAGCAGAGATGGGAGAGAATGTAAACACCTAAGCCGAATGATGTTCTTGAATATGCAAAGGAAATCAGGAAAAACAGCTCTCTTTGGTCAACTGAGGCAAGTCACAGACCTAGTTTACCCAGCACCCCTTAGGTATTTTAAAATAACCAAAATCGAGCATTGGCCTAAATTAATCATGAACAATAAACATCAATCTCATTAAGTATTATTTAAACAAAAAAAATGTCGATGTAACTGTAAGACTAATATGAATGTGTGTAATGTAGTGCAGAAACTGAACTCATAAACTAGTAAATAAGAATGACGCAATCCATTCTCCATTTTTTCTTCTCATGTTACATTCAGCCATGCATTGGAGCCTAACTTTTTTTTTTAA
Source organism: Neoarius graeffei (assembly GCF_027579695.1). Classification (NCBI taxonomy): domain Eukaryota; kingdom Metazoa; phylum Chordata; class Actinopteri; order Siluriformes; family Ariidae; genus Neoarius; species Neoarius graeffei. The sequence goes on from NC_083573.1 coordinate 101,388,874, forward strand.
TTGAAGTATATTAAACGGGAACAATCTAACAAATCCACAAAAATCAGGATAACAGATGAAGAAAATACATGGATGTAGACAAAAATAAATTAAGCAGAATAACTAGGCCTATAAAATTAATAAAGCAAACAGGATAAATAAAAAGATAAATAAATAAAAGACAAATAAAAAATAAATAACCTCAGCAATGCAGATGTTAGATATGCATCATAGCCTACATAATATTCTGCGTGTGCGCTACCTACTGGTGCATGTAGGATTTAGAACCCAGCAGATGATTGCAGAGTTATAATCTGATTGAAGCACACGGAGCCGAGTACCAGACAGCAGATTCTTCACCTCCAGCACTGACGGGCTCATGCTGCCATTTAGAAGCTGTTTGCATTGTTGTTCGATTTACAAATAGTATACTGGTCTTTAGCTGCATATTTTTTACTTTACAAGATAGGCATCAAGTACATTTTTGGCGGGTTTTGAACATATTTTGGGCTGGAAAACATCAGCAGTATCTCCCCGCAAGTTCCATGTTAACCGACTGTTATGAATTTGCCTCTGATCAGGTGAGGAGTCAGCCTTTTCTAAAACAATGTATGACATGGGCCAAAGATTTTAACTTACTTGACATGGTCCCAGCTAAAAGTACTTATTGGGGACCAGTCCCAACCTGGCTCCTCCCCCCTGTCCAGGTGGACTTTAGGTTACACGAGGACAAACATAATGAAGAGGATGAATTTTCTATTGATTCTGCCACAGAGTATATTCAGCTTAACTGGAACTCTTGTTTGCAAATTTATACTGATGGATCCAAAGACCCAGATTCAGGAAGAGTGAGTTGTGCTTTCTATATCCCTCAGCTTAATATTAAAAATGGGTATAGACTTAGTGACAATATGGCTGTTTTTACAGCTGAGTCTATGGGTATCCTAAAAGCTTTACAGTGGGTAGTGGAGGCACAGCCCAAAAATGTGGGTTTATGCTCTGACTCCTTTTCACTCCTACATTGTCTTAAAATGTACACTTCCAATGCTCGTCCTGATTTAATTACTGATATTCTTATGCTGCTGAACAACCTACATAGGAGAGGTTGTGACGTATAATTTTTGTGGGTTCCTGCCCATATAGGTATAAAGGGGAACGAGGTAGTTGACCAACTGGCAAAAGAATATTTAAATAATGATGTGGTTACGTTGCCAGTTAGTCCAGGAAGGACTGAGTTGAGGAGCCAACTTATGGAAAAAGTGTTCCAGACATGGCAAGCTCAATGGGACAAGGATTTAAAGGGGAGACACTTGTATTCAATCCAGCCTTCAGTAAATGCACAGTGCACTCTATCAGGAGTTAGGTCTCAACAAGTGGTGCTGACCCGTCTCAGATTGGGGCATTGAGCCCTAAACTCTACATTACATCTGATTCATAAACACAGAGATGGATTATGCGAAGTGTGCAGAGTTCCTGAGACAGTTTCTCATGTTTTATTAGAGTGTGTGCAATATTGTGAGTCTAGACGTACGTTTTTTAACGACTTGTCCGGCTTGGGTGTTACTACTGTTTGTTTCCCTCCCTGTTCTGCTTCAACTGAAGGATTCTAAAGTTGCATCCAGTCGAGTTAGATTTTTAAAATCCTCTGGCCTTTACGCCAGAATCTGAGACTGATGGACTAGTAGTGGATTTAATTATCCTGTAGGTGGCGGTAATACACCGGATGGTGTCTAATCCGCCATTATATCCTGAAGAAGATGATCAGCAGTATCTGGCAACACTGAGGGTGTGTGCGTAGATTTACATAGAAGACCAGATGCCTCGTCCATAGATTTACATTATTGGTGGGACATGGCGATTCATTTCCGCCAGTTCGTTCATGTCGGTCAGTTCAGCAAAGAAATTCGTTCATTCAGTTCGTTCACTCGTTCATTTTGATGACGTCACACCAAAGCGGCACAACAATGGCTGTTGTCCGAAGTTTAGTTCATCTTGAGTGAACGAGAGGCGGCAGAGGTGCCATCCACAATAGATTTTCATACATTACAATGTGCTTGAGAAAAAGATGGAAGAAAAACATTATCCTAGCATTATCTGAAAAAGACTACATAAACAAAGCTCTGAAAGTTAATTAAATGTAGATGAGAATAAAGCTGTTTTTATATTTATTTTAGTAGAGCCATGGTCTGCCGGCTATGCAGTTGTTCTCTCAAACCCATTAAGCAAAAAAAAAAAAAAATTGCTTATTTAACAGCAACACTCATTTCAGAGAATAAACAACTTTACAAGTCATCGTATTCAGCGAACAGTAGCCTGCGATGTCTCTCTGCTGCATTCATGATCATTCATTGTTTGGCCTGGTCATGGACATGGAAACGGTTGTTATGCACGAACATTCGATTGACGTCACGTCTAGCGAGACCTTTTCCAGCTGTTCGAGCAAGAGACCTCCTTTAAAGTAAAGCCAACTACGATAGATGCAGACTGTTTCATGCAGTTGTTCAAACCCATTAAGTAACACCCATTTTGCTCATATTCAACAGCAACGCTCATTACAAAGAACAAACCACTTTATTACAAATTGCATTAACATTAAAAAACGAACACAGTATGCCGCGATCTCCAGAGCCACGTTCTTCATTGTTTATCACAGTCATGGAAACCGTTGCTATGTGCCCAGCCCAGTATGGCAGCAGGCAGGCTGGCTGCTGGCTGTTCGTTCGTTCGTTCGCGAACTGCTGAGCTCGTTCGCTGTGAACTGAAATGTATTGCTGAGTGAGAGCTCTAAATTGTAAACTAAAGACCTGGCATGTGTCAACGCTCTGATAATAGGGCTCAGATAGCCCTTAAAGAAGTAAAGTGGCGCTGCTCTGCACAGATCAAAATGCAAGTTGGACGCCCTTCTGCTACTGAACAGATCCTGCTGATTCGCCAACGACCGAGATTCAGCGACCGCCCTGCTGCCAGCGAGCAGAGACTGCTGATTCGCGAACGACCGAGAACGAGAGGCAGCGCAAACTAGTTCTAGTCGTTCACTTCGAAGACTCGTTCAAAAAGAACGGTTCGTTCGTGAACGACACACCACTAATTTACATAGAAGACTAGATGCCTCGTCCCCGTTGCCCGTCAACGAAGTCAAACGTCCGCACATGGCGGCCATCTTACCTCAGACAGCTGGCTTACCCATTACATTGTGTTGGTAGCGATATGTACTTTTCAGATGACCGTAACTTCCTCAAATTTCAATCGATATTCAAACGGTTTGGTTTGTTATATAAAAAACAAACAAACGGAAGTATGTATTTATGATAATGATGAATAATCATTTTATGTTTAAAAAAAATACGCATAGCTTGACGAAAATATTTCAGTATACTACAGACTGTAAGACAGGATGCATGCTGAAATTCCTATGCTGTGAGAAGCCTAACACTGTATACTTATGGATAACTGCGGCCTTAGGACAAATAACCATACAATTTATTTCCAATTTTTAGTGAAAATATTTTTACATGTGATAGGGCCGTAGGGGAAGCTAAAGTTAAATAAACAGCTTTAAAAAACTTCAGAAACTTCAGAAATACTTCATCCACCTCAAAAACCGAATGCACTCACATCATAGCATAATAACAAATGTAAACTCATAGCATAATAACAAATGTAAACTCACATCATAGCATAATAACAAATGCACTGCCCGAGTAAGTAATAGTATAAAACAGTGACAGCGACTCACGGTAGTTTGTGACAAAAAAAGCATTTAATTAATCACATGTGGTTATACTTTCAAGGATAAAAAGATATCTTTACATTTACAAAAAGAACATTCAAAGCTTATTATCATGTCAAAGTCAATATATGTTCGCACAGAAGATTGAAATTTCATTTGACTAGGCTCCAATGTGCAGTTAAAATAAAACTAAACATACTGATATAAACATCTACAATTAAAACACACACACACATCATCTTGTCATCAAAGTCAGTACTTTGATTTCCTGTAAATCATAATGTGAGTGCTGGGCTGTGCTGTGCTTGCGTAAGTCTTCATACCCCTTGAAAATTTTTACACTGTATATTTGGCTAATGCCCTTTAAACAGTACTGCTTTGTTGTGCTTCTGTCTCATGCTGTTGTTCTGTAAGGAAAGGGTTGTCATCTTGGCAATGTGGTGGAGTCTAAGCTTAAAAAATAGGGACACAACCAGTGTTAGCAGAGTGTGGTGGTGGCTGTCAATACCATACTGCGTGTCGCAGAAAAGGTACGATTTTAGCATGTTCAAGCACTCAGAATTACAACCACATTAATAATGTTTTAAGAAATCAAGCCATTTGTATATACGTCAAAATTTCAGCGAGATAAGAGTATAAATATTTAAGCACCTCAATGGTCTTACCTCAGTTTACCTCAGTGTACCGCAAATTCTATGGAAAAGCTTGTCTGTGGTAAGGTGGCCGCCCTGTGCGGACGATCTGGAATACGCAGTGAGGATAGACTCATCTCATCTCATCTCATCTCATTATCTCTAGCCGCATTATCCTTCTACAGGGTCGCAGGCAAGCTGGAGCCCATCCCAGCTGACTATGGGCGAAAGGCGGGGTACACCCTGGACAAGTCGCCAGGTCATCACAGGGCTGACACATAGACACAGACAACCATTCACACTCACATTCACACCCACGGTCAATCCAGAGTCACCAGTCAACCCAACCTGCATGTCTTTGGACTGTGGGGGAAACCGGAGCACCCGGAGGAAACCCACGCGGACACGGGGAGAACATGCAAACTCCACACAGAAAGGCCCTCGCCGGCCCCGGGGCTCGAACCCAGGACCTTCTTGCTGTGAGGCGACAGCGCTAACCACTACACCACCGTGCCGCCCTGCAGTGAGGATAGTCTTCTATGTAAATCTATGGTGAGGAATCTAGTCTTCTATGTAAATCTATGGGTGTGTGTGTGTTCTCCCAGAGCAGGAAGTGAAAGTCTGCAGCTCCATTTAGTGCCGAGGAGAAAACGAACCTTTTCAGGACTAAAACCCGGTGAGTTTCTCCATCTAAAGCTTTAATAGTATTAAAAAATTTCAGTATTACTCTGAAAGTATTGGCTCCTGAGTGCCGCCCGGCTGGGCTGTGACTGGCCAGGAGATGGAGGATGGTAGTGACGGCACAGGATTCAACAGAGCGAGAAATTATTATTATTATTATTATTATTATTATCGGAATAAAAAGAGGAAAAATCTGAGCGTGAGGATTCTAGACCTGATTCAATAAGAAGGTTTGAAGGGGAACAGTATAAAATGTTTGTTAAACTGGTCATACTTCCTTCTTTTTTTGCTTGGCCCAGACTCTGTCTCCTCACTCACTGTAGCTTTAGGTACTAAAAATCGATCCATTTTGTCTCTGGCAAAGGCTAGCTGAAGTTCGCTAAATGTCCTCAATAGTAACTTATTCTGGTTTATTTTTCCTCACGTTCTGTGTGGAGTTTGCATGTTCTCCCTGTGTCCGCGTGGGTTTCCTCCGGGTGCTCCGGTTTCCCCCACAGTCCAAAGACATGCAGGTTAGGTTAACTGGTGACTCTAAATTGACCGTAGGTGTGAATGTGAGTGTGAATGGTTGTTTGCGTCTATGTGTCAGCCCTGTGATGACCTGGCGACTTGTCCAGGGTGTACCCCGCCTTTCGCCCATAGTCAGCTGGGATAGGCTCCAGCTTGCCTGCGACCCTGTAGAACAGGATAAAGCGGCTAGAGGTAATGAGATGAGATGATGTTTTCAGTGACAATTGAATAAAGCACTGAAGATATCCAGAAAGACAACTCCAGGGAGAGACCAAATAAGCTACTTAATGTTAAAAAATCTTAGTGATAGAAGTAAGGAAATACTACTAAAATTGTATAATAAGATGTGGGAAGAAGGAACATTGCCCAATCAATGGAAGGAATCCATAATTGTTCCTATTTGTAAACTGGGTAAAGAGCCGAGCTTGGCATCGAGTTATAGACCGATAGCCCTAACATCGCATGCAGGAAAAATTATGGAAATAATGATTTAAGAAAGGTTAGTTTATTATTTATAAATCAAAGGTGTAATAAAATGTTATCAAAGTGGATTTAGGAAAAGAAGAAGCACTATAGATCTGTATCTAGAACATGAACTTAGGAAAGCTCAGGTTAGTAAAGAGAGTGTAGTGGCTGTACTTTTTGATGTTGAAAAAGCATATGATATGATGTGGAAAGAGGGGTTAATAATTAGGTTACATCAACTGGGGAGAAGAGGGAGAATGTATAAATGGGTTAAAAGTTTTTTAACCCTTATATTGTGTTCGGGTCAAAATTGACCCGTTTTCAAGTTCAAGTTTGTAAAAAGTACTATTTGGATTTTTGTACTGGAATGAGGCTTCATCTAATCCTCAGACACATCTGAAAATGCAGCAAAATTGATTTTCACCATTTTAGTAAATTCTAAAGGTTTCAAAATAAAAAAGTTACATTTGTGGTGTTACGGGTCAAAAATGACCCGGCAGAGAAGACTGGCTGTTCTATGCATCACTTAAAAGCTATGGTTTGCTCTGGGGATCAATTATGGCCCACTTCACACAAACACACACACACACACACACACACACACACAGAAACACACATGCATGCAGGTGTGTGCACGTACGCACGCACACGCGTACACACACACACACACACACACACACACACACACACACACACACACACACAGGCCTCCTTCACACACACATGCACAGACAGAGAGACACAGGAACATACATGCATGCAGGCGCACACACACACACTGGCCCCCTACATCACCACCCCCCACGTGAACTCAAACTTTCTCGCAGCATATTGATACCCTCTGTAGGATGGGATATTATCAGTTGAATTCTGTAGGAGCATCAGTCAACATGAGCAAGAGGTATACTGTTCATGAGGCGCTGGATCACATCTTTGGTCATGACAGCGATCCTGAAGACAGAGGGGAAAGTGAAGCTGAAGGGGATGTGTCTGAGGATGAGGATGAGGTTCAGCTTTACCCTGAACAAGACCAAACATCTGAGGAGGAGGACCCAGATGTCACAGATGCTGAAAGAGAGGTGTTCAAGTCAAGAAGAGGTGACATTTCATGGTCATCAAACCCTCTTCAAACCCAATGCAGGGCACCAAGGGAGAACATCCTCAGAATGACTCCAGGTCCTACCAGATACGCTGTGTCACACGCCCAAGACATCAAGTCAATGTTTGAACTGTTCTTTCCATGACCTCTTCAGATTATCCTACTCGAGATGACCAACATGGAAGGGAGAAGAGTGTTTGGTGATAGCTGGATGGAGTTGGACAAAACACAGCTAGATGCCTGCATGGGACTGTTGCTTCTTGAGGGGGTGTACAGATCCTGTAATGAAGCTACTGCCAACTTATGGGATAGTGAGTCAGGCCACCCTATTTTTCGTGCCACAATGTCGCTTCAAGCCTTTCATGTATTATCAAGAGTGCTCCGCTTTGACAACAGGGAGACAAGAGTTGCTCGTCGTGTGAATGACAAGCTTGCTCCCATCAGGGATGTTTGGGACAAATGGGTGGAGAATTTACCCCTTATGTACAATCCTGGGCCAGAGGTGACAGTGGATGAACGGCTAGTCCCTTTCAGAGGCCGCTGTCCCTTCAGGCAGTATATGCCAAGCAAACCTGGAAAATATGGCCTCAAAATCTGGGCAGCATGTGATGCAAAAACCGCCTATGCATGGAATATGCAAATATATACCGGAACACCACAAATGTCACCATTGTTAATCATTTTAAATTTAAAAATAAAACAAAGGGGTTTTTTTGGTAGGTGTACTCTAATATCAGTTTATAAGACATTTACAGTTTATAATTACTCATTCTATAAGAAATATAATAAGGGAATTCAAACAGTTTTTGTAATTAAAAAACGAGTGGTATATTTTAAGATACAAGGTCTGTGGAGCCAACTAAAAAAAATTCCAACAATGGTTCCATGGATATGAATACATATTAAGTTAGCAATGAGGTGAAAAACAATATTGGAAGAAAACTAGTGATTTTAAGCATTTTCAGGCTGATTTAAATCACGGGTCAAATTTGACCCGCAAACACTACAGATGTGAACAGCTTTCTAACACATTACAAGGGTTAACTGATATGATCTCAGTAAGAATAGGAAAATAATGGAGTAGGAATTATTTAGTAGAAAATGGAACCCCACAAGGTAGTATAGTAAGTCCAATATTGTTTTCATATGATAAATGAAATATTTAGTAATGTAGATAGGCCTATTGGGGTCTCACTGTATGCTGATGATGAAGTAATGTGGAAAAGGGGATGAAATATAGAGTTTATAGTGAAGAAACTACAACAAGCGATAGAGAAAGTAGAGGCATGGGCACAAGAATGGGGGTTTAGATTTGCGGTTGTAAAGACAAGGGTACTTTTTTTTTTACTAAAAAGAAAGTAGATAATCAAATTAGTCTTAAACTATATGGAGAAAACCTAGAAAGAGTAGACTGTTTCAAATATTTAGGGATTTGGTTTGACAAGAAGCTCACTTGGAAAACACGTATTGAAAGAATAGTAGGAAAATGTAAAAAGACAGTGAATATTCTTAGATGTTTGAGGAGTAGAGAGTGGGGAGCAAATAGATCAGCCTTGAAAGCTATCTATAGAGGTCTAATCAGGTCAGTTCTTGATTATGGATGTATAATATATGAATCGACATCAAAGACTTTACTTAAAAAATTGGACACAATCCAGAGTCAAGTTTTGAGACTGTGCTGTGGGGCCATAAAGATGACTCCGATACCAGCTCTACAGGTAGGAATGGGTGAAATGCCTTTGGAAAAGTGAAGAACTCAGATAGCACTAATGTACTGGGCAAATTTAAGGGGTCATAACGAAAGTCATCTGGCTGAGAGTGCATTAAAACCATGCCAGGAAAAGGAAAAAGAGCATACAAAGAGTTTTGGTTGGACGATAGAGAATAAGATCAGTGAGTTTGGAATAGCTGATAAAATGGTAAGCCCCAATGTGCCACTCTGTGTTGTCCCACCATGGATTCTAGAAGAAACAAGGGTCGATTTAAATCTGCTAAAGAAGGAGAAAGGGGAAAATATAAGCAAAAATGAAGTTGGTAAAAACAAAGATTTTTTACCAACTAAATTAAAAAGATTTAATTTAGTTATATGATAAAAATGACAGTAGGCTATGTTGCATCAGGTCTATATTTTGTGAAATGATGCCGGTGTTTGTATTTGGCATTAATGTACTTTGTACTTGACAGTTGTCGCAGCCTACAGTTCTGTCATAATGAGTGATTAAATTGGATGTTTTCCAGAGAGTGTGTCTGTGTATTCTAAATACAGTGCATCATATCTACTTTGTTAAATGGTTAGTGTTGTTTGGGATGTGTTCTAAGACTTTCAACAGAGAAATGCTGACGCAATTGTCACGGTCAAGTAAACAGGAATTCTGGTTCGTAGGCCCGTGTAGTTTTTATCGGTGATTTGCCATGTTGGAGCGCCATCTACCGACGAATGTTGGCAGCTAACAAAATAGGCCTCCCTGTGATATAGTTTTATTACCACTAGAAAGCAGAGATGGGAGAGAATGTAAACACCTAAGCCGAATGATGTTCTTGAATATGCGAAGGAAATCAGGAAAAACAGCTCTCTTTGGTCAACTGAGGCAAGTCACAGACCTAGTTTACCCAGCACCCCTTAGGTATTTTAAAACAACCAAAATCGAGCATTGGCCGAAATTAATCATGAACAATAAACATCTCTCATTAAGTATTATTTAAACAAAAAAAATGTCGATGTAACTGTAAGACTAATATGAATGTGTGTAATGTAGTGCAGAAACTGAACTCATAAACTAGTAAATAAGAATGACGCAATCCATTCTCCATTTTCTCTTCTCATGTTACATTCAGCCATGCATTGGAGCCTAACTTTTTTTTTAATTGAAGTATATTAAACAGGAACAATCTAACAAATCCACAAAAATCAGGATAACAGATGAAGAAAATACATGGATGTAGACAAAAATAAATTAAGCAGAATAACTAGGCCTATAAAATTAATAAAGCAAACAGGATAAATAAAAAGATAAATAAATAAAAGACAAATAAAAAATAAATAACCTCAGCAATGTAGATGTTAGATATGCATCATAGCCTACATAATATTCTGCGTGTGCGCCACCTACTGGTGCATGTAGGATTTAGAACCCAGCAGATGATTGCAGAGTTATAATCTGATTGAAGCACACGGAGCCGAGTACCAGACAGCAGATTCTTCACCTCCAGCACTGACGGGCTCATGCTGCCATTTAGAAGCTGTTTGCATTGTTGTTCGATTTACAAATAGTATACTGGTCTTTAGCTGCATATTTTTTACTTTACAAGATAGGCATCAAGTACATTTTTGGCGGGTTTTGAACATATTTTGGGCTGGAAAACATCAGCAGTATCTCCCCGCAAGTTCCATGTTAACCGACTGTTATGAATTTGCCTCTGATCAGGTGAGGAGTCAGCCTTTTCTAAAACAATGTATGACATGGGCCAAAGATTTTAACTTGCTTGACATGGTCCCAGCTAAAAGTACTTATTGGGGACCAGTCCCAACCTGGCTCCTCCCCCCTGTCCAGGTGGACTTTAGGTTACACGAGGACAAACATAATGAAGAGGTTGAATTTTCTAGTGATTCTGCCACAGAGTATATTCAGCTTAACTGGAACTCTTGTTTGCAGATTTATACTGATGGATCCAAAGACCCAGATTCAGGAAGAGTGAGTTGTGCTTTCTATATCCCTCAGCTTAATATTAAAAATGGGTATAGACTTAGTGGCAATATGGCTGTTTTTACAGCTGAGTCTATGGGTATCCTAAAAGCTTTACAGTGGGTAGTGGAGGCACAACCCAAAAATGTGGTTTTATGCTCTGACTCCTTTTCACTCCTACATTGTCTTAAAATGTACACTTCCAATGCTCGTCCTGATTTAATTACTGATATTCTTATGCTGCTGAACAACCTACATAGGAGAGGTTGTGACGTATAATTTTTGTGGGTTCCATATAGGTATAAAGGGGAACGAGGTAGTTGACCAACTGGCAAAAGAATATTTAAATAATGATGTGGTTACGTTGCCAGTTAGTCCAGGAAGGACTGAGTTGAGGAGCCAACTTATGGAAAAAGTGTTCCAGACATGGCAAGCTCAATGGGACAAGGATTTAAAGGGGAGACACTTGTATTCAATCCAGCCTTCAGTAAATGCACAGTGCACTCTATCAGGAGTTAGGTCTCAACAAGTGGTGCTGACCCGTCTCAGATTGGGGCATTGAGCCCTAAACTCTACATTACATCTGATTCATAAACACAGAGACGGATTATGCGAAGTGTGCAGAGTTCCTGAGACAGTTTCTCATGTTTTATTAGAGTGTGTGCAATATTGTGAGTCTAGACGTACGTTTTTTAACGACTTGTCCGGCTTGGGTGTTACTACTGTTTGTTTCCCTCCCTGTTCTGCTTCAACTGAAGGATTCTAAAGTTGCATCCAGTCGAGTTAGATTTTTAAAATCCTCTGGAGCCTTTACGCCAGAATCTGAGACTGATGGACTAGTAGTGGATTTAATTATCCTGTAGGTGGCGGTAATACACCGGATGGTGTCTAATCCGCCATTATATCCTGAAGAAGATGATCAGCAGTATCTGGCAACACTGAGGGTGTGTGCGTAGATTTACATAGAAGACCAGATGCCTCGTCCATAGATTTACATAGAAGACTAGATGCCTCGTCCCCGTTGCCCGTCAACGAAGTCAAACGTCTGCACATGGCGGCCATCTTACCTCAGACAGCTGGCTTACCCATTACATTGTGTTGGTAGCGATATGTACTTTTCAGATGACCGTAACTTCCTCAAATTTCAATCGATATTCAAACGGTTTGGTTTGTTATATAGAAAACAAACAAACGGAAGTATGTATTTATGATAATGATGAATAATCATTTTATGTTTTAAAGAAATACGCATAGCTTGGCGAAAATATTTCAGTATACTACAGACTGTAAGACAGGATGCATGCTGAAATTCCTATGCTGTGAGAAGCCTAACACTGCATACTTATGGATAACTGCGGCCTTAGGACAAATAACCATACAATTTATTTCCAATTTTTAGTGAAAATATTTTTACATGTGATAGGGCCGTAGGGGAAACTAAAGTTAAATAAACAGCTTTAAAAAACTTCAGAAACTTCAGAAATACTTCATCCACCTCAAAAACCGAATGCACTCACATCATAGCATAATAACAAATGTAAACTCATAGCATAATAACAAATGTAAACTCACATCATAGCATAATAACAAATGCACTGCCCGAGTAAGTAATAGTATAAAACAGTGACAGCGACTCACGGTAGTTTGTGACAAAAAAAGCATTTAATTAATCACATGTGGTTATACTTCCAAGGATAAAAAGATATCTTTACATTTACAAAAAGAACATTCAAAGCTGATTATCATGTCAAAGTCAATATATGTTCGCACAGAAGATTGAAATTTCATTTGACTAGGCTCCAATGTGCAGTTAAAATAAAACTAAACATACTGATATAAACATCTACAATTAAAACACACACACACATCATCTTGTCATCAAAGTCAGTACTTTGATTTCCTGTAAATCATAATGTGAGTGCTGGACTGTGCTGTGCTTGCGTAAGTCTTCATACCCCTTGAAAATTTTTACACTGTATATTTGGCTAATGCCCTTTAAACAGTACTGCTTTGTTGTGCTTCTGTCTCATGCTGTTGTTCTGTAAGGAAAGGGTTGTCATCTTGGCAATGTGGTGTAGTCTAATGGCCCTTTTCCACTACCCTTTTTCAGCTCGCTTCAGCTCACTTCAGCCCGACACGGCTCGCGTTTCGACTACCTTAGAGCAGCACGACTCAGCTCGCTTCATCCCTGCTTAGCACCCAAAACTCGCACGGTTTTGGAGTGGGGCTGAAGCGAGCCAAACCGAGCCGAGTGGGGCTAGGGGCGTGAGGAGACACTCCCCTGTGCACTGATTGGTGAGGAGGAGTGTCCTCACATGCCCACACACGCCCCGCGAGCACGCTGGGATCTGTAAACACCGTAAACCCGGAAGAATAATAATTACGAATTACGAGAATTTCTGAAGCCTTATGCGCCTCGCCTCATCTATACGCTCTTGCCAGTATCTGTTGGCGTTGTCGGTGACAACAAGCCACAGCACCAAGACCAGCAACACTAACGACTCCATATTTATTGTTTACTATCCGGGTCTTCTTCTTCTTCTTTATGTTTATTGGCGGTTGGCATCCAACATTTTGGACATTTAGCTGTGGGATGTAAAAAGCACAGCTTACCTTCCCTGAATCTGGGTCTTTGGATCCGTCTGTGTATATTTGCAGACATGAGTTCCAGTTAAGCCGAATATACTCTGCTGCGGCCTCACTACAAAATTCCACCTCATCATTGTGTTTATATTCCTGCAGCCTAAAATCAACTAGAAATGAGGGAAGCAGCCAAACCGGGATTGAGCCCCAATAAGAGCTCTTCACTGGGACCATTTCAAGTACAACCCCGATTCCAAAAAAGTTGGGACAAAGTACAAATTGTAAATAAAAACGGAATGCAATAATTTACAAATCTCAAAAACTGATATTGTATTCACAGTAGAACATAGACAACATATCAAATGTCGAAAGTGAGACATTTTGAAATTTCATGCCAAATATTGGCTCATTTGAAATTTCATGACAGCAACACATCTCAAAAAAGTTGGGACAGGGGCAATAAGAGGCTGGAAAAGTTAAAGATACAAAAAAGGAACAGCTGGAGGACCAAATTGCAACTCATTAGGTCAATTGGCAATAGGTCATTAACATGACTGGGTATAAAAAGAGCATCTTGGAGTGGCAGCGGCTCTCAGAAGTAAAGATGGGAAGAGGATCACCAATCCCCCTAATTCTGTGCCGACAAATAGTGGAGCAATATCAGAAAGGAGTTCGACAGTGTAAAATTGCAAAGAGTTTGAACATATCGTCATCTACAGTGCATAATATCATCAAAAGATTCAGAGAATCTGGAAGAATCTCTGTGCGTAAGGGTCAAGGCCGGAAAACCATACTGGGTGCCCGTGATCTTCGGGCCCTTAGACGGCACTGCATCACATACAGGCATGCTTCTGTATTGGAAATCACAAAATGGGCTCAGGAATATTTCCAGAGAACATTATCTGTGAACACAATTCACCGTGCCATCCGCCGTTGCCAGCTAAAACTCTATAGTTCAAAGAAGAAGCCGTATCTAAACATGATCCAGAAGCGCAGACGTCTTCTCTGGGCCAAGGCTCATTTAAAATGGACTGTGGCAAAGTGGAAAACTGTTCTGTGGTCAGACGAATCAAAATTTGAAGTTCTTTATGGAAATCAGGGACGCCGTGTCATTCGGACTAAAGAGGAGAAGGACAACCCAAGTTGTTATCAGCGCTCAGTTCAGAAGCCTGCATCTCTGATGGTATGGGGTTGCATTAGTGCGTGTGGCATGGGCAGCTTACACATCTGGAAAGACACCATCAATGCTGAAAGGTATATCCAGGTTCTAGAGCAACATATGCTCCCATCCAGACGACGTCTCTTTCAGGGAAGACCTTGCATTTTCCAACATGACAATGCCAAACCACATACTGCATCAATTACAGCATCATGGCTGCGTAGAAGAAGGGTCCGGGTACTGAACTGGCCAGCCTGCAGTCCAGATCTTTCACCCATAGAAAACATTTGGCGCATCATAAAACAGAAGATACGACAAAAAAGACCTAAGACAGTTGAGCAACTAGAATCCTACATTAGACAAGGATGGGTTAACATTCCTATCCCTAAACTTGAGCAACTTGTCTCCTCAGTCCCCAGACGTTTACAGACTGTTGTAAAGAGAAAAGGGGATGTCTCACAGTGGGAAACATGGCCTTGTCCCAACTTTTTTGAGATGTGTTGTTGTCATGAAATTTTAAATCACCTAATTTTTCTCTTTAAATGATACATTTTCTCAGTTTAAACATTTGATATGTCATCTATGTTCTATTCTGAATAAAATATGGAATTTTGAAACTTCCACATCATTGCATTCCGTTTTTATTTACAATTTGTACTTTGTCCCAACTTTTTTGGAATCGGGGTTGTAGATTACAGTCTTTGGCCCATTGCACACACTGCTTGATAAAAGGCTGGTTCCTTACCTGCTCAGTAGCAAATTCATAACAATCCGTAGAAATCGAGCTTGCAGGGCAGATGCTAGATTTCTCCCTGAGTCTATTCCAGTAATGAACTGAAAGCTGGATTCTTCTTATTTTTAATGGCTTCTCTCCTGTTTCAATAAGAAGAGCAGAAGTGGATGTGGAGGCAAATGCACCGCAACATATTCTAAGGGCCTTGGACTGAATGACATCTAACTTTCTCAAAGCAGATTTTGCAGCTGCTCCATAAGCCTGACACCCATAATCAAAAATTGACCTAATCATAGCCTGATAAATAGTCAAAAGGGTGCTCTTTTCTGCACCCCAAGAGAATCCTGTCAAACACCGCATGACATTTAAAACCTTGCTGGTTTTAGCTACTACTTCTGAGATATGAGTGTTCCAGTTGAGTCTGCTATCAAACCACATTCCCAGATATTTAAAACAGTCTACCCTTTCTATGGGAGTGTCATAAAGTGTTAAGGTACCATCCCATTTTTTCCTTGCACGACTAAAAACAACATATTTTGACTTGGATACAGAAATTTTGAAACCCCATTTCCCAGCCCATTTCCTCTACAGATTTTAGTTCTCCTTGCATTCTATTAGTAATAAAAGATAGATTTCTTCCTCTGACCCACAGAATGCCATCATCTGCATATAATGTTCTTCCAGTCCCATGGTTTGAATCAGCAAACATATCATTAATCATGACGTTAAATAGTACCGGGCTGATCACACTGCCCTGGGGGGTGCCATTATCGACCAAGGCTGCATTTGAGGTAGTTGCACCTACTCTTACCTGGATTGTACGATCTTCTAGAAAGGTCTTGATCCACTTGAACATTCTCCCACTAACACCATAACTTGATAGCTTTAAAAGAAGGCCCTCTCTCCATAACATGTCATATGCCTTTTCAATATCTAGGAAGACAGCAATAAGAATTTCTTTATTAGCAAAAGCTTTCCTGACTTCCATGTCCAGAGCAACCACATTATCAATAGTACTCCTACCCTTCCTGAATCCACTTTGGTGATCTACCAGTGCCCCCTTAACTTCAAGGAAGTGGACCAATCTGTCAGTCACCATTCTCTCCATTATCTTACACAGAACAGAGGTAAGGGCTATGGGCCTGTACGAGGATGGAGAACTAGGGTCCTTACCAGGCTTTAAAATGGGGATGACAACAGCATACTTCCACGACTTTGGTAGCTTACCTTGCCTCCAAATTTCATTCATGAGGCTAAGTAGTTCATCTAGCACAAAGTCAGAGACATGGTTAAACACTTCATTGTAGATGTTGTCCATTCCAGGGGCTGTATTCCTACCTCGAGCTATAGCTCTCTTTAGCTCTTCTAAGGAGAAGTAAACATTCACTTCACTACACAGTGACTCTTGGGGAATTGCAAACTCACCTACAGTCTGATCCCTTATTTCCCTACTCTCCTTTTCAAGGTTATCAGAACTGTGCACCCTTCTGAAGTGTTCCACTAACACATTCGCCTTTTCAGCAGAGGTCACAGCTAAGTCCGCTCCATCAGACAGAGCAGGGGGGCTGGGTTTTTTCCCAACCCCATTCATTTTCCTTATAGTGGACCACAGCAAAGACACAGGAGTATCCCCTGACAGACTGGAGCAAAACTCCCCCCAGCTGTTTTTCTTTGCAGTTTTAATAACTTTTCTTACCAGAGCCCTATAATATTTATACTGTATTAAGTTTTCAGGTGTTGGAAATCTCCGTAGCACTCTGAAGGCTTTATTTCTTTTCTTAATAGCCTCATCACACTCCTTGTTCCACCAAGGAACCATTTTCTTCTGCAGTCCCTTACCTTTTTTGGGGATAGCGGCTGTTGCTGCTGCAGAGATAGCCCCTGTAAAAGCGTTGCTCCTCTCATCTACTGTTCCATCCCTAAGGTCAGATAGAAAGTAATCGCACAAAGTTTCAAACTTCTCCCAATCTGCCTTCGTGAAATTAAATCTTCCTCCTACCCTATTTACTTCAGCCCTTAGCCTCAAGCCAAAGGTCCCCTTAGTTGGGAAATGATCACTGCCCATACTGTTTAAACCAAGTACTTCCCACTCACTTTTACCTCCTAATTCACCCGTAACTATCATAAGATCCAAGCAGGACATAGTTAATTGAACTACGGGCATTCCATTGCAAGACGTTTAGGGGCATCTACCCCTCTCCTGCTGCAGCTACTTCACTACTCTGCGACATTGTGCGGTTTTTGCCACTTTTAAGAAACTGGAAAAGAGATTCGGGAGTGACGCTCATTTTCAGATATCTCCCCGCTGCGACTGAGACAAGTTTAATCACGTCTGATCTATTCTTTGGACCTAAAAACTTAGACCCTGAAACCACATCAGCAATAAATGCCAGGAAGTCAATCTTTTTAACCATAACGCTGTCATCAGGCGGAGTGTGCACAATTTGCACTCTAGGGGGTTGCGGGGGCATTTGAGGATATTGCTTATCATTTTGCTGAATATTTACTCATCTCAAAGCCTCTGCATACGACACTCGCTGGTTAGTCCTAACTCTCTGCACTTCCACCGCTTTCACATACTGTCCCCTTGTATGCTGCACTGTGTTCTTCCCCGCAATTTGGACAACAAAGAGAAGCCTGCGGTTCACATTCCCCATAACTATGATCCGCACCACACCTGCCACACTTCCTTCTCCCTCTGCATACAGCCCAGGCCCGGCGCCAGGAACAGTTTACTAAGGGGGCAATTAGAAATCGCAAGGCGGCAAATATTTTTTCATATAGTGTGTAGTAGTGATGGCGGTCTGACAACGTGTTACAAACAATTAACTGCGCCAACCACAAAACCACGGCCCCGAAGGTTGCTTTAGTCCGCTTTATCAACTCCCGTGCCCACCTGTTAACCCTCCCCTCCAATTTTCTCACAGACATGTGTTACAACCGGAAAGATGCCAAATATAAAACAACACACACAAATCTACAGGCAAGTCCTTTACATTTAAAATACATACAAATAGCTCCGCGGCATGAAAACAAAACGTCAATGCAAGTCTAAGGTACTTGGCTCGGCAGCCAAAATCATAATTTAAAAAAAATCAACAGACCCCGCGGCTGCACCAGTAATAGCCTTCCTGACTCGCACCAAGTCAACGCTAACCACTTAATCTGCATAGGCGGTTTTAAACGGGGGCCGGGGGGGCCAATGCCCCTGTAAAATTGCTCCTGACCCCTGTTGTGGCCCCTGTGCTGAACGGATAATAAGATTTATTAATTTCGACATGCGCTGGCTCGAAGATCGGAACTGACATGACGGAGTGTTCTACACGGACTCCTTAAAGCGCTACACGCACACTTTTACCTGCAGCAGAAAGACCAGCAGAGGTGCGAATTGTAAACTTCGGACGTGAGAGATAACAGCTGTCACGTCCGAAGTTTTTTTTATTGAAAAGCCATCAGATACAGTAGCGTTGACACATTTCACTGAGACATATAAAGAAGTATTTTTTGAGCTTGTGGCAGCGGGGGCGTGGTCAAGCGCCGGTCTGTGACAGGAGGGCGGAGTCAGGGAAGGTAAGTGGCAGAATCACTACACCTGACGGCAATTAACCTGTGTTTGTGTGTCTCCCCAGTGACTGTGCCCTATTTAAGGAGAGAGAGCGAGAGCAGAGGGGGCTCTCTCCACAACCAGATGACTGGAATGTGTGTGCGTGCGTGGCTGAGAGAGAAAGATGTTTCCGCTGAAAAGTGAAAATAAAAGAGTTTTGCGAACTCAGTCTCTGTCCTGCCGTCCTCTGTGCTCCACCCACACCTAGTGAACCTTACAGTGGTGCTGAAACCCGGGATTCAGAGTGGAGCACAGAGGACGGCAGGACAGAGACTGAGTTCGCAAAACTCTTTTATTTTCACTTTTCAGTGGAAATATCTTTCTCTCTCAGCCGCACACACATTCCAGTCATCTGGTTGTGGAGAGAGCCCCCTCTGCTCTCGCTCTCTCTCCTTAAATAGGGCGCGGTCCCTGTGGAGACACACAAACACAGGTTGCCGTCAGGTGTAGTGATTCTGCCACTTACCTTCCCTGACTCCGCCCTCCTGTCACAGACCGGCACTTGACCACACCCCCGCTGCCACAGAGCTCTTTTGACTATGCAAAATAGCTGTGGCACTCCCAGTGAGCTCTGCCTCTTGTAAGCGGAGTTTCTCCACTTTGAAACTGGTGAAGACCTACCTCCGATTCACCATTAGTGAGGAGCGTCTAAGCAATCTTGGTGTGCTCAGCATTGAATCCAGAAGGTCCAAGGCTTAACTTGATGCATTTGTAGACCGTTTCTCAAGGAGTCACAATCGCAGAATCTTGTTGTTGCAGTGTTTCAGCCTGCTGTGAATGCTATAGGGTGAGTCTGAGACCACTGTATGTGAATTTATTTTTTCTTTTTTTATTTCCCCTCCCCTGCTGTACATAAAGAGTGAGATGATGACAGTGTGATTTAGATAAAGATAGTGATTGTGAAAAAGAAAATTCATTCATGCTGTGAATTTAAAAAGTGTCATGGTACAGATAAAAGGTTCATTGTATGCAAAAATAGAAATCTTATTTTACAAAAAAGAGAAACATGGTTTTAAGATTTATTGAGCACAATTTATTTTATGTTTAGGCTATTGAAACAGAATGTTTATCTCATTGTATTTATGCTCAATGTATTTTGTTTTGGTTTTAAATAAACTAAACAAAACATTTTGAACGCTTAAATATTGCCATGTTTTGTCCTTATATGTGCCCCCCTGAAAAAACACTGGCCCCACCTCGGCCCCCCTAATAATTTTGGTCTAGAACCGCCACTGTTAATCCGCGATCCCAGTTTAGGCGTGTAGGGGACAAAACACTCTGAAGTGATGAATTTTCACCCCCGCTGCATGGGGGGTGACGTCAACGACACATATTCTTATGCTATTTGCGCACAAAGCGGACCATATATGAACACATACACCAACATAAATGGAGATAAACTTAGCCTACAAAGAAAGAAAATGGATTCACAATATTGTGATTGAATTTGTTTAATTCGGAAGGGGAAAGACTACTCCCGTAAACTGACTGCATATTGCAGGATATTGCAGAGACAGTGCACTTGTAAGTGTACATGTAAAACCCCCGCCCGCATGACCCTTGTCCTTATCACAGGTCTGTGTGTGCGCGGCTGTGTCAGCATTTCACACATACACCCACAATAACTAGTCCCCAGTAGTTAGGATTGATACATATGTCTAAAACAGGGTTAATATTAAATTCAGGATTTTTGAAATAATCCTACCTTAATACAGTTGAATTCTACGATTGCAACATAAGAATCATAACAACCAATCAGATTTGTTCTACCGTGCCAGTTTTAGTAGTGATTTATGTGCAATGTATTTTTGTGCAATGCGCAACCACTTAATATTTCGTATTTGAAAATGCAAATTATTAATACGTCTACAATACATTATATTTTCATAAGAAAACAATTAAGTGATCTGAGTCTCCGTTGAGGGGGCGGGGCTGTAGCCACGAGGGGGCGACGCCCCCTTTCGCCCCCCCCATGGCGCCAGGCCTGATACAGCCGCAACATGTCCATACCTCTGACAATTAAAACATCGGAGAGGAGGTCTGATATAAGGTTTCACTTGAAAGCTCAGGTATCCAAGTTGTACTCGGTGTGGGATCGTTTGCGAATTAAATGTCAATACCACTGTTTGACTATCCACTTTTACACTATTCCTCGTTACTTGAATTCGCTTTGCTTCAACAACCACTTCGCTGTTTATCTCCTGCATAATTTCGTTATTTGATATTCCCAAAGGAACTCCATATATTACCCCCTTTGCCTTTGTGCGTGTCCCGGGTACATAAACCTCCACATCAAACTTCTTTAATGACTTTAGCGCAAGCGCTTTTTCTTGCTGACATTTGGAATTACATTCCACAAGAATCCTGCCATTGGTGAGGGATATTGCATGTTGGAAGCTACCAATTTCTTCACCTAATAGCTCAGCCAATTTAATGGGATTTATTCCCCTGCCCCCATTGCCACTCAGCTTCACAATTACATTAAATTCTCCAACTCTCCTTTCTTTCAAACGCCGAGACTCTCCTTCACTCCCCGTACTTAGAGATTTACTTCTTTCTTTCCGTTTCCTATGATTAACTACCTGAAATTCTTCACCCCCGCTATTCATACTATCTGAAAACCCCATATCATCCCCTAAATTATCGAAAATGTAATATTATCTTAAGATGTTCTCCTGACACGTCGTTACATAGAAAAACAAATATCCTCCTGAGTGGGCTCCTGCCCAAATCCTCGTCAAGGCCCTCTGCTGCCTGCCATCAATTGCTTCCAATCCGTGTAAAAGCTCGAAGCACCACTATCCGGGTCGTGAGACTACCGCTTAAAAGGTCACTGATGTCACTGTTTGCGCCGCCTAACGACATCACGTGACGTCCACCCACTTTCGCTAACTCCACCCAATGTGTCCACCCACTTCCAGCCAGCACGGTTCAGTGCGGTTGTAGTCGAAATGCAACCCCAACAGTCCCGCTCAGCTCGACTCAGCCCGGCACGGCTCAGCCGCGTTGGTAGTGGAAAAGCGGCATTAGCTTAAAAAATAGGGACACAACCAGTGTTAGCAGAGTGTGGTGGTAGCTATCAATACCATACTGCGTGTCGCAGAAAAGGTACGATTTTAGCATGTTCAAGCACTCAGAATTACAACCACATTAATAATGTTTTAAGAAATCAAACCATTTGTATATACCTCAAAATTTCAGCAAGATAAGAGTATAAACATTTAAGCACCTCAATGGTCTTACCTCAGTTTACCTCAGTGTACCGCAAATTCTGTGGAAAAGCTTGTCTGTGGTAAGATGGCCGCCCTGTGCGGACGATCTGGAATACGCAGTGAGGATAGTCTTCTATGTAAATCTATGGTGAGGAATCTAGTCTTCTATGTAAATCTATGGGTGTGTGTGTGTTCTCCCAGAGCAGGAAGTGAAAGTCTGCAGCTCCATTTAGTGCCGAGGAGAAAACGAACCTTTTCAGGACTAAAACCCGGTGAGTTTCTCCATCTAAAGCTTTAATAGTATTAAAAAATTTCAGTATTACTCTGAAAGTATTGGCTCCTGAGTGCCGCCCGGCTGGGCTGTGACTGGCCAGGAGATGGAGGATGGTAGTGACGGCACAGGATTCAACAGAGCGAGAAATTATTATTATTATTATTATTATTATTATTATCGGAATAAAAAGAGGAAAAATCTGAGCGTGAGGATTCTAGACCTAATTCAATAAGAAGGTTTGAAGGGGAACAGTATAAAATGTTTGTTAAACTGGTCATACTTCCTTCTTTTTTTGCTTGGCCCAGACTCTGTCTCCTCACTCACTGTAGCTTTAGGTACTAAAAATCGATCCATTTTGTCTCTGGCAAAGGCTAGCTGAAGTTCGCTAAATGTCCGCAATAGTAACTTATTCTGGTTTATTTTTCCTCGCATTGCGCCCCCCCCCCCCCCGGAAGAACTCTGGCGCCCCCTAGAGGAGGCGCACCCCACACTTTGAAAAGCCCTGCACTAAAGCTAATAGGAAACTCACTAGAGGTGTAATCACTGGAATCCCAGCTAATGTGACTACAGATGCACTGAAAGGAAGTGTTAAGAATGTAAAAGTGAGTGAAATTAAACGACTTAGGACAAAGAGGAACGGTGAACTTTGTGACAGCCTCTCTGTAATGATCGCGTTTGATGAGAAGTTGCCGGATAAGGTGTGTGTTGGGTACAGATGTGCTATGAGGTTAAATTGTACATCCTGCCACCACTCCGTTGTTACAAGTGCCAAAGATTTGGTCACACAGCAGCTGTATGCAAAGCTAAGTTGAGATGTAGTAAATGTGGTGAAGAGCACGAGTATGGCGATTGTGATGAGGATTACAGACGGTGTTGTAACTGTGGAGGTGAGCACAGCGGCTTATCAGGGCTGCGAGTTTAGTAAACGAGCCAAAGAAGTTCAGAAAGTCAGCTACCCAAGGGATTAGTTACTCAGAAGCAGTGAATAGGCAATTATTTTTAAATTGCAGGGGTAGGCAATTATTTTTTCCATGGGGCCACACGAGAAACAGAAAATCTTGTGGAGGGCCCAAGGGGTCCTAGGAACAGCCCAAGGGGTCGATTGGAACAGCAAGAACAATTCTTTTGTTTCTGCTTTACACTGAACACATTTTAGGTTTGAGATCAAAAGATGAATATGAGCCGATAGATCAGAATTTCAACTTCATCTCCTGATCTTTACATCAAGTAAACAACAACAGAACATGACACCTTTGGAGGCAGACCACCCAATGGTCAAGTGAGCAAAAGTATTGGGACAGATAGTCTTAAGTAAATGAGAAAAACAGAAGAATTGCCCTTGCTGTTCCAGCGCTTTCAGAGGGGTCTGTATAAACACATGATGACATGAGATTAAAACTAATCACAATGGAGGCAGATTGATCATCTGACACCAAATAACAAGGCATTTAATGTCACTTTTCATAAATGTTCCTCAGTTTTGAATTGCTGGGCTTTATCAGGCTTTGTTTTATTTTTATACAGAAATCTTGTGTTACTTTCTGCTTATTAGATTAAGATTGTTGAAGAGGTTCTGTGTTAATTCAAGCTGGATATACAGTCATCCATATCCATGCCATATTATATTAGCATGTACCAGTGGTTGCGTTAGACTTTTTCATTGTCCGTCATTTTGACGGACAGGGTCGTAAAAATTCCGTCATTGTCCATTATTATCTGTCATTTTATTTAAACTTTTAAATGACAATGTATATAGGCTATAAATGCTATATATTTAATAACTTGCGTTTTCATGGACTCATTTTCATTTAAAAATTAATTCACAGAACAAGCTTGTATTATTTAATCATTTATTTATGTATTTATGATGCAAAAAGATGAACAGAGATTCTGACGTTCGGTCACTTGTGAACCCATTTTCCCTCCGCTAAAAACATTGCGGCTGTTGTGCCTTAACGGGCATATGAACAATGTTATTTTACAACGTAGCAAGACAATTGCAGTTAAAATATGAACACAACGATTTAAGTGACAATCTAATTTGACCTGTTTGCGTGAGCTCAAACTTTCCTTCTGGCCCGCATGGATTTAAATTGGGAGCTCGCTTGTGCATAATCAAAGTCGTCAATGGAGACTGCTGCCGAGGCAATTGTCATTAAATTTTGCGTCTTTTCCTCGGACAGACGACTTCTCATTGACGTTTTAATTTTATTCTGAAGGCTGAACCCGCGCTCTGCTGCGACACTGGAGACTGGAATAACCAGCGCCACTTCAGCCAAAGTTCTGAAGTCGGGAAACATTTCTCCCAGGGAAGTGATCAGAAGCCGGCAAGAGCCTCTGAAAGTTGGATTTCCCGACCCTGCTAGTACTCTCTTCATAGGGAGGAAATCCTGCAGCATGCGGTCTTTCTGCACCAGTGGTGCAGCTGCACCCCGCGGAGCCTGGAACCTGACACGGAAGGTCTTAAATAAAACGAAGTTATGTTTAAATGTTAGTTTGTCTACCCGTGCTCTCATTAAAATGATAGTTTAGTAGATATTCGAGCAGTGATGTTCGTAAGCTTACTGGGGAAGAATACAATAAATCGACATTTGTTTCATTTTAAAAACAAGAAAACAACTAGCCTCAATGAGCGCTATTGCATTAAGACGTACAGGCAGAGAAACGACACAAACAACCCAATGCATCTCTTTTTTTAATAGCAAAAATGACGTGTCTTCTGCAGAGAAGGGAAACATTAATCCATCTCACTGTGCTAGTGGTTAGAAAAGTGAGAGCGCGGTGAGGAGCGCGATGGGGGGAACAGCCTTGCGCAGTGGCTACAGTGTATACATGAGCAGCCGATGCACTGAACATCAAGACTGCCGCAACATCGGCTCAGATTGAAAGTGACTGCAGTGAAGACTATGTATACTGTATGTAAGAAAACTCTGCCACAACTTGCCAATAATTTCAACTGTGTGTTTCATTATGTTTTATTATTGTTATTATTAGGCTATTATTGTTATTGGTAATGGTAACGGTAAACATCCGTCAAAATGACCGACGGCCTTCAGATTTTTCCGTCATAGCTAAAAAAAAATCCGTCAATGACGGACAATTGTCGGTTAACGCGACCTATGGCATGTACACTTCCCTTAATTTGTGTCTGTAATAATATGTGTTGTAGAATGATGGAGGGAAAGAGATCAGACTCACCAGAACCCAGCTGTGTGTCCATGAAGAGTGACGAGTCAATGAGCCCCCCATATAACTTCAGAGACAGAGATAATCCTGCTGATCTGAGGTCAGTATAGTGAGGAGGTTTCTTGTTCTTTTCTCACCAACAAAATTCAGAATGTACACATTTTCCCTCAATTTAGTTTTCATAGTCCTGCTGCTGTTCAGTCCAACACCGCTTGTCCAATTAGTGGACTGGATCTCACTGTTAAATAAACACCAATAGATATTGTGCATTATTGAGCTTGAGTCACGTCTGCACCTGCCAGCACTCAAAACTCCACTTCCCATGATTCACAGTGGTCTTCAAACATGGCCGCCATGGACTACAGCACCCAGCACACACCTCACTGCTCAGTCACCAGGTTACTGATTTCATTCTCCTGTTCACGATTACCACAGTGCACTATTTCAGCAGATCAGTGCAAAGGAAACGCTCAGTGTGTCATTCCTGACCTTACCAAGCCTTGTATTTAGTTCTTCTGATATTCTGGGTTTATTTATTCTTGCCTAGACTTCTCTAATTATCACCTGACCTCTGCCTGTTTACCTGAATAAAATCCTTTCTTCACCTAAAGATCCATCTGCCGTATGGTGACCAGATTAATTGATTGATTGGTTGCTTTATTCTGAACAGTAAAGAAGATATAAAAAACAAACAAAAAAAACCAAAATTAAAAAATGCAATCATCAATACATCGTCATAAACAAACAGAATAGCGTAGCCACAAGGCAGTAACATAATGTTCGGAAAGGATTAGGAAGAAGTAAATAACTTATCAAATCCTAACCCTCTATACCACCGCTAATCAAACATCACTTTCCACCATAATAAACTATATATACAAAAGAAAACAAAATCAACAAAAAAAGAAAACGTACCAAGACATACCAACATGGTATAATATCGACCAAATCATGTATACAGATACTTATGTTATGCATATATACACATACAATACATATATACAGATACTTATGTATATATACACACATACCTATAACTATACACATCCATACGTACACAGACACCCATATCATAATTATGCATATTATGCTTATTATATACAATTATGCATACATATATATAAAACACAAAAATACTCACATTTTATACTATATATATATATATATATATCCGTATGTACCCATACCCACATACTGTATATACACTTATATTATCAATAGAATGTTATTGTAATTCCTCCTCCCTATACCTCATAAAGATCTGTTCCTTATACCTTTTTTTGAACTGGTTTATACTGTAGTTGTACATTTCATGAGCTCCATATTCAAACTGTTCCATAGCTTTAATCCACAAATAGAAATACTGAACATTTTTAACGTTGTCCTAGCACTGCGAATTTTAAATTTCAATTTCCCCCTAAAATTATAGCCCCCCCCCCCATCCGAGAACATTATTTGGATATTCCTTGGTACTTTATAATTCCTTACTTTGTACATTACTAAGGCAGTTTTATATTCTATAATATCCCTGAATTTTAAACATTTTGAATTTAAGAATAGTGAATTAGTATGATCTCGGTAACCAGCACTATGAATTATTCTTATAGCTCTTTTTTGAAGTATAGTTATTGCATTGTTACGACCACTAGGCTCAAGTGACCATAACATAAAAGGGAGTCCACACAGTTGTTCCAATTTTAGCAATATTTTCATTAAATAATAATAATAAAAAGAAGAAAAATGAGAAAGAACAAAGGAAAACCTGGGCTGGGCAGGCCTTCTCCCAGTGAAGGCCTGAACAGCACACAGCCAAACAACCAAACCAAAATGCCAGCAAAGCACGCCCTCCAACCTGACAGCCATAGGCTGTATTTGAACTGTTCCGCCTGTTTGGCCAAAGTGACAAGATACCAAACAGCTCCTCCTAAAGGTCAGGAGGGGGAGAGAGAACAAGTTCAAGATTAATATATCAAAAAGGTGGAGTAAGCACTCTCAGCATGACCAAGCTGGGCGTGACATCACTCCCCCCCAAAAGACAGAGACCCATCTCTGGGACTCTGTTCACTCTAACAAATCTATTATCCATAACCAAAATCCCCAAAAAACCCAGTACACCCAATACCTTTTTTTTTTTATAGATACCCCACCTACACCACAACAAATCACCTCCCTCCACCCAAATTCCCTGCCCCAAACTGCATTCCATCCAGCAAATCCCGGCGCCTGGATAGCAAGAGAGGAAACACAAGTTACGACACAGAATCAGAGGCCAGAGAAGAGACAAAACATCCCACTAATAGTCATCAGGAGCCCGAGACAATGCATCGGCCATAATATTTTCAGACCCCTTAATGTGCCTAATAGATAAATTGTAGGGCTGCAGAAAAAGAGCCCAACGCATTAAACGCTGGTTAGTGTTCTGCAGAGACGAAAGAAAAGTCAAAGGGTTGTGGTCGGAAAAGACCACCACAGGGTGCACCCCACCACCAACGTAAACATCAAAATGTTGGAGTGCCCAAATAAGGGCCAGGGCCTCCTTCTCAATAATAGAATAGTTAAATTGGTGACAATTAAATTTCCGGGAGAAAAAACAAACTGGTTGGTCTATACCATCCTCATCCTTTTGGAGGAGAACAGCTCCTGCACCTACCTGACTAGCGTCTACCTGCAGCTGGAACAGTTCCTCCAGCTTAGGAGCAGACAGGACAGGTGCAGTGGTCAAAAGAGCCTTAGCATTTTCAAATGCTTTCTCACACTCAGGAGTCCAAAGAAATTTAGCTGAACTCTTTAACAAATTCGTCAGAGGGGCGACAACAGATGAAAAATTGCGGCAAAAGTTTCTATAGTACCCAATCATACCCAAAAACCGCATTAATTCCTTTTTAGTCACAGGACGTGGAAAATTATCAATGGCCAGGACTTTAGCTCTTATAGGCCGCACTTCACCCTGACCAACTACTCTGCCAAGATAGACTACTGTAGCCTGAGCAAACTCACACTTTGCTAAGTTTACAGTAAGATTGGCAGCAGCAAACCTTTCAAACAATAAACGAACACGTGCAAGATGATCTTCCCACGTGTCCGAATAACAAACCACATCAAGATACACAGCGCACCCCTCCAGTCCCGCAACGACTCGATTCATGAGCCGTTGGAAAGTGGAGGGGGCGTTGCGCAAACCAAATGGCATACGCGTGTAGGAAAATAATCCGTTGGGTGTAACAAAGGCAGAAATCTCCTGTGCCCTAGAAGTCAGAGGTACCTGATAGTAACCTTTAAGCAAATCAAATTTGCTAACAAACCGAGCTGCACCAACCTGATCAATACAATCCTCTATGCGAGGCAATGGATACGAGTCTGGTTTTGTGACCATGTTCACCTTGCGGTAATCTGTACAAAACCTGTATGTGTGGTCAGTTTTTTTGACTAACAAACACGGTGAAGACCAACTTGAACATGATGGTACAGCAAGACCATTATCAATAAGATACTGGACACTATCATCCAAGCTCCTGCGCTTTTCAGAACTAACACGGTAAAACCTCTGACGGACAGGCTCTGCATCACCAACTTCTATGTCATGCTCAATCCATGACGTACAGGTTGGAATGTCTGAAAACAAACATAAAAACTCCAAAATTAAACTTTTTAACTGTTCTCTCTGCTGCAAGTCCATCTGACTCAGAAGTCCATCTAACTGGGCCAACATCTCGGAATTATTCAAATGAGCATGTAACATGGCATCATCAGGGCCCCTCATCTCTTCCCCCACCACAGGAGAATTAGGCAATGTAGATGCCAACAAACCAAGAGACACCTCAGGTTTAGCATCAGAATGTACTGATGTATAGTATGGCTTCAGTAAATTCACGTGGCATAATTGTGTTGCACGCCTACGATCTGGCGTAACAACCACGTAATTCGTGTCAGACACCTGACGAACAACACTATAAGGCCCCGAAAACTTTGCAGCAAAAGGAGAACCAGGAACAGGCAACAATGCCAAAACCTGATTTCCCGTGTTGAAAGTACGAGCTTCAGTCTTACGGTCATAATTTTTCTTCATTTTTAACTGAGCTTCAGTTAAATTCTCGTTTGCCATCTTACAAGCCAGAAGTAGCCTGCGTCGGAAACCATACACATAATCAGACAAAGTTTGTGGTGGTTCAGATGAATCTAATTCACTGGACAAGACTGACAAAGGAGTGCGAACTTTATGACCAAACACTAGTTCATTTGGACTAAACCCAGTGCTTTCCTGCACAACCGCTCTAGCTGCCAAAAGTAACCATGGCAGACCATCTTCCCACTCCCGGCCCATCTCTATACAATACGTACGCAACAGAGACTTAAAGGTGGCATGGAAACGTTCCAAGGCCCCTTGACTCTGTGCGTGATAAGCACTACTAAAGTTATGTTGTATCTGGAGCTCTTTTAAAGCAGCAGCAAATGTCTTTGATGTAAAATTTGAACCTCGATCACTCTGAATGATCTTAGGGAGGCCAAATGTTGAAATAAACTGAGACAGGCACTTTATAACAGACCTTGTAGTAATTGTCCTCAAAGCATATACAGTAGGGTAGCGAGTAGCCTGACACATAATAGTAAACAGATAAATACATCCAGTCTTAGACTTGGGCAAAGGTCCTACACAGTCAATAATCAAATATTCAAACGGATTACCAACGGATGGAATAGATTTCAGAGGTGCAGGTTTAATGACACTTGGTTTGCCAGCAACCTGACAAACATGACAAGCTCGAACAAACCGTGCAACATCTTTCTTTATCCGTGGCCAATAAAAATATTGTAACAACTGATTGTAGGTTTTTCTCACCCCAAAATGACCCGCTGTTTCACCGTGAGCTGTTTTTAACGCAACCTCACGAAACTTTTCAGGCATCACCACCTGCAAAACCTGCTCTCTCACAACAGCATCTGCAGTAGGTGACCACCTTCTTAGCAATAAACCATCACTGATAAAGTAACTGTGGTCCAAATCATTATTTTGTTCACACAAATCAAAATACTTTTGTAAGCTCTCATCATTCTTTTGAGCTTCCACAATGTCAGAACGAGACAAAGGTGCTGGTAATTTGGGAACAAATATTTGAGTAGACATGTTCTTAGATGCATCAAACAGCTTAGAATTTTGCGCACGGGCCATAGCGCGCGTCACAGCACAAGCAGTGAAAACATCTGGAAAATGTTTTTGACAAACATCAGACTCATCTAGTGGAGAAGCTTTATTCCCAACCACTGGTGATGGAGAAACCTGATCAGGAAAAACACAATCACGGGCCAAATTATTCCCAATAATCACATCAATTCCTTCAATGGGCAACGAGGGACGAACAGCTATGGCTACCTCACCATTCACAAAATCAGAGGACAATTGAATTTTGTGCAAAGGCACTGGGAATGACTGTAGACCAATTCCTCGAATCAATACAAAATTTCCCGTGTCAGATTGAGAAGAGAAGGACAAAACAGATTGGGAAATGAAACTTTCTGATGCGCCTGTATCACGCAAAATTTTCACTGGAACGCGACGGGAGTCTCCAAGCAAAGACACAAACCCATCCGTAACAAACGGCGCATAATCCGCTAAACTAGAAATCACCAATTCAGATGTATCACCTTTTAGAGTTACATTATCAGTTGACGCTGTACACTGGGTACGATCCAACAAATTCACTGCAGTCTTTTTAAAGTTGCTCTTTGAACATGCAGGCTTAATAGACGAGGTACAGAGGCCAACTTTGCCTCCCTCGCTTTTCACCTTATCATGCCCCAATAATACTGGACAATTTGATTTCCAGTGGTTTTGACCAAAGCAATAATTGCAATCCTTTTTAGGATTAAATCCGGGCGGCTTACCCTGCATCATTACATTAGTGTTGGAATTAACAGAAGTGTCCACTCTAACCCCGCTAGGGCAACGAGTGTACGAACGCAAACTAGACAGACGAGATGGAATCTTGTGCGTGAGAGAAAAATTATCACCAAGAACCGCAGCCTCTGCTGGCGTTTTCACCTTATGTTCGTTAATATAAGTGGCTATACGATCAGGCAAACCGTTTTTAAACTGTTCCAATATCATAAGATTGCACAACGTATCAAAACTCTCCACATTTTCTGCTGTAAGCCAGCGCTGAAAAAAAGTAGTTAAATCCCTTGCCCATTCAGCATATACTTGTTTGTCCAATTTTTTCCAAGAACGAAAACGCTGTCTATAGGCCTCTGGAATTAACTCATAACATTTCAACACCGCCGCTTTAACGCGCTGATAAACTTTTCTATCAGCGGTGGGTAGAGCCACAAATGCTTGTTGGCCACGACCAATTAACGAGGTCTGCAACAATAATGTTTTCTCCTCATCGCGCCAATGCTGTTCAGCCGCAATGTTCTCAAACAAGGAGAAAAACACGTCAGGATCACGCTCATTAAATTTAGGCAGGAACTTGATCATGCTGGCCAAACCAGGTTGCGAAGTAGACGGACTGCCGAGTCTGCCCTCAGCAGTTAACTGCAATCGAGTGTGCTCAAATTCACGGTCCTGTTCTAATTGTTTAAGCCACTCAAGTTCCAATAAACGTTGTTTTTCTTTTTCCTGAACTTCCAATCTCCTACAAGCCATTTCTTTATCGAGCCTCCTTTGCACTAACTCGTCATCCAATTTCATCTGCTGCAGTTTTAGCTCATGTTGAAATTTCAAAAGCTCAATTTGCTGTTCATATGACAACGATGTTACCATCGGCATATATGAAGCTGGTTTACCAAACACATTCTTCTCAATCAATCTCATTCGAACAAGATTCAACAGTTCATCCTTCAATGCTGCCTTTGGCAATACTACATCAAGTTTATAATAATCAACCACACTAAACAACTGATCCTTAGTGAGGGTAACCAACAAGGCCTCAGAGGGAGCTTCAAAAAATGCTTCCAAGGTACTCATTTTTACCGTCAACAATAAACAAATCACCAATTAACAAATCGCCACTGGCCAATGGCAAATCCAAACAATTACAAATAGACACTGGGGTGTGCCACTAATCTAACCATGCAACTGGCTAAACAAAGTAATCCAAAAGTATCCACGTATCCAAAAGTAACAAACTACTCCACAAATCCAAAATAATTGGGCAAAGTGTAATGCAACTCACGTAAACAGGACAACACCGGAGTTTCCCCCTAAACATTTATCCCCCTACTAAACTAACCTGTCTTCACACTAAGTCTAAGAACAAGGATCATTTACTCACCATTACCATTGGATCCGTACTGTCCCGACCAAAGTCAATTCAGCCGGTTTTCCAAGGCGGTGCCCTCGCCCAGACTTCAGTGACACAGTAGCTTAAACCCCACGCAAACGCGTTCTAACTGGGGAAAATGCCAACTCCACTCTATGCCCTCCCGTAACGCACGCCCAAACACACTTACCGACTCTACTCTTAATCAAACAAAACAAATGGTTGGTCAAACAACTTCCGCAAAAAACTTCAAAAGAGTTAACAATCACAATGTAAATCAATCACAACGTAACCAATCGCTTTACAACCAATGCGAACCCCCCCAACAAACCACATGGCATAATAGCTTACCTCACTTCGTTTAAACAAACCAAGTGATTAATCCAAACTCCACTATCAAACATTTGGAACGAGCCCCCATATGTTACGACCACTAGGCTCAAGTGACCATAACATAAAAGGGAGTCCACACAGTTGTTCCAATTTTAGCAATATTTTAATTAAATAATAATAATAAAAAGAAGAAAAATGAGAAAGAACAAAGGAAAACCTGGGCTGGGCAGGCCTTCTCCCAGTGAAGGCCTGAACAGCACACAGCCAAACAACCAAACCAAAATGCCAGCAAAGCACACCCTCCAACCTTCTTCTTCTTCTTCTTCTTTATGTTTATTGGCAGTTGGCATCCAACATGGTGCATTACCGCCACCAACTGTTATGGGTGTGGAGCATCAATGGGGATTTCAACGCTTAGTCCTACTTTATGTGTGAAAAAAAAATAAAAAATTGAAATTAAATTCTCTCGAATAACCTAGTAGCCTTTAGGAATGTCATAATATGTATCCATGCTAATGGTTTAACTGTGGAAAAGGAAAGTAAATCTTCTATTGTTAATGTTGTGTATCCTAATGCTTTGACCCTTTCTAGTAGGAGTTCTCTTTCTGTATTGTAAGCTTGACACTAGCAAAACATGTTCCACTGTTTCTATTTGGTTGCATGATGCACATTGACCAGTATTATGTTTTCCTACTACATAGAGACCATGGTTAAGGCCGGTGTGTCCTATTCTTAACCTTGTAATTATTGTTTCCCCCCTTCTGTTCCAGTTACCCTGCCTTTTTGAAGGGACTACCTGCTGAATCTTGTGAAGAAATCTCCCCTTTGTATTTGTATGCCATTGTTTTTGCCATAACTTGCTTACTTTAGTTTTGATTATGGTTTTAACTTCGTTTTTACTTAATGGCACACCTAAATCACCCAAACTCAATTGAAGGGCTTTTTTGGCCAGAGAGTCCACTACTTCATTGCCATGTATTTCTACATGTGCTGGAACCCAAATGAAACTTACAGCTATATCCCTATGATTTAAACTGTATAAACTCTGATAAATTTCATATATTAAGTCAAGCCTGCAAGAAGACTGAAAATTTAGAATACTGACCAAAGCTGCCATGGAATCTGAACATATAACAAAACTGTTTGGCTTAGAATCTTCTATCCAGACCAGTGCAAATAAAATAGCTAACAGCTCCACAGAATAAACTGCCAGGTTGTCTGATGTTCTACGCTTAAGTGATGTTTCAAACTCCGGTATGTATACTGCTGCTCCTGTCTTTCCTGTGTCTGGATCTTTTGAACCATCAGTGTATACTTGAACCATTCCATTATATTTAGTGCTTAGGTACTGTTGCACCATAGCATTCATCCCACCATATTCGTTACCATGCTTTGACAGCTTAGCAATTTCAAAATCTACTGTAGGCATGGGGAATAACCAAGGAGGAGTAGCTGGTAATGCTACTGTGCAGCTCAGAGATATTTTTGTCAAGCCCAACTTCTCAGCTTCACCATCTCCTATCCATCCAAAACTATTATATTGCTTGTGCCCATGTTCCCAACACTTTTCTAGGACTGCTTTAGTTGGGTGATCCTGTCTGTGTCCCTGCAATGTGGCCCAGTAAGTCATGTTTAGCTGTAATCGTCACAGTGAAAGTGGCATTTCACCAACCTCTACCTGCAGTGCTGGAACTGGTGAAGTCTTAAAAGCCCCACAACATAAACGTAAAGCCTGTGCCTGAATAACATCCAGTTTCTGCAAATGGGATTTTGCAGCTGACCCATATGTAATACATGCATAATCTAGGGCTGACCTAATTAAAGCAGTATAGATGTGCTTAAGAGACCTCATACTTGCACCCCAGCTACTTCCTATGAGACATCTCATAATATTTACTGCCTTTTTGCACTTGGTTATGACCTTCTGGATATGTTCTCCATATGTTAATTTATAGTCCATCCACACACCTAGAAATCTAATACATAAGACTTGCTTAATTGGCTGCCCATAAAGACTAATCTGAACATTAGGGTTAACTTGCTTTTTGGAGAAACACATTACTTGGGTTTTATCAACAGAGAAACGAAAACCCCATTTGTTACCCCACTCTTCCACATTATTGACAGCTACTTGTAGTTTCTTTTGCACAAATGCTGCATTACGGCCTCTGACCCATAGCGCCCCATCATCTGCATATAATGACCTACCAAGACTAGCATCAACTCCAGAAAAAACATCATTAATCATAATGTTAAAAAGAATAGGACTACATACACTGCCTTGGGGAGTTCCATTTTCTATGGAGTAAGTATTAGAATGAGATGCCCCAACCCTTACTTCTATACTCCTGTCCCTTAAAAAATCCATCACCCAGTTATACATTCTCCCACCTATGCCCAAGGAATCTAACTTGATGAGAAGACCCTCTTTCCACAGCATATCATATGCCTTCTCCACATCAAAAAATACTGCATTCACTTGCTCCTTGTTGGTCTGAGCCTTCCTGATCTCATTTTCTAGACGTACAACTGGGTCCATGGTGGTCCTTCCTTTCCTAAATCCACTCTGATGGCAAGTAAACAAATTTCTGCTTTCCACCACATATGTTAGTCTGTCTGTAACCATACGTTCCATAATTTTGCACATATTTGATGTTAAGGCAATGGGTCTATAGCTAGTTGCCTCACACTTATCTTTACCAGGTTTTCCAATAGGTATAATAACGGAGTGCTTCCAAGCCAGTGGTAGGGTCCCTGATTCCCATACCCTATTATATAGTTTTAAAATTATTTCCTGAGCTTCAGGGGTTAAACACTCCACCATCTTATAGCATATTTCATCCTTACCAGGGGATGTTGCTCTAACCCCAGCCAAGGCTCTTTTCAGCTCAAATAAGGAAAAAGGAACATCCAATGCTCCATTACCATCATTCTTTTTATCAAATATGTTAGGGTGATCTCTTAACATTTCATTTCTAGCTGCTCTTGCTTCTGGGGTCAAATTCTCAGAGCTATGAACTCTTACAAATGTTTTAGCTAATGCTTCAGCCTTGTCTTCATTGCTGATCATGACTTCATCCTTATACCTTATAGCTGGCAGTGTGAACTCCCTTCTAATCCCACCCATCTTCCTTATCATACTCCACACATCATTAATTTGAATATCCCTTCCTATTTTACTACAGAAATGTTGCCACTGTTGTCGCTTGGCTTGTCTAACTACTCTCCTAACAACTGCTTGGGCCTTCTTGTATGCCACTAAGTCATTAAAAGAAAATGTAGCTTTAACTTTCTTAAAAGCTTTGTTCCTTTCCTGTATAGCCTTTTTGCAGTCATCTGTCCACCAAGGAACCATTTTACGCTGTCCATGGCCACTGCCCTTACCAATAATCTGTAATGCAGTAGAATGCATAACTTCTGTTATTATTCCATTAAAATCATCCACGCTATCACAATTATCTGTGTTTACTCCTTTCAACTTAACACTACTGAGCATACTGTATGCTGTCCAGTTAGCATTCTTTAATTTCCATCTAGGGGAGCCTACCTCCTCCAGTCGAACATGCCCCACTCCAATTTCACACATAATTGGATAGTGGTCACTACCTATAGTGGTATCTCCAAACACTTCCCATTTAGTGACACTGGCTATTGGTTCAGATACCAAAGTAAGGTCATTTGGGGATTCCAATCCTCTTGCCACATCTACTCTAGTTCCCCTTCCATCATTCACACACACCAAGCCCCTATCCTCTAGGAATTCCTCGACCATATTACCATTGTGATCTGTGTGTGTACTACCCCAAAGTGTGCTGTGCGCATTAAAATCCCCACACCATACCATCTTATTAGTTACTTCTCCAATAATACTATCAAAGATCTCTCTACTTAATTTCTTACATGGGTTGTAAAAATTCACTATCCACACATTTGAGTTGCCTATCCATACCTCTACTACTATTGCTTCTGATTCTTTACTTACACTTATAACCCTATAGCCTAGCCCCTGTTGGATAAAGGTAACTATGCCACCTCCAGTACCACCTTCCCTGTCCCTTCGAATAGCAACATACCCATATAATACAAAATCTAACTGTGATTTGAGCCAAGTTTCTTGTATACATATTACTTGAGGTTTCTCATTCATTTCTTCAATGAAACTCTTGAACTCTTGCCCATTAGCACAAAGACTATGGACATTCCATTGTAGAATCATAAAGACCATTACAAACCAGTACATGATGACTGTGTATCTTGTAATCCAGCAGTGAGTGTCTCATTTATCATTTCTACAGTTATCTCCCCCACATCAAGATATTTTTTTGCTGCCCTTATGATAATTTTGATCCTGTCTGTTCTGCTCTGAGTTTGGGCTGAACAGTTAATTATTTCGGCAAGGAAGGCCACAAACTTAACCTTATCCACTCCCACATTTATCTTATCTGCTGTATGGCCATTTGCATGATTTAGGTTCTGCTCCATCACTCTCCTCATTGGTGGTTGTTGTACCATAACATTGTCTCTCTTTGTAGCTCTATTAACTTTTTTTGATAGCCTCAGCATATGTGAGCTTCTCCTCCACTTTAACTCTTTGTACCTCAGCTGCTCGTTTGTGTGCCTCACATCCCTTATATGCTGCGCTATGCTCACCACCACAGTTACAACATTTGATTTTTGTTCCCTCATTACATTTGCCATATTCATGACCTTCCTCCCCACATTTGCCACAACGCTGTTTACCTCTACACACTGCTGCCACATGCCCAAATCTCTGACATTTGAAACATCTTAACGGTGGTGGAATGTACAGCCTCACCTGATAGCTTAAATATCCTACCTTGACTCGAACTGGCAGCACTTCTTCACTAAATTGTAGCATAATAGATAAGCTTTCCTGCTTGCCCCCATTCCTAGTATACATCAACCGTTTTGCTTTCACTACTTTAGCTCCTGTTACATTACTCAAAACATCTTCAATTGGTATGTCAGTTGCTACCCCTGTGATTACTCCTTGTACTGTTCTCTTTCCTCCCCAAGCAAAACACTTCACTCTCTTTCCATCTAAGGATGTTAGTTTAATTACGCGCTCTTGCTGCTCAATGTCTTTACATATAATCAGTAGATTTCCATCTCTAAGGGGTTTAACACTCACTTCTCCAATACTATCATTCAAAGCTTTAGTCAGCTTCAATGGATTGACAGAACCGGGAGAATCAAACTGGAGCTTTACCTTAAAACCTTCCGGTTTTCTCACACTGATAACACTATCCACATCCGAATTCCAAGAACCTTCTGAGTTGTTTTTCTTTCGTTTAGTTCTACTTTTATGTCTCACTTGCCATCCATCATTACTGTTCGTTTCTCCCACGTCCTCTCCCTCCATCTCCACCTCACTCTCTACTCCTGCGTCATTTCCTGCCATCTCTGCTCCACACCCGCCATCTCATCCACCCTCCAACCTGACAGCCATAGGCTGTATTTGAACTGTTCCGCCTGTTTGGCCAAAGTGACAAGATACCAAACAGCTCCTCCTAAAGGTCGGGAGGGGGAGAGAGAACAAGTTCAAGATTAATATATCAAAAAGGTGGAGTAAGCACTCTCAGCATGACCAAGCTGGGCGTGACAGCATGAAGTGAACATTTATATGTATTTCCCCACACCACTGAGCAGTAAGTTGAGTACGGTAAAACCAGGGAACAGTAAAGAATGCGGAGTGAATTATAGTCCAGGACGTGCTTAGCTATACTCAACACAGATATGCTTCTTGATAGTTTCATTAGTATGTATTTTATATGTGATTTCCAATTAATTCTATCATCTATTATTACCCCAAGAAATTTATTATTAGAAACTCACTATCAACACCATCTACCTGTACATTTATTGCCCTATTTATTTTATAATTATTAAATAACATGATTTTTGTTTTAGACAGATTTAATGATCATTTATTTCGATCAAACCAACTTTTTAACCTGCACAATTCTGAAGAGATTATGTTTTCTAACTCGTAAATTTGTTCTAGAACAAAACATATTTGTGTCATCTGCAAATAATACCATCTTAAATATCTTTGATACATTGCACATATTATTTATATAAAGAATAAACAGTTTAGGACCCAATACTGACCCCTGAGGGACACCACAATCAATATTCAAACGAGCTGAGACAGAGTCACCCAACTTCACAAATTGTGTCCTGTTGCTCAAATAACTTCTTATCCAATTTAATACAACTCCCCTTATCCCATATTGTTCCATCTTATTAATTAATATATCATGATTAATAGTATCAAAAGCTTTTTGAAGATCAATAAATTTCCCAGCGACATATTTATCATCTATAGAGTTACTGATTTCTTCAATTGACTCCATTAGTGCCATCTCTGTTGATCTATTTGCTCTAAATCCATATTGACTATCACTCAGTGCGTTTACATGCACATCCAAATCGAACTGCTGTTGGTAATCGAGCAGAGGGTCCCAGCAGGGGTGCCAGAGAAATCCAATCCTACATGCACACAAGTTAATCGAGCGATTGTGTGAGGTACATTGTGCACCCGAGCCACAGGTGGCGCTACACGCCCCATTGTGTTGGTGCACTTCTGGTTGTCGTCATGAAGAAGAGCTATTCAAGAGTATAAACAAAGTTCCGTGTTCACAAGAAGAGTGTTTGTAGTTTGTATGTACGAACAGAAGTGTTCCTAATAAAGTGGGCGGCTAAGGTGAAGTGTCATGCCGACCGAGGCTGTTTTTTTTTTTTTTTTCTCCGACCGAGGCTGTTGTATTTCCCGCTTGTGGTCTCGTCACTTGTCACTTCCGGAAGGGGCAGTGCTGAAGTAAGTAGCTGGACTACGTAGCTCGATAGGATAGGGTATACATGCACTAAGTAGCTCGGCAGAAATCGCATAATCTAGGTCGTGCAGCTCGATTACGAGAAATCAAGTTCTGTTCAATTTCAGCCTAGTTAAGGTGTTTCCATGCCATCTAGAACTGTGATTTCAGTCAAGCAACGGCAGAAATGCGATTTTCTCTATGTGCATGTAAACGCACTGACACAGTAGTTTGTATTTTTCAATGAATTTATCTAATGTTATTGAATAGTTTTTCAAGAATTTTGGAGAATTGAGGAAGTAAAGAAACAGGTCTGTAATTTGTGAAGCTGTGTTTGTCCCCAGATTTATACAATGGAATTACTTTTGCTATTTTCATATTACTTGGAAATGTACCGGTTTGAAATGACAATTAATGATGGTCAATGAATATACTTAATATAATTTACAACATACTATTACAGAGAAACTACTGTGGGGAAAATGAGAGGACTCTGTCCACAGTGTGTTCAACATGTCTGCTACAGAGGGAAATGACATCATGTGATGGTGGTCACATGGTATTGGGACAAACCATGTTTGATTTGCAAGGGGGAGTAACAGAGTTAGTAACAGAGCTGACAGAGGTTTCACAGACTCATCTCATCATCTCTAGCCTCTTTATCCTGTTCTACAGGGTCGCAGGCAAGCTGGAGCCTATCCCAGCTGACTATGGGCGAAAGGCGGGGTACACCCTGGACAAGTCGCCGGGTTGACACATAGACACACATTCACACCTACGGTCAATTTAGAGTCACCAGTTAACCTAACCTGCATGTCTTTGGACCGTGGGGGAAACCGGAGCACCCGGAGGAAACCCACGCGGACACGGGGAGAACATGCAAACTCCGCACAGAAAGGCCCTTGCTGGCCATGGGGCTCGAACCCGGACCTTCTTGCTGTGAGGCGACAGCGCTAACCACTACACCACCGTGCTGCCCGGTTTCACAGACATTAATAAATAAAGATATTTAAATTATTTAAATGAGAAAATCAATTTAAATAATATTTTCTTTAGTATTTAGACCAGGGGTGGCCAAACATTTTTGCTTGAGGGCCACATAAAGAAAAATATGAGCCGCCAAGGGCCGATAGAAATTAAAGGTGTCTTTTAGACTAGTTACAATGTTTTTTAGACTGTGCAAAACATTGTATTTTTGTTGCAATAGTAGCTTACTTGATATGATGTGAATTATAGGCCTACTAAACACATAATGATGTCTGAGTACTTTATTAAGTTTACAGTACACACCTTTACTTATCCTTGGTTTCATTCAAATAAGCATTTGAAAATCTCAGAATGTAACCTGAAATATGTAGAATGCAACAGACTGAACATAAATGTCTGAGTGAACAACACAGAGGGTCAAGGCAGTTTCAACACTTCTGAGAGAAAGTGGCTGTGTAAGCTAATGTAGTTTGGTATAAAATGTGAATGGCTTACATAAGAACATAGCCTAATAAAACAACCTACTTTGGTATGAAATTAATTTCAATTAGCCTAATAACTGACAATGTCACAAAGGTCTGCAAATGAATAAATAACACATTCACATGTAGCCCAAAAGGAGAAAAGGAAAAAGGCAGTACAGGCAGTCACATCAAGAAAACATGCCTGTGTATAGGCCTAATCTTAGTGCTTTAAGTAGCCTAACTGAAAATGGGTCACGATCAGTGACAAAGGTGCAACAAGACTGATGAAAACATTTGCAGGTAAAAAAAAAAATTGCAATGTCATTCAGTGGGAGCAGTGATGCTGAGTCTTGGACTGAAGAATAGCTGGCAGGTCAGGAGTAAGCCTTGATGTTGCAATGCGAAGAACGTCGCAGAGATGTCTGTCGGTCAGCCTCGTTCTTAGTCAGCTTTTGTTCAGAATCATAAGAGAAAATGTCTGCTCGCATATGTACGTAGACCCGAACTGATTAATCATTCTTGCGGCATGGCGCTTCATGAGAGGAAACCTGGTCTTATCCAAACTCTGATAAAACTCTGGTAGGGGGAGAAGCTGATGCTGACTTTTCAGTGAATCGTCGCACTAGATCTCAATAACTTCCATCTGCATACGCTCATCAACATCTGTCACATCAACTGAGAATGGTGTTGTGAATAGTTTCATGTCTTTCTCAATGACCGAAAAATCCTGAAAGTGCTTACGAAATTCTGCCAGAAGAGATGTGATCACCGATACGTATTTATTTTTTTGGGCAGAGATGTTGGCATTCGGGAAAGCTGTCTTCAGCTCCAACATTGTGGGGAAGTGAACTCCATTGAAGTCGCGTAGTTGTGCCTCTAAAAGTTTGAGCTTGACACAAAACGCTTTCAGATGTGCGTAC
This sequence comes from Neoarius graeffei, assembly GCF_027579695.1. Classification (NCBI taxonomy): domain Eukaryota; kingdom Metazoa; phylum Chordata; class Actinopteri; order Siluriformes; family Ariidae; genus Neoarius; species Neoarius graeffei. The sequence continues at coordinate 101,431,200 of NC_083573.1, forward strand.
AGGTGAGAGACAAGTTGATCTTTGCCTTGAAGGCTCTTGTTCAGTGTGTTAAGATGGCTGGTCAGATCTACCAAAAAAGCCAGGTCTGCCAACCATAGGGGATCACCCAGTTCGTGAAGAGGCTTGCCTTTCTCTTTCAAAAACTGGTCAATTTCTGATCTCAGTGAGTAAAACCTATGCAGAATGGTGCCACGACTGAGCCAGCGCACATCTGAGTGGTAGATGACGTCTCCATATTCAGCTTCAACTTCAGACAAAAAAGTTTGGAACTGTCTGTGATTGAGTGCCTTTGCATGAATGAGATTGATTTGTTTTAACCACCGTGTCCATCACATCATTCACCTGAATAGTCTTAGCACAGAGTGCTTCCTGGTGGATAATGCAGTGCATTTTTACAGCCTCACCTCCGCTTTCACGAACTTTTCTGCACACTGTAGAGGCCATCCCATTACGTTCGCCAGTCATTGCTGGAGCCCCATCTGTGGTAACGCCACACAGCTTGTCCCAGGGCAGGTTAATATCATTAGTCGCAGCCGATACAGCCTCAAAAATGTCCCTACCGTTGTCAGGGCTGGAAATTGACAGACGCCTGTAATGGAAACTTCTAATAAACACTTCAGAACGCTTAGCAGTCGTCTTTTCAGTTATTTATTATAGTAGATCATATAAACAGATATATAAAATAGGTAAGGAAAGAAAAGAATAGAAGACGACACCACTTCTGATGATGCCGAGAGTACGCGCACTCTGAGTTGTGTTTTAGTGGCTGTTATCTATTATACTCTAAAGGCATTTGCTTACTGTTTGTATCTTCACGTGATTGGCTCAAGATTTTCTATGAAGCTTTGTTAAAGCGTGCACCTGGTGTGCTCTGGTACCGTATGTGCAGGCGGATGCGTAGTTATGGAGAACTCAGGCACCCTGCTTATCACCAAGGCCACAGAAAGGCGATGACGGTACAACATTGGAAAAAACATCTTTCTCAGTATATTAGGCCACTTGAGCTCAACACAGAGAATAATAATGTTCATCCATTAAATTTCCCTCACACGCCTGTACGCCAATGGCGTCAAAATTTTGCCTCGGGTGTCGGAAAGCACATAAAGCACAAGCCCTGATGGCTTGTATCTGCAAGTGTCATAAATCACTCAAAATCACCGAAAATCGGCTTACTGTGTGTGTATGTATAGTGAGGGCGGCGCCATTTTTGTTGTTTCTCGCGAGACCTGAGTGAGACGCGTGATTTGGAGTGATTCGGCAATTTTCCACCAAATGGCGTGATTTCCGTAATTACTGGGAATTGGCACATTTTTATTTCCCGCGGGTCAAAAAAAGTAAGTAATTTGTTTCCTGTTCAGTGGGTGAATCACCCAACATCCATTTCACCACTCACCCACCCTCCACCATTCACTAAATTATTTGATTTTTTAAAATTTGTTAAAAATTAAACTCAAAATGTGTCGGGCTAGTGAATTCAGAGTCGGGCTAGTAACTTTTAAAGTTACAAGCCCCACTGGCTTGTTGGCAAAAAAGTTCATTTCCAGGCCTGGTTGTGGTACCTTTTAGACTCATAAGATCAAGCAACTCCTCGGTAATGCCAAAGTTAATGTCGACGGCGCGTAAAAAAATCAGCAGCTGCGCTGTGTCTGTGGCATTGATACTCTCATCACATGCAATTGAGTAAAACTCAAATGCTATTGCCTTGTCTGATACTTGCTGATTCAAGTTAGCTGAGAGGTCTTCGAGTCGTCTGGCAACTGTTTGTCTGGACAAACTCACATTTCTGAAGTCCTGAATCTTCTCTGGACACATTATCCTGGCAACTTTAGTGAGGTAGTGTTTAACAAATTCACCATCCGAGAAAGGTTTTCCATGCTCAGCGATCAGTTGAGATACCTCATAGCTAGCTCTGGTGCTGTTTTCTTGAAGTTTGTTGGCACGAAAAAAATGCTGCTGTTGTGCTAACAGGCTAGCTGTCATCTGTTTGACTTTTCTCTCCCTCTCCAGGCCAGTGTATGAAGTGTATGACTGATGTTTAGTTTCATAGTGTCTTCGAACATTATAGTCTTTCATCACTGCTACAGACTCCTTGCAAATCAAACAAACACATTTTCCCTTAATCTCTATGAAAAAGTATTCATTTTCCCATCTAGTCTGAAATTTTCTACACTCAATATTTTTTGTCTTTTCACTTCCATCTTTTGTCAGTTACTGTGATAGCGCATGTAATCGCTCATCTGAGTGCTTTGCTTGTCTCCAAGGCAACAACCAATAAAGTAAACAACAGTAACGTGAGCGAACGCGAGTAACTCAACCAAAGATTATAGAGTGGAGCCAAATCTTGCTCAAAATTGCAGCGCCACCCAGTATTGAAACTAAAAAGTGCAATGTACTCAGACTGACATTACAACGGGCCGAATTACAGTTTAATTTTTATAATTCATAGCGGGCCACATAAAAGAGAGCGATGGGCCGCAGTTGGCCCGCAGGCCGTAGTTTGACCACCCCAATTTAGACTTTTGAAAGAAATAAAACAGTTGTTGTTGACTTTAATGGTCTTTATTCATTATTGTGAAAATAAGACTCCCTCAACTGAAACACAGACGGAGCAAAAACGGTCAATTTAGGAACATTATGAAAAATTTCAAGTGTAATGAAGCAAATGATAGATAAAATGGGTGGCACGGTGGTGTAGTGGTTAGCACGGTTGCCTCACAGCAAGCAAGTTCTGGGTTCGAACCCAGCAGCCGTCGAGGGTCTTTCTGTGTGGAGTTTGCATGTTCTCCCCGTGTCTGCGTGGGTTTCCTCCGGGTGCGCCGGTTTCCCCCACAGTCCAAAGATATGCAGTTAGGTTGACGTGGGGCGGCCTTGGGCTGAAGTGCCCTTGAGCAAAGTACCAAACCCCTGTGACTGCTCCCCGGGCGCTCTGGTGTGGCTGCCCACTGCTCTGTGTGTGTGCGCGTGTGTTCACTGCTTCAGATGGGTTAAATGCAGAGGAAGAATTTCACTGTGCTTGAAGTGTGCATGTGACAAATAAAGGTTTCTTCTTCTTCTTCTTCTAATGTTTGTGTGATAACATTCTTTCCATTAATTGATAAAATCTGATATTTTGAAGAAAATAGTTAGAATAAATATAATTATCATCAAAGGACATGGAATGTGTCCTGAATGATAGAATGACTCTTGTGTTTCTCCATGAAATGATTGGACAGCCACCAAACACTGATTCAGTTTGAAGCAGGAGTTGAGACACAAAAGAACCCTGGAAATGTAGTTGTAAACAGTACAAGAAATTGTTGTGTGTATCAAGTTTTTTGCGTGCAAGTTTTAACCTGTTTTTAGCTCCTCCGGCCTCAGGCCAGGCCGGATGACGTGCAATCACGCGTCGTCCGTCCATCATCATCCGTCCACAATTTACAAAAATTGTTACTCCTCCTACAGGATCGATCGGATTTCAATCAAACTCACATACAGTGTTCCCCAGGTGGGTGTGCGTAAAAGTTGTCAAGATGGTGGTGCCACCTGTCATACTTAGGATTTTCTGGGCGTCTTGGCCGGTCTGAGCTCCAGCCTCATTCAGGCTATTTTTAATATCTGTTTTTAATGACTAATGTCTGAGTATTTTAAGCACTTTATAATATGTTTGGTTGAAATGCGCAGCCTTGTCTTTTATTTGTCTATGTGATTTAATTTGTTGCTTATTACTCAAATTTAATTAAGACAAAGAGGTTCTGTTAATTCAAACTGGATATACAGTCATCCATATCCACTCCATATTATATTAGCATGTACACTTCCCTTAATTTGTGTCTGTAATAATATCTGTGTTGTAGAATGATGAAGAGAAAGAGATCAGACTCACCAGAACCCAGCTGTGTGTCCATGAAGAGTGACTGGTCAATGGAACGCCCAATTTTCTTCAGAGACAGAGACAGTCCTGCTGATCTGAGGTCAGTATAGTGAGGTGTTTTACAGCACTGTTCCACCTGATCAAACTCACTGGTATCATTGTGAAGCCCTTCATGAGCTTTATCAGGTGTTGAAGCAGTAAAACACTAAACTGTGCAGTGCTGCAACTCTCGGACTGGCAGTGAGGAAAACTGCTGGAAGAGTTCAGTTCAGCCTGCAGTCCCTGAGCTGGAGGGTCTGTGGTGCGACACAAGAACATTTACACCTGGGACATTAATCACTCTATCACTATTTCATTCATTCATTCATTCATTCATTCATTCATACATGTGTTTCTAAATGTGTGTGTGTCAGTGAGGAAATCCTGAACTCAGTGTATTGTGTTAAGAGGAGAGTGTTAAATATCTGTCTCTGTATTTGAGTGTGTGTTGTACAGCTATGATACATATAGTCCATATTCCAGCATGTGTTTTGTTTGTTCACAGACCACAAAAGAAGAAATCAAACATCAGCAGACATCAGCTGGAGTCCATATTCAAGGTGTGTGTGTACAGTTTTATCCACATACAGCAGCATTATGGGTAATCAGACACAATTTCAGTTGTAACTGACTTTTCTTCTTTTCCTAAAATAAATCCTCTCTCACTGTGTAACATTATAATATTGGGGTCTGTTCCTGTGTGTTTCTCACCAGGAGCTGGAACACAAAGTCATCAGTGTGATCCAGAAGGAGCTGAAGAGGTTTAAGAAGCTCCTGAGTCCAGATTCCCCAGCATGCTCTGAGAGGGAGGTGGAGGATGAGGAGGATCAGAGCAGTGTCAGAGAGGGAGTGCTGAAGATCACACTGCACTTCCTGAAGAACATGAACCACACAGATCTCGCTCACACACTGCGCAACAGTAAGAGCTCTGAGTCATCACTTTATTTTATCTCCTTCAGTTTGGTTCATATTTAAATACATCATATTAAATTTATCAAGCTGAATAAGTCAGTGATATTAGAACTCTGAAATTAGTTTTATTTTACAATGTATATATTTTCCATCTAAATTCTATACATTAATCAGGAACGCACATCAATATTTTATTTATATTGTTCTCAGTGATTTTGGATGAAAAGATGTTATTACTTTGTTTCTCAGAACACGTCTCTGTGTATCAGCAAAATCTGAAATCCAACCTGAGGGAGAAGTTTAAAAGAATTAATGAAGGAATCTCACAGCATGGAAGCTCAGCTCTTCTGAATGAGATCTACACAGAGCTCTACATCACAGAGGGTTGGAGTGGAGATGTCAATAAAGAACATGAGGTGAGACAGATTGAGACGGCGTCCAGGAGACCAGCAACACAGGAGACACCCATCAAATGTAAGGATCTCTTTAAAGACACGTCCATCAGAAGTGTGCTGACTAAAGGAGTTGCTGGAATTGGAAAAACAGTCTCTGTGCAGAAGTTCATTCTGGACTGGACTGAAGGAGAAGCGAATCAGGACGTCACCTTCATGTTCCCACTTCCCTTTAGAGAGCTGAATCTGATGAAGGAGAGAAATCTCAGTCTGATGACTCTTCTTCATCACTTTTTCCCAGAAATGAAAGGATTTCGATTAATAGACTGTGATGTGAACAAAGTCCTGTTGATCTTTGATGGTCTGGATGAGTGTCGACTTCCTCTAAATTTCCAGAACAATGAGAGATTGTGTGATGTGACAGAGTCGGCCTCAGTGGATGTGCTGCTGACAAACCTCATCAAGGGGAATCTGCTTCCCTCTGCTCTCCTCTGGATAACCTCTCGACCAGGAGCAGCCAATCAGATCCCTCCTGAGTGTGTAGACCAGGTAACAGAGGTACGAGGGTTCAGTGATCCTCAGAAAGAGGAGTACTTCAGGAAGAGGATCAGTGATCAGAGCCTGGCCAATAAAATCATCAAAAACATGAAGTCTTCAAGAAGCCTCTACATAATGTGCCACATTCCAGTCTTCTGCTGGATCTCAGCCACTGTTCTCGAGAAAATGTTGGGTGAAGCAGAGAGTGGAGAGATCCCCAAGACTCTGACTCAAATGTTCACACGCTTCCTGATCTTTCAGATCAAACACAAGGACCAAAAGTACCATCAGAAATGTGAGCCTGATCCTCAGCAGACCAGAGCGAGTATCCTGGCACTGGGAAAACTGGCTTTCCAACAGCTGGAGAAAGGAAACCTGATCTTCTATGAGGAAGACCTGAGAGAGTGTGGCATTGATGTGAGAGAAGTGTCAGTGTACTCAGGAGTGTGTACCCAAATCTTCAGAGAGGAGTTTGGGCTTCACCTGGGGAAGGTGTTCAGCTTCGTACATCTGAGTGTTCAGGAGTTTCTGGCTGCTTTATACACGTTTATCTCTTTCATCAGCAGAAAAGTAACAGAACAACAAACCACTGATCTGTCTGATCTTTTCACCAAATCAAACATGTCTGATTTCCTCAGGAGTGCAGTGAACAAGGCCTTACAGAGTGAGAATGGACACCTGGACCTGTTCCTCCGCTTCCTTCTGGGTCTCTCACTGGAGTCCAATCAGACTCTCTTACGAGACCTACTGCCCCAGACAGGAAGTAGCACTCACAGCAAACAGGAAACAGTCGAGTACATCAAGGAGAAGATCAGGGAGAATCCATCTCCAGAGAAATCCATCAATCTGTTCCACTGTCTGAATGAACTGAATGATCATTCTCTTGTGCAGGAAGTACAACGTTACCTGAACAGAGATGATTTCAGTCGTCTCAGTGGAGTCAGACTCTCTCCTGCTCAGTGGTCAGCTCTGGTGTTTGTGTTACTGAACTCAGAACAGGAGCTGGATGAGTTTAATTTGAGGAAATATTACCCATCAGATGAATGTCTTCTGAAGCTGCTGCCAGTGGTCAAAGCCTCCAGAAAAGCTGAGTGAGTGTTTTTATTTTTATTTATAAATGTATTACTGCATGGTTTGTTATTTTAATGTCACACTGAACTGCAGTGTTTAGATTAATGCTTGTTAATAGTGACTCTAATCTTCTTCAAACAAAAAGTACTTTTACAGGAGATGGTTTCACTTTTTACACTAACAGGTTATTAAACCAACTTTTTGACACACGTGAACACACCACCTGTACTCAGGTCCACTCCAAACCCCCAGAAATCAGAGGTGTGTGTGTGAGCAGAGAATGATACACACCAACTGTTTTACTGTCTGTTTGAAACTCAACACACAACTTTGTGTTCAGTTCAAATAATTACATCATATTTTTCCCAAAATCTTGACCTCCAGCAGTAAAACAACCCCAATAAGAAGTGTCCATCAAACCCCACCCTGACAAACTCCTGACCAATCAGAGAACTCCCTCATGGACAAACAGTTTGGTGCTCTGGAAAATCAGTGCAGTGTGAAACTAACCAAACCAAATGACAGTAACACACTGTGCACTGAAAAAAAAATCCTTTGCATTTACTTGATTTTAATGTATACATCGGTCCCACATGATCAGAATGTGTATGACTGACATCATTTCCTTCTTTTTCTCAATGAATTATTACTTTTGGGGCAGCATGGTGGTGTAGTGGTTAGCACTGTCACCTCACAGCAAGAAGGTCCTGGGTTCGAGCCCAGCGGCCGACAAGGGCCTTTCTGTGTGGAGTTTGCGTGTTCTCCCCGTGTCTGTGTGGGTTTCCTCCACAGTCCAAAGACATGCAGGTTAGGTTAATTGGTGGCTCTAAATTGACTGTAGGTGTGAATGTGAGTGTGAATGGTTCTGTGTCTGTGTGTGTCAGCCCTGCGATGACCTGGCGACTTGTCCAGGGTGAAGCTCGCCTGTGAGCCTGTAGGACAGGATAAGCGGCTACAGATAATGGATGGATGGAATTATTACTTGTTAAATAAAAATATTTCAATCATGTTCGACTATTTAAAAGAATCAAGTTGATTTAACTTTTTTTTTTTTTAACTATTGCAATGCCAATTCATGGAGTAATGTTAAAGTGATATCATGTTCAGGATACCAGATTTTTAAATGTAACTAACTTGATTTGTGAATGCTAATATTATTTAAAGGTATTATGTAACTTAAAAGCAATTTTATGATGTCCTTACAACCCAAGTTAGGTCTCTAAATTTAAATTTATTTGTTAAAGCCAGCCAAATTGTTTTGTATTTAAAGTTTGTGCAAATACAAAAATCAAATATAAAAAAAAAAAATTGCATTGACAAAAAACAAAGATTCAGGGTTCTGGATTAAACGTTGACTGTATTGATCCTTAAACTTTACAGATCACACATTTTACCTGAACAGAAGGACTCAGTGCAGTTGCCATACAGTAAATTCAGCATAAAAACACACAGCAGATACAGTATAAACTTATCATAGTACATTAAAAAATACTGTGAACTGTTAGTACAGCGCAACAGTGCATCCTCAAGAGTGAATACAAAACAATTACAGTATTTTATTGACGTAAGCCAAACATGCCACAGACTGAATAAGGCAAATAAGCTCTAGTGCTTCATAAAAAATAAAAAATTTCCCATGAGGGTTAACCCTGTGAACACCATTTTACACAGCTGACAACTTTGACAAATCAAAGTGGATTTACAAACAAAAAGTAATCAACCCTGCATCAACTCATCACTGAGAAATAAACACACACACGCACACACAAAAGTGGATACACAACAGAAATCAGTCTGAGCCGTTGACTGAGAGCCTGTTTTTCAGAGCAAGTGCTTTGTTGGAAAGTTTACCTCCATCCAGTTCCATCCAAATCTTTTGGATGACCTTAAAAGTGTAGCGGAGGTCAGCAGGGTAGCTGAGGTTCAGCGCATACATCGGTCCAAACAGCATAGCAACAGCTAATGCTACATTATCAAGATCTTGTGACACCTTGATGCCTTCAAGAACAATGCCAATGTCCTCTGCTTCATCACTTGAAGCATGTTCTTTAAGAACATAAATCCCAATGGTGGTGTCTTCAATGGCCTCACTGATGGTGTTTTGATCCATGCTCTGTCCAAAACAGACAAAAGGTAGGTAAACCAAACCTTTTCACCAAGCCCTATCAAGAAAAGAATAAACATAAAATAGTGACACTGTAGATCTAGGTAAGGTGAAAGTTAGAATGAAGGTAAATTTAAAGACAAGAACAAGTAACTACAGCAGAACATGATATAAACATTTAATAAAATGGAAGCATTATCTGTTCCATGAGAACACACTGTGAACGCACCTGCTGATTGGCTGAAATAATGTTCTGAGGCTCGGTCCGAGCCACTTTGTTGCCCAGTTACAGAACCATGGTTGTGTATGAACACTGGATTCTTTTTCAGTGCACACACAGATCAGACAGCTGGTGGACCATGAGGAGATATTTACTGAGTTTGACAAAAAGTGTATTGCACGATTGTTCTTGAGAACCATTTATTCTACCTTTAAGTTAATTCGTCTACGTGTGTGTGTGACCGCAGCCTATACTGCCAGACACGACGTGGAAGCGCCGGTAGGGTTTTTGTAATTATGTAGAATTCCTCTAGGGGTCAACAGAAGTTGCGCGCTGTAGCTTTAAAGGAGAACTGAAGGCAATTATTTTTTTTAATCATCAAAATACTATGTATGTCATTTTATTAAATATAGGAATGCATTTTTGATCGCTATTTTGTCGCTGCTATAGCAAGTTATGAGTGTTTGAAATATGCTCTGTAATATATCAGAGATGGGACCAAGTCACACATGTGCAAGTCCCAAGTAAGCCCCAAGTCTTTTTTGTCTTGGGCAAGTCAAGTCAAGTCACCTTAGGCGTATTGGCGTAATTTTAGCAGCAGAATATGAATTTAATACATTGAAAAGGCAATACATCAGTAAACATCAGTAAACATCCCTGGCACGTGTGCCCAACCTGTTAAATATTTGCATTTTAAATACTCACGTTCTGTAAAATACATAAAACAAAACAGTAATAATGTCACAAAGTTATTTATTGATGGCAAAATTGATTGCAAGATTGAAAGCCAACTAAGTTTCTCACATTGTCATCAGCCAACAAGAAAAATAAACAGAGAATTGGCATTCTGTTATGTGCGTAGTTAAAAGAGGGTAGGACGACACCTTGGGTTAACAGGGGCATGAGCTCCTCCAATCTCTAATCACGTCAGATGAGATGATTATTATTATTAAGATACACGTGGAGAAACCTGAAGTGACTTCGATGTATGTTTGCGCCAGTAAAAAAAAAAAACCCAAAGGATAGAGAAATGTGTCAGACATAATTTAGGTCTCAAAAAGAAGACCTGTTCGCCCGTGCAAAAGTGACATCATCTTACCCCATATGACAAGCTACAGAGGTGTGTGCAAAAGCGCTCTCTCTCTCGCTCTCTCCCTCTCCGAGGCTGCCTCAGCCTGTGCGGAGCGGGGACAGATAGAACGACTTTGGCACGGGAGTCTTGTTTCCTGCTATAATAGATTGTTACGAAAATAAATGTTAAATGAAATATGCATCCCGCGCATTCCTTTCCACAGGGACTTTGCTCACAACGTTTCGGTCGTGGCTAACGCACTGTCCTCCTTACCACAAGTGCAACGTTTCGGGAACAATACGGAAAGGACAGTGCGCGGGATTCATCTTTCCTTGAACAATTACCCAGAGACTTTTTAAATTACCTCACTGGGAAATATCCAATGCACCTGTTCAGTTACAGAGTTGTGCTCTCTAAATTGTAGTCATTCAAACCATTGTTTTGGCAGCCTGGTAGCCTGATATACTAGATGTAAATTCATGGTTTGGATGACTGCACAATTTATTTTCGTAACACTGTGTTACAGCGGGAACCGAGACTCCCGCGCACAGTCAGCCTATTTTGCAGAGTTTAGTATTGCTGCTAACCTGTATTCAAACAGCGAGTGGCATGCCGGGGAATCCAAATCGTGGCGCTTTTTTCAATAGTGCATGATAGGCAGTGGGACGGAGTTTTCTTTTCTTTTTTGATCGGGTAGTGTGACGAAAAAAATGTGCAGGTTGCTGCACTGCTATTTCAAACGGCTATGATAAACTCCCCTGCCTCTATGCCCTATGGACAGTCTGGCTAATGTACACGAACACACTTACACGAATTTGTACTGCTCATGAACGTGTACATGTTCACAAGCTGACCATTAGCTTAACCCTGAAACAGAACAACAGGGTAGGAAGCTGCTTATGTTATTCAGCATCACAACTGCAAAGTGCACAATCAACTTACTACTACTGATATACAATATCATTAAACTTGACGTAACTACATTGCTTACCAGCATTCACATAAGAATTTCACAATAATAAGCTGAATCCCTAGCTACATCTGCAATGGCTAAAATCCTCCTACCGCTCACGCTCGTGGCTAACATTGGCTAAAGAGGAGTTTAGCTGCTATCACCAAATAACAACACATTAATAAACTTACTGGGCAGAATGGATCTTCAAATGCCGGACGAAATTGGAGGTCATGGTCTGGCTGTCAGAAATCGTCACGTTGCAAATCTTGCACTGCGCCGTTCGTCGTTTACCTTCTCGGCAGTAGCCCTTGAAGCCGAAAGTGATTACTCTTGGGATGGCTGACATGATGATATGATGTGAAATCTGTGAACACATCGTGGCATGGGGCGTGCCGGTATATAGCCCACGCAGAGAGCGTGCCTGATGGACAGGGCGGTGACAACGCAACGGCAGTGCAATCAAAATTACTGAAGTATGTGCATATTACATTTTATTTTCACAATAAAAACACGATGGAAATAACACTCAAGTCATCGTGTGTCAAGTCAAGTCCCGAGTCTTAAACTTCCAAGTCCGAGTCAAGTCTCAAGTATTTTCATGTTTTGTCAAGTCAAGTCACAAGTCATGAAAACAGTGACTCGAGTCAACTCGAGTCCAAGTCTCAAGTCCCCACCTCTGATATCAGTCCATATGTCAAAGCAATGGCCGTAAACGAGATTCGCTGAGACCTGTGCGAGACATCGTAGGACGGAAGTATAACATTAAAGGAAAAGGCAACTTTTGTACAAAATCACCACAAATAGATAGATAAATATATAAAGTAATCGATCATGGAATTTATAGAGAAAGAACAGACCGCATAACAGTATCTTTTAACTCTTAATAATATGGGCTTGCGCTGAGCTCAGCGAAGATGCGTTCCGCCATATTGATCTACTGCGTGACGTCATGCGGCCCACCACTGAAAAGAACTCTTCAGTGCTTCGTGGTAATAAGGTAAAAAACCAGTACAATCGCTTCTTCAAAGTTTCACCAAATGGTTTTATTTATGCAACTTAAAGCTCATAAGACTGTATAACTTTGGTTGAGTAAAAACACGGAGCAAAAACATGGCTGAATCCTGAATGACTCCTATTTGGATTTGTCCTACCAAGCCTACTGCGCATGCGTGAAGCGGCTCGGCTCGGTTTTCCCTTTCGGGCGCTCTCGTTTTCTGTTAGAATTTGGTAAAGAAAAAAAAAAAATTATTTACCAGCTTACCGGGTCCATGAACATAAATCTGACAGCTGACAAGGTCGGGATATAAACGAATCGAATACAAGCCACCCGCCGGGACTCCTAATCACAGTGATCTGTCTGTAAACACTGTTTTCATGGGCTCAGTGACGTCACAGATCAGAGGGAGGCGCATTAACGAAAGATTCTGATTGGTTTATAGTTGCCCACAATCTCAAAATGGCTGCCTCCTCCAACTTCGACTCCTCTGTGTCAATTCATGATTTCAAAGTTAAAAATATTTTTTCATGTTCGATATATAATGGAAATAATTAACAGAATTGATTACGTATATGTTTTTCTCCTATTACACACCTGGTTTTGTACAAAAGTTGCCTTTTCCTTTAAAATTGCGCCTCTCCTTGGTTCACCTCTGAGCTTAGGGCCATGAAGGCCAAGGGAAGGCGGCTAGAGCGCCTTTATAAGAAAACCAGCCTTACTATTCATCTTTCACTCTTCTCTCAACACATCGCAAACTATAAGGATGCTCTTAATGCTGCCCGATCCTCTTACTATGCGAACATCATTAAGAGTGGCAACCATCGACCCAAAGCTCTGTTTAATACAATAAATAAACTTCTTCAGCCTCCTTCCTCAACCACTCCCAGTTCCCCTGCTCAGTGTCAGGCTTTTTTGGATTTTTTCAAGGATAAAATTGACAGTATTTACCAACACTTTCATTCTGAAATTCATTCTTCTGTCTCGCAAGTAGCTCTTTCTCATAAAGCTGACTGCTGTCTCTCTGCTTTCTCTCCTGTTGATTCTTCTAAAGTATCAGAAATCATGACTAAGTCCTCCTCCTCCTCATGTCTGCTGGACCCTGCACCCACTGCACTTCTTACATCCTGGGTATCTGCTATCTCCCCTTATATTGCTCATATGATTAATCAGTGTTTTGCTTTAGGCACTGTTCCCATCTCCCTCAAAATTGCTTCAGTTACACCAATACTAAAGAAACCTGGTCTAGATTCTCTTTCACTGTCCAATTACAGACCCATTTCAAATCTCCCTTTCCTAGCTAAAGTAATGGAGCGAGTTGTAGCCTCTCAGCTTCATACTTTCCTTGCTCGTAATGATCTCTATGAACCCTTTCAGTCAGGCTTTCGCAATCTGCACAGCACTGAATCTGCTCTCTTAAGAGCAATTCTCTCTTTTATGGTCTCCCTGCCACATTGCTCAATCACCGGCAGTTCATCCAAAACTCAGCAGCAAGAGACCTCACACTCACCAAGCGCACTGCTCACATCACTCCTGTTTTACAGCAACTGCATTGGTTGCCAGTTATTTGTCGGATCAAATACAAAATCTTGCTTTTAACCTATAAAGCTCTTCATGGTTTCGCCCCTTCCGATCTCTGTGAGCTAATTCATTTGTACTGTCCCTCCCGCTCCCTCAGATCTTCTGTCTGTGGACTTCTGACTGTCCCACGTTTTAAACTGGCATCTATGGGTGGCAGATCATTCACTGTTGCTGCTCCTAAACTTTGGAACTCGTTACCACAGTCGCTTCGTGACTGTTCCACTCTCTCTTCCTTCAAAGCTAACTTGAAAACTTTTCCCTTCACCTCACACTACGCTTCCTAGTGTGGCGTTTTTTTTTTTTTTTGCAACTCCTGTGTAAAGCATCCTTGGGTTTGTGAAAGGTGCGATATAAATTGAAATTATTATTATTATTATTACAGCGGAAATCAAAGTGACCAACATCTGCCAACGTTCCCTGTGTCCAAAATCACTCACTCGTTCACTACTCCCTACTCCCTATATAGGGAATTACTATATAGAGGACTATATACTGAGCTCATTGGTAAAATGTAAAAACACTTTTGGACACTAGTCCGTCGCGCTGGTATTTACGTCATTACTGTCGTACAATTAAAACGTGCCAGATCAGTCGGCTGGTGGGTTTCAAAATAATAAATACATGCGTGTGTTTGTGATAAATCCATATTATACTGAGCGCATTTCCCACATTAATCAATACAGAGTGCCTGCAGCTTTCAGTTCTTTTAAATCTTTCTTCTTCGCAGACTTTTAATTTGATTTCTTTCAGTGCGACCGCAAAAAAAGACGCGCGCGCCCTCTTTCGAACGGTGATGTAATCAAGCCGGAAGTTTTGTTTGTTTTGATAGCGATCAGGAAAGTTTGAAAAAAGTAGGCAGTAATTGTCATTTAAACTCGTTTTTGTGCGATATTTCGTTTGGAAAACAGTTTTCAAAATGGCGGCACTGACACCTGGCTGACACTTCACGTTTCGAAGTCTCGCACAAGTCTCGTGAAGATCGCGCGGATAAGCGACACCTGCCGTGGACCAAGCGAACTAAACTCAACACGGCTTAAAACCGAATAGGCCGATAAGTATAATATTTAATTGCAATTAGTTGACAATACGAGTCACAATATAAGGTTACTAAAACTGAAAACGTAATTGAAAAACACGTTAATTAAGAAATAAAGCAAGTTTAAAAATGACTTCAGTTCTCCTTTAACATTGACATGAGCCCGCATTTTACTGACACTTGCACCAACATATTCATAGCCACACCAGCATTTATTTGACATGTTTATTCACACACACACACACATATACACACACACACACTGTCCTAAACATGTCATTACTAAATAAGCGGCTGCTCTCCACCAGCTGCGACTTTTTTTTATTTATTTATTCGTATACCGTACAATTATACAAAACAATCACAATACAACTACACAAAAAAACAAAAATCAAACACAACAGCGAATTTAAAATTGAGTGAAAAACCAAAATCAACAGTGAGGAATAATGTGTATATGGAGATGTCTGTGTGTGTGTGTGTGTGTGTGTGTGTGTGTGTGTGTATAAGGAGTAGTACTGACTTACTGTTAGACCGGGGAGATGGAGGCTAGATCGCAAAGAAGGAGGGTTCCAAAAGAAATTAGTATTATTATCTTTATGTAGGATAATAATAAGAGAAATAAGAATAGGAATAATTTGATTAGTTGACTGATTATACAGATTGCCTGGGCACCCAAGTATGACCACAGTGTCATCCCGCCCTCGCACAGGATAACCAAGAACAACAACACCGGCTGCGAGTTTAACGAAGCACCGTGGTCAGAAGCAGGACCGGGAGCCGGGGCTCAGCGGAGAAACACGATTATTGACGTTAACGATCAACTGTAAATTAACTAGCGGGTGTTAGCTAACGTTCGCAAACATGCAATGCATATATATATATATATATATATATATATATATATATATATATATATATACACACACACTAGGGCTGCACGATATCAGAAAAATATGCGATATTCGATAACATGACTGAATATCTTGATATCGATATGTATCACGATAATTAATGTTTTTCTTACCTCTACTCGCCGTTCTGCCCTGTATCTAGCATTTAAAAAAAAAACACCCAATGCATCGCTTCCATTCCAACATTATTTTTTTATTGGAAAAACATGGCTACACCTGCAATGGTGTCCATCAATCATCTTTAAATCTCTTAATTTTTGTGAGCGCAGCAGAAAATGTCTTAAGTTGAAGTAAACAAAAAACTGAAAACTACATTACATTAACATAAAGCATTCAAAATGGCAATTTCAGCGGCTCCCGGGAGATGAAGGTGAGCGACACAGATTCACCATAAACTCAAACACAATCTGTTAATAACACATGCAGGTGAGAGAGCAGTGGTGTGTGTGTGTGTGTGTGTGTGAGAGAGAGAGCGAGAGAGCGGTAGTGTGTGAGAGTGAGCGAGCGGTAGTGTGTGTGTGTGTGTGTGTGTGAGAGAGAGTGAGAGTGGTAGTGTGTGCGAGTGAGCGAGCGGTAGTGTGTGTGAGAGAGTGAGAGGTAGTGTGTGTGTGAGAGAGTGAGAGAGAGTGCGGTTTTATGTTTTTATGCTTCTGTACAGCAGTGTTTGTCCCAGTGAGCCGCCCCACCACTGTTTTACAGGTACATGTCTTGCAAAGTGCAAAGTACCTGAGTTTGCAGTACATCACCCCTCCTGAATCCAAAGTACTTCCAAATAGCAGACGTGCATTTTTTTTTTTTTTTTTGGAAACCAGTTCCTCCTCACACAAGTTTGTCTCACCACACTTGCTTCCGCCATCACCACGAGGCTTTTACTTGTTTTGCAATAGGGGGCGGAGTTATCCCGCGGCACTTGTTGACATTCAAATGTGATTGGACGGCACAGAAAAATGTGCCTTTTATCGAAATTTAAGTAATTTTTGCGATATGTGTATCGCAAACTATGATATCGCGATATCGATACTTTTTCGATATATTGTGCAGCCCTAATACACACACACACACCAGAAAAAGTTAACAGGCTGTTGTAATTGTTCCGTAACATTACTGTTTGAAAACGGCACTCGAGTGGACTATCGCCCAACTTTCTTGAACACAAACATATATAAATTTGAAGAACTTACTTTTTCAGTGATTGGGTTTCTCTCTGCGGTGACTTGTTGTTGAAGAAAATGGAGACTTGTCCATACTTTTCGCGGGGTTGCAGGTCTTCTTGGCTTATTTGGCCTCCAACTTATCGGCTCATTAGCGCCACCTTCTGCTCCGGAGTGGTTAACGACACTTTCTGGCGACATTTGAACATATTCTGAGCTTGTTTTTTTAATTCAATAAATTTCAATCAACAAGAAATAAATTATTACATTCAGCATTCTCTATAAACAACTGAAGTCTACTTGATTAATCCATGTTCACAAGCAGAATATAAATTAATTGTGTTGCATTTACTCACTTCATTTTTGGAAATTTAAAGACCCGATATTTCCCTTTTTTCAGTGTGTGTGAGAGAGAGAGTGAGTGTGGGTGAGAGAGTAGTAGTGTGTGTGTGAGTGAAAGAGTGTGTGTGTGTGTGAGAGAGAGAGAGAGAGAGAGAGAGTACTGTGTGTGTGTGAGAGACAGAGAAAGAGAGTACTGTGTGAGAGAGAGAGAAAAAGAGAGAGAGTACTGTGCGCGCACGTGTGAGAGACAGAAAGAGAGAGTGTGTGTGAGAGAGTAGTGTGTGTGTGTGTGAGAGAGAGAGAGTACTGTGTGTGTGTGTGTGTGTGTGTGTGTGTGAGTACTGTGTGCAGTGTTTCCCACAGACCAGGTAGCAATTTGTGGTGCTCCACTGTGCCGATGACGGAATCGTACGCGGTGGTGTCATGGCGGTCGGTGGAGTCGGTCATTGGGGTGTATGCAAAGTGTTTACAGCGGGCGGTGTTCAAACACACAGTATTTTTCTTCAGAGTCACCTGCTGGGACTATTTTAAAGCTACAAGAAGCATTTGAGATTATTCAGTTCAATCTAAATTCTTTTAAGTTCTTTAAGAGAAGACAGCTAAAACAATTTTTACCAGAACCCTGCCTTGTTTCATTCCTCGACCCAACTTTACATTACAGGGCAGGCCATTAGTTTGCTGGGCTTGATGTTGGTGGAAAACCTGTCTTTTAAATTTATGAAAATTACTCACCAAAATTGAAGTTAAAGTTTAGTTTTTACTAGAGATGCACCGAGTGCAATTTTTTGGGCCGATTCCGATTTTCCATGGAGTGTGACCTGCCGATACCGATTTTGGCCGATTCCGATTTCATTTTTTCAAACCACTTCACAGCACACACAAAGACTATTTTCTTTTTATCTTTTCTTTAATAGAACGTTCTGCCAGATTTTCAGTAATAAATTTTCAACACCTCAAAGGTTGACAACAAACAAAAAGACATTGTTCTTTGTAAAATCTTTCTCCATGTTTGATATTAACATATTAATTCCTGAAATAGGAAATTCACACAAACATTTTTTTCTTTTCCCATCCAATATCTGGCACAAAAACAACTTCCCCCTCATATATTATTTGCCTACTGCTATGGAACACACTTTCATAAGCCCATTTAGATCTGAAAACTTCTGCCTTATAGAACAACCCATTTCTTCATTCAGTATCAAAATACAAAAATAATTTCCAGTCATACTTTTACCATAGCCATTCTATCATCTTTGTCAAATGTGTATTTGTAGAGTAATTTCCAGTGGAATCAAGTGCAACCAAGGTTGTAAAAAACAAAAAGACATTTTTCTCTCTCTCTCTCTTTGTACAAATCTAACTAGATGTTTGGTAATAGGCTCACGTATTAATTCCTGTAGTGGGAAATTCACACAACCACAAACATTTTCTTCTTTTCACATCCAATATCTGGCACACACAAAAAATTCACTGTATTTGGATATCCAATTATAGTGATTTTTTTTTTTTTGTTAACGGCGCGCGCGCCGGAGCTCATTAGGCACGCAGGACTGACACTGTTCTGCGCAAGCGCAACACAATTGCACTAGAAAGCATGTTCAAGCTGCCAGTGTAGCTGCAGTCTTTTTAGTTGCGAATTACGAGTATTTCCACTTTCATCCCGATGTGATACACAAGTTTTGATCGGCATATTTTAATTTTGCCCGGCCGGTCGCCGGTCATGGCCGATCACGTGAAAATCGTCTGATTCCAATCAGCAGCCGGTCAATCGGTGCATCTCTGGTTTTTACCTTAGTTTTTTGCCTTTTTGGTGGCAATCTTTCAATCATTCTTTAGTTGACATTCAAGGAATAAATTGCAAAAAACAAGCTGGAGGTTTTTATTTTAAATATTGAACTCAACACTTACCTCAACCAATACTAAAATGAAATAAATAGTATAATGTAACAAAATAATAATAAAATATCATAATTAGATGTAAGAAACCACTTAAGGTAACACCATAATTATCGATAATGAAAAAGCATTACCCTGATTGGTGCAAAGCCTGCATGCCCTATCAGAACATCTAATTCTGCGTGGCTTCCTGAAAAAAAAACCCTCCAGTGCCCTATCGTAAGGGAAGTCATTGCTGAAGCGGGATAAACGGGATAATGCAATAAGGCCGGTTCCTCGCGTCAAGCTGCTGCTGGATGCATCAAAATTGGTTTATAGCCTGACTCAGTTCCTGTAAGCTAAGAAGGCTATGATAAAGCTCATCACGAGCACGACGTAGGCTACCTTTTAAAATAAGGGGTCGAAAGGCGAATCGGGGAGGCTGCGTTATTTTTAATTAGCCTAACAGGCCTATTTGCAGTCCGGGGACACGCCTCTCTCTCTCTCTGTGGGTGTGCGCGCGCGTGAATGAGAAGAAAGAGCACCATGAATGAACGGAACTATACACAACGGAATTTTTTTTTTTTTTCAAAATCGTGAGTCTGTGTGGCGATAGGAATCCATTGTGTGGCGCTGCGCCACACAATGGTCTATGTATGGCAATGGTCACTGGCAATCGCAGTTTTTCAACCCATCACTACACATCTGTCACTAAAGCTGGTATTAAACTTCCATGAAGCTGGTTATGCTACTCGCCCAAGCTTGACTGTGCATATTGCAAGCCTTGCTGGCTTTTTGCCAGTCGTCAAGCCCCCTCCTACAATAATGCCTGGGTAAACGGAGTTAGAGATTGGAAACATATCTCCTCCAAAATTGCAGTGCATGAATCTACCCAGATCCATCTCGGTGCATGTGTAGTCTATGAGCAGTGGAAACTCCATGGTACAATAGATGCTGATACGGAGAGGGATGTTCGTAATGCGGCTAACTTTTGGAGGCAAGTGTTAGAGCGCATTATGGATGTCACACTGACCTTGGCGTCATGTAACATGGCATTTAGGGGACACCGAGAGTCCATTGGGCAGGGGAGCGCAGGAAACTTTTTGTCCATCATTGAACTGTTGGCTCGCTACGACCCTGTCCTGAAAGAACTGATCGGCTGGCCCGAGGGATCAGTTAAATATCTGAGCCATGCTATTCAGGATGAGATAATTTATATATTATCACAGAGAGTCAAGAGCAACATAGTCCATGAAATAAATGCATCTCCATTTTATTCCATCATTATGGACACCACTCAAGACGTAGCAAAGCGCGATCATCTGAGCCAGGTCTTCAGGTATGTTTTAATTGATCGAGACGAAATGGGGGGCGGCACGGTGGTGTAGTGGTTAGCGCTGTCGCCTCACAGCAAGAAGGTCCGGGTTCGAGCCCCGTGGCCGGCGAGCGCCTTTCTTTGCGGAGTTTGCATGTTCTCCCCGTGTCCGCGTGGGTTTCCTCCGGGTGCTCCGGTTTCCCCCACAGTCCAAAGACATGCAGGTTAGGTTAACTGGTGACTCTAAATTGACCGTAGGTGTGAATGTGAGTGTGAATGGTTGTCTGTGTCTATGTGTCAGCCCTGTGATGACCTGGCGACTTGTCCAGGGTGTACCCCGCCTTTCGCCCGTAGTCAGCTGGGATAGGCTCCAGCTTGCCTGCGACCCTGTAGAACAGGATAAAGCGGCTACAGATAATGAGATGAGATGAGATGAGACGAAATGGGTGTTGCTACAGATATCAGGATAGTTGAGGCTTTTCTTGGATTCGAGATCACTGTGAACGCAACCGCTTCTGAACTGGAGGGCCGAATTATTAGGTGCATTGAAGGGAACGGCTTAGATCTCTCCAGATGCCGTGGACAGGGTTATGACGGCGCAGCGAACGAGTGGAATTTATTCTGGTGTTCAAGCGAGAATAGCGGAGCGGGAGCCCCTTGCTTTGTACGTGCACTGTGCGGCTCATTGTCTGAATTTGGTACTGAATGATTCTGTCAAAACTATCCCAGAGATTAGACAGCTTTATGATGTGGTTGCCAACAGTGTTAAGAGATGGGCATTACTTGGCGACTTATTGAGCCCAGAGAGCAGGGACATAACCTTGAATCGCCTCTGCCCAACCCGCTGGTCCTCCTGCTACGAAGCGCTTGTTGCATTAAAGTACAGATATGGAGACGTCATTAAAGCTCTCACTTACAAGCGAGAAAACAAATGAACGAGATGAGGCAGATGCACTTAAAAAGGCCATTACTAAATTTCAGTTCATACTTTTAATT